>NC_090840.1:42023457-42333457 GCF_028021215.1 Eschrichtius robustus
ATTCAAGTACTCAAAGTTACTCCAGAGACCGAAAAGCTTAATATAACATTTCCTACAATGTACTAGATACAGTGTACTTGTTTAAGGCTTAAGTATAATCTAATTCAATCCTTTCAGTCAAATAATAATTAAAGCTAGCATTTACTGGGTATTTTCTAAGTGGCAGGCACCGAGATATGCATCATCTCATCTAATCCTCACCACAGTTTTGTGAGTTAAAGATTTTCATTATCTCTATTTTACAGATGAGGCAATTGAGGCATAGAATATTTAAGCAGCTTGACTGAATTAGTGATTTAAACAAAAAAAACAACTGTTTATTGTTTATCCAAACTTTCCAATTTTCAAATGATTCACATAGATTTCTTTAGCTTATGATGCTCTTCATGCAATTGAGTTAAAAATAATTTCGCTAATGACACCTTAAAACAGAATCACTCATTTCATTTTAATCATTTAACTCATAATTTGGGTAGTTAAAAGCAAAACAAAAACTATAACAAACTGAAGACTGCAACAGCTACTATCAAAATGGTAATGCTTTAAGTGTTTCATATTTTCGTATTTATTCCTCTCACTTTTAACTGCTATATTTACTTTTTATTTAAACATTGAAATGTGTCAATATAAATCCTTGATATGTGCAATGAACCGGAAGGAGTAATTTAACTTTAAAACATTATAAAAATCATAAGAAAAATAACTATTTTTACATTTTTAGAAACTTTGATGGACTATTTTACCGAGTGACAGTCAATGCGAGCAGACAAGCAACGCAACATAATTAGACATCTACCAACATAAAGAGCTGTTGGATTTCTCAACCCCACGGGCAACAGAAATGGCAGAGCAGATTTCTGGGAAATTTTACACAGTAGTACATAAACAATCTGTCAAGAAATCACACTTTTCAGATGTCTACCTCCTACAGATTTCAAGACATTACAAACTATCACAAATGTGATTTGCAAGGGAGAAGTTTCCTAGCCTCAATAGAAAGTGATTGTCATCACTGACAAAGTCCAGGAATATCAAGTGAAAAGTAATAAATCTTTTAAAACTTGATCTGGCAGTGCATAGTGCACCATTACAGCAAAAAAAAAAAAAAAAGAAAAGAAAAAAGAAAAAGAAAAACCAAAACAAACAAACAAAAAAACTCAATAAAGCTTTTTTCTAGAGATTTAATACGTTGCCAGCAAGAGCAGATTTGAGTTATATTGAGTAGGAAACCAGATTTGAAAAAGGACATACAAAAAAAAAGTACACTGCAAAGCAGCCCTGAAAGTATATTAAAAAAAAAATAAAAAAAAAAAAAAAAGCTCTTGGCAACAGTTTGTAAAATGAGATGAATCAAAAGCCAATTAAGAGATCAAAATATATGGAGCCAATATCGTAAGAGTAGGGGTGACATATAGGCAGCTTGGAAGCTAATTAAAATGGAGAGGTGATAATTGTATGCACTGGGGGAAGGCAAACTGTAGAGTGTTGAATGGAAATGAGGCAGAGATTGAGAAGGAAAAGATCTCAAACACTTCTGCAGTGTGGTAGTAAATAGTATAAAACAAAAATGTGAGAAGTGAGCCCCTTGATGAGGTGAAGAAAACCTCTACTAACCCTGATGTTCATGGTTTAATATGCTCTAAAAGGCCATGGTTCCTTGAAAAAAGAAATTGTGGGTTTACTCTTCACCCCCACGGGAAAGAGGATGCCCTCCAGTCATCTGTGTTCTCTCTCTTTTTCTTTTAGAGTGGGCTTGAGGGAGTCTGAAGATTGGGGATTAAAGACCAAGTTCCACTTCAGTTTTTAAACTGTCTCCCTGGGCTGGTCTGCATGCCAAGGTTTTCTTGTTTTTGTTTGTTTTGTTTGTTTGTTTGTTTGTTTTGGCTCTTCCAGTCTCCATGGCTATAGGTTGCTTTTTTTTTTTTTAATAAAGTTTGTCCCAGTCTATCTTGTTTGTCTTATTGCTGTTCATCTTTTTTGTATACTATTAGACTTTCTCAGAATTTCTACAAAATCTTGTTCCATCTCCCTACCTGATGACGACCTATTTGGTCAGAATGCCTATGGCAAATGGAGCAAAACCAAACTTTTGTTTTAATAAAGCTGCTGAAGTGATAACTCCCAGACTATGGCTAAAAAGTATGTTGAAGTTTGGTGAGACCCAGAATTCCTATGTTCTCTTATTCCCAACCCTCTGAGTGTCTCTGAACACAGAAGTTCTGGGCAGTGAGCTTCCCATGGCCTTTGTCAAAGCAACAATATGCTTACATAAACACCCTTGTAGGTCAATCTCTTCTAAACTGCTTCCACAAATGCTATCTCTTGATAAAGTGATTGGAAGGATAGTTGCTTCAAGGCAAAGATAGGATTGCTTTTGTTTTGTTGCTTGTTTGATTCTTGCCCAGTAAAATAGTGTTCTTTAAGGACATCTGAAAGTGTTATTCAAAGAAAAAATACTAAAGCCTGAGTTTGCAATTTTTTAAATTAATCAAGTGTCAAAATCTACCAAAAAAAGTACACAGAGAAAAGAAGAGTATATATATATATATGTATATATATATATATATATATATATATATATATGTATGTGTATATATATATATATATATATATATACACACACATATATATATGTGTATATATATATATATATATATATACACATATATATATGTGTGTGTATATATATATATAGAAAGAGAGAGAGAGAGAAAAAAAAACACAAAGAAATGCTTAGCTTTCTCCAAATAATTAATTCCTTTGGAGAACAGACAACTCTTAACCACCCTAGAGAATTTTACAATTCTCTATTCCTCTTAAACATAAGCATTCTTCCCCTCTAGAAACCATTTATTATAATTATTGCCTTAGTATAATATTTTTAAAAAGTGAACACAAATGTAAAATAAAACAAAAATCAAAACCATATTGCCAATTTGCACTTCCAATCAAGATGAAATAACAAGAAATAGATTTACCCTCCCATCTGAAACAACTAGAAAAACAGATGAAAATATAAAATAACCATTTTCAACCTACTGAACATCAGGTAACAAAGGAGAATAACCCATGAAAGACAGGAACTAAAACGGTTGAATTCTATAATTGTCCCAGCACACTACCCCTTGAGAGAATTTCCAGGACATGACACAGAGAATGAGAACACATATGGATCCAGACACACACCTTTAGTTGAGGAGACAGAGTTGAGAATTCAGAGAAACCAAGAGGGCTAATATTCACAGAGCAGAGTACTGGTGAGTAGAGATCTTTATACAGAGAGAATCATGGAGATCTGTAGGAGTTCCCCTGGGATATTCAGCAGAATAACAATCAGCACATTCACGTTAGGAAAGTACCCAAGGCAAGGGAAAGGGCTACCTGAAAGAATTAGAAGGAATAGCACCTAGAGCTCACACAGGGCTGGGGGTATAAATATTTTTAGGTTTGTTGTAGGATATAGTTAAGTTACTTGAAATCAGATTTATCTTTTCAGGTTTTTCTTTAAGATTTATTAGGTGGGACCAGAGTCATGTTTTATCTAGGGCTAATGGCTCCCCCACTATTGAGGTCAGGCCCTTCTGAGAACTCTGTTCAATATAGCATGGATTTTCCACTCATTGCACATAACAAGGATTTATAGTGACACATTTCAATGTTATTAAAAATATACATAGCAGTTAAAAGTAAGAGGAACAAATATAAAAATATAAAACACTTAAAGCTTTACCTTGAAAAATTTCCATGGTGATAAGAGTGTCTTTGTTATTCCTGGTGCACCCATAGTTTATGCTAAGGAGATGACTGAAGATAGGGGTTGGACATGCCAGAAAACTAACCATGTGATTAGAGGATTGGAGCTTTGAGCCATGTAATATCGGTCTAACCTGCCAGGAGGAAAGGGGAGTTGGAGGTTGAGTAACATAGCTAATTGTTCAACCAATCATGCCTACATAATGTAACCCTGCTAAAAACTATGGACTTCAAAGATCGGGGGGGAGCATCCCTGCTTGACAATACTCTGTGTATTGTCACTCATCATTGTTCCAGGATCCTCTCAAACCTTACCATATGCGTCTCTCTCTTTGGCTGGTTTAAATTTGTATCATTTTATAGCACTTTCCTGTGCACTCTGAGTTATTCCAGGAAATTACAAAACCTGACAGGGGTAGTGAGAACCCCTGAATTTGTAGCCAGCTGGTCTGAAGTGAGTGTGGCCTGGGGACCCCCAAACTTGCAGCTGGCACCTAAAGCAAAAGCCATCATATGGAAGACTGTGCCCATAACCTGTGAAATTTGGCCTGACTCTAGGTAATCGATGTCCTAGAGTGTTCCTGCCTATGAGCCTTCCTCCACTGAACTATTATGTGAATAAGAGATGCACATTTTAAAAAATTAAGCTGATGAGTATGGGGGACTTATATGCTATAGCAACTATAGTTACCCTAATTGCATTACAGTTAGCCCCCTCTTTCCTTCAGTTTTTTTTCCTCAAAAATTCATCTCCTAGTGAGATTTTCTCCATTCATCCTACCTAAAATGTTACACACTTCTAATATTTCATATCCCCTTTACTGTTTTATTGTTCCCTTTAACACTTATTATTCAATACTATAGCAGTCCATATATTTATGTATTTATCTTATTTTCTGCCTCCTCTAATAAAATGTAAGCTCCAGGAAGGCAGAGATTTATGTTTCAGTTGTTCACAGCTTTATCTGCTATGTTGAGAACAGTGCAGCATGTAGTAAATGTTTTCTGAATAAATGTATGAATCAATAGACAGAATGTATTAGATGGAAAAGCAGAATGCAATTAAAGCAACTCAGAATGTATTAAATTGCAATTACCTAAAAGAGATAAAATAAAAACTTTAAGTAGACTAGTGACAATAGGAATTGAAGGAAAATGGTAAATGTTCAAATACTATAGTGATAGAAACCACAGGGGTTGGAACCTATTGGAGAATAAGGTGATGAGGAAGTCATTAATGAAATCTTCATATTCAAAATCCAGGGACACTGAGGAAATTATGAAGTAGTTAGAATTACAAACATCAGGAAATATATCCAGTTTAGATGAGATAGTAAACTCAATTTGGGACAAGACATTTAAACGACTTCCAAAATCACATGGCCAAACTTTACAGTCAAGAATGTCCAAAGGTTAAAACACAGGCGTTAGAAGTAGAAGAGTTTTGGGGAGGAAATTTCCATATTAAATGGGAATATCACAGGTTTATGCCAACGAGATATATTGTCTCACTCTTTGTAGAATAAAAGCAATTGTTAAACCAAACAGTTTTAATTCAGGTTCAAGTTATTTCTCTAATTTATCTCTTTTACAGACCCACAAATGAACACTTAAAGAGTATTAGAACGTTACTGAAACTATTATATTAGAAAATCTCAGGCATAGCAATTCATTTGTTATAGACCAGCAAGGATATTTACTACCTTCAGCATCTTCAAAACTCTTGAGAATTGAATGAACCATATCTTTATGGCTGAAAGTAAACATAGAGTACTTCATTACTTCTTCTTATAACAAAGCCCTTTTGCAAACAAGCAGGTCATGAGCAGAACTTAAGATGAGGTAGCACATCCAAGGAGGTTAGATGATCAATCATCTTATACATGCATAAAATATTAAACATAATGAACACGTTAGAGAGCTATTGATCTATTCCAGTCCAAGTCACAAAACACGATGGTTTCTTAGTGATTGAGAGCATTTATTAGACCCTGGGGTTTATACACTTGAATAAGTAGAAGGCCTTCAATGTATGACTTCCAGTAGAGACCAAGCAGCTGAACTCCTAACTCACCCAAGATCACAGCAAGATCTTTTTATTGAATTAATATAGAAAGGCTGTTCTGTAATAGGCCATATATTTACAACTGTCCCTATTTGCAGTGCCAATTTTATAACTTCAAGTTTTATCCCATCCACAAGTCTCCATAATTATGGAATTCCACAATCATGAATTCCAGAAATTAGAAGAAAATTGTCAGTTTTTATCCAAGATTTTTTATTTTTAACAAACCCCTATACCAGATCTTTTCTGGACATGTCATGATTGGTTCCACTCTGGCATTGTGTTGCAGCAGGTAAGCAATTGCTCATGCCTATGATCTGGTCTCAGATACATACCTGAACTCTGACCACACACATGGGATGCCTAGTAATTGCTACATGCAGATTGCTAGGTCTGACAACAACAGATTCTGCACCTTTATAGTTAATTATCTCTGAATGTGTGTGTGATGGGGGAGGGTGTTACAAATGCCTTGGAATTCTTTGGATCTCCTTGACCTGGTGGCTCCTTGATGCACACGAAGAGCTGACTATTGCCGCTACCTCCATGTGCCTGTATAAGCAGGTAAAGGAAGCACTGGGGAGCTTCCCACTGAATTGGGTTCTTAACTTGGAGTTTATCCTTTGCAGTCTTCAATGCCGAAGTCAAACATAATGAAAATAACTTCATCCAGGACCTAATTATCATTTTTGTCAATACTTAAACCAAATAAGTCTGGCATATCAGCACCTCTGGTGATTCTTACGCACACAAAAGTGCAAGAACTTTTTTTAGGTCTTGGTACATTGTTTCAGTAATGGACCCCAATGTATTCATACCTTCCTATAAGCATGTCCCTTTGCCATATGACTTTGCCATTTCTTCTTTCAAAAGAGGATTCTATTTCTCTAGTTCTTGAATCTGGTCTTGGCTATGTGACTTGCTTTGACCAATGAATCAATCACAAATGTGATAAAAACAGAGGGCTTGCGCATTAGAACTTGCCTTCTCTGGCTTCTGGAAGCCCCTTTCCCCATGCAAATAATTCCAGGATAGACTGTTGAATAAAAAGTTACCATCTTAGAGAGGTTCCAGCCATTCCAGTTGTCTCAACCCCCCTAGACAGCTCAACTAAGGACCCAGACATAAGAGTGAGGCCATTCTATACCATCCATCCCCAGCCAAGTCAGCCCAGACTAGAAGAACCACACAGCTAAACCACAGATTTTTTTAAAGCGTTATTCATTTTAATTAATTAATTTATTTATTTATTTTTGTCTGTGTTGGGTCTTCGTTTCTGTGCAAGGGCTTTCTCTAGTTGTGGCAAGCGGGGGCCACTCTTCATCGTGGTGCGCGGGCCTCTCACTGTCGCGGCCTCTCGTTGTGGAGCACAGGCTCCAGACGCGCAGGCTCAGTAGTTGTGGCTCACGGGCCTAGTTGCTCCGCGGCATGTGGGATCCTCCCAGACCAGGGCTCGAACCCGTGTCCCCTGCATTAGCAGGCAGACTCTCAACCACTGCGTCACCAGGGAAGCCCAAACCACAGATTTTTAAGAAACAATAACTGTTCACTATTTTAAGCCACTATGCTTTGAGGTGGTTTGTTTCAGAATAAAAACAAACTGATCCAAAGGCTTAGTTCTTCACCTCCCTCCACCCCAGAGCATAGCCACTCTCTCTTCTCTGTTCTTCCAGAGAAACCACTGTTTTGACTGTGTATTAAATTCTACAACTGCCCTAATATTCAACATATCTACAGGAAAGATGATAGTATCCCATTTTATAGACATGAAAACTGAGACTTAAAGAGCCTATGTAAATTGCTTAAGGTCATACAGGTAGTACTAATGGTAGATACAGTATTTAAATCCACTGTAGATTCTGGATACCTTGAGATTCAAGACAATTTTGGGTCTTTTAAAGCAAATACTTGGCATAATGCTGGGAATGACATAAGTGCTTAATGAATACTTATTGAATTAATTGACCTTTAATGTTATACTTGTCTTCTCAAGCCTTGGTCCTGGTTTGTCTTTGTTCAATGTTTACCTATCTCTTCACCCAAAGCAAACAAACAAACTAGAAGCATGAAAATGACATTTTTTATGGTGTCAAGTACTCTGAACTCTAGTTTCTTTTAAAATGTTTTTCATAGATCTATGCCACTTTTAGGTTTCTGACTTTGGTTTTATGCTCTTCCCATAATAGTCACATCGTAATGCATTTGAATGACCTCGTATTTCTGTGGCTTATGTAGGTACCAAGACCTTGATATTTATTAAAAAGGAACATTTCAAGAATAAGATACAGGTAGAAACTGTAACTATTAGTCTCTGTCTTATATAAGAATAGGGCTTACTAAGTTTTTTTCTGGTCCATTTTTCTAGGTTCATATCAACCAAATCAATTACTTTGAAACCATCCATGTTTTATTGTCATTCCATTTAAATGAATACTGTGGCATTATGCCTGATTTAATACAAGACTGAGTTTTTTTCTGTACATTCATATTGCTGACAAGCATTATACAGTTAATTCTCAGTGTCTTTTATGTGTGTGTGTGTGTGTGTGTGTGTGTATTTGGAGGAGAAAGAACACATGACATCACCAATGTGAGAGATGAAGAAACAATGATCTGGAAGGGTTTTCAGCTTTTCCTGATGGAACATGAGCAGCAAAACAGGACAAAAGTCACAACTCTCTTGAATAAAGTCTTATTTTTCCTCCAGGCAGTTCTGGTCTTGATTTAAGATTGTCAAGATCTTCAAACTTTTTCCCAAGCATTTGGAGTTTTCAAAAAATGGATATTGCTCCCAGACAGTTTTCCCTTCTTTTTAGGAGAATTTTTTTAATGCAGCATTTCTCATTCAATTAAGCTTAAATCACAAAAAATTAAAAAAAAAGAAAAAACATACTCAATGTCCAAAAGTGTTTAAGAATTTTAATCTATCTTTTATCCCATTCCTTAGAATTACTTTTCAAATGGTTTGGATTTAGCCAAACCTAAAATAGTTTTTTGTCGACTCTTTTCCCCTCCCTTAATTTTTAAACCCATGTGTATTTTGAGGGAAATTTAATACATATGCTTCTAATTCATGTGCACTTAACTCATCAGAATGTTGTTTTGTAAGATCTGTTTGATGTTTAAGAAGTCTTTTTGGAGACTCCTTTTAATAAGTTTTTTCAAGCCTTTATTCTTAGAAGCAGGAAGTCACATTTTGCCAGAAGTAAATGAATTTCAACCACCAAAGGTTCACATTTAGTCTAAAACTGGCAGCCAAGACATTTTGTAACTTGTAAAAATGAGTATTTTACTCATAGGATAAAGTCGTTCAATTTTTAAAGCACCAAACTTAGAAAACATAGGTGTGTTTTCATTCATCTTATTTGAACATATGAAAATTGTCAGTTATGTTTTTGAAAGAACATAACTTTAAAGTAATTTTTCTAAATGCATCCTAAAATTCCTAAATATTAGCTAGCAGATTTTGCTTAAAAATGTGATAAGATTGTTCTCAAAATGAAAACACAAAAAGTAGTAGATATTGAGCCAGAAGTAAATGATAATTGAAGGGGGTTGTAAAGTGAGATATGGAGAGATATCATTTATGGAGTAATAGATGACCACAGTTGAGTGTATATAAATACAGCATTACAAGGACTTTGATGCATTTTTATCATGGGTCTGTGTGTCAGGGAATCTGACATATATGAAATATGAGGATTAAAGAAGAACAAAGGGGCTCAAGACAAAATGCTGAGCAAAATGCCATTAATGAATTATGAAGACAAGAAAGACAACAGAGAAATCTCAGTGTTTTAAGAAATTACTACTTGGGCTAAGAAAATATCCCATCAGATTTATTTTTTATTTCCTGCTGATGGCTGCAGCTGTTCTTTCTGATTTTCTATTTTAGGCAGCCTCCTGTGTCTGGAGCTGATACCCAGGGAAGAGGGCCTGTCCTGCATCTGGGTGGCCAAAAGAAGGGCTAGTGAGAATCACAAAGGACAAGGAATCACAGTTACCTTGGTTTCTTTATAATCAATTAATAAATAGAACAAATTATGTTCATGATTATAAGCAGAATAATAAACATTACATTTTTTATTTTGCTTTCCGTTGAACAGAACATGTGTGCAACCCAGTGACTTAATGAAGAAGCTGAAATGCTACCTAGCCTGGAAGAATAACCAGAGGTTAAGAAATATTTCCTCATAAAAAATGATTCTCATACTAAAAAGATTTTTGCCTGACTTGAAGAAAGTTCTCGTTCCCTCTCTCGCTGAGAAAGCAGACAGAGAGACATGGCTCTACAGTGAACTGGGGCGGCTTGCTGGGACCAAGCCCATCTAGAATAACCTGCATTGTGACATTTTGGAGGGAGAGCCCAATGCATCAACAGACGTTTGTTTCTTACTCTGAACCCTGCTCAGGAAAGAAGGCTCTCAGTGGAAACCAAAATGCTACCTAATAAAACTGTTTGTTTCTCCTCTGCTTTGCATTTTCTCTTTGTGTTTTCCATTAGCTCCCTCTGATTGTATATCATTCTTTTCTTGGGTCCACATTTTTTTTTTCCTTTTCTTCCACTTCAGTCTCTTTACTGTTCCCACTTTGCATTTCCTTCATAGTATTTTTCACAAATCTGTTTTTCTGTACCCTCATCACATTTCATCTGTTCTTTGTCCCCGAGTTCACCTCTACCCCTGCCTTTGACTGGTCTGGACTGCTTTTTCCTGTGCCTAGGAACAGAGAAGCTGCTGCTCCTTTTGTTTTGTTTTGTTTTCCTTTTCCTAACATCCCTTCCATCCCAAGCCTCAGCTCTACACAGTAAATTGGCAATGGCAGTAAGAAGAATCCACATTAACTCTTGCTTGAAAACAGAGAAGAAAGGAAAGATGTATACATCATTAGGAACTGGCTCCATGTAGATGCACAGATGTACTTAACAAACTAGTGGGTCAGTTGTGACATTAACCATTAAGTTCTCAACTGTTAATTGTGCTGTAATCCTGCTGAGGCATCACATATCACATCAAGAACTAAGCTTGATGTAGCAGGTCACCTAACCTAGCTTCCTGTCCAATGCAGGAATCAGGCCAGTCGCATGCTGACAGTGGTCATGCCACCACTGACTGAATACTTCCAACAATGACCTTACTATTTCAGACCTCCTCTTCTATGATTACAAATCACTTATTTTTAGAGCCTCCTCTTATTGAGCTCAAAAGTGCCTCACCAAGACTCCACTTATTGGCCAAACCTCTACTGGAGTAGAAATCTCTTTACCATAAGAATAGCTCTCTTACCATAGAAGTTTCTAAGGTTTCTCCAGCACAGATATTACTGGCTTTCCCCACCATATCATAAGCCCTGTGAGGACAGGTACTGTGTCTCTTTTTCACCTAGATATTCCCAAACCTCAGTAAGGTGCCCAACTTATAGCAGACACTAAATCAATACTTGTTGAATAAACAGATTAACCCTTCTTAGAGATGAGACCATTGAACATAGAAAGTTTAAGCAACTAGCTTAAGTTCACCCAGCTGGAAAGTGGGGGAGCAAGATAAATATTTATGAGGGGGTTCCCCTGGTGGTGCAGTGGTTAAGAATCCACCCGCCAATGCAGGGGACACGGGTTCAAACCCTGGTCCGGGAAGATCCCACATGCCATGGAGCAACTAAGCCCGTGCGCAACTACTGAGCCTGCACCCTAGAGCCCGTGAGCCACAACTACTGAGCCCAAGTGCCACAACTACTGAAGTCCATACACCTAGAGCCAGTGCTCTGCAACAAGAGAAGCCATCCAAAGAGAAGCCCACACACTGCAATGAAGAGTAGCCCCCGCTCACCTCAACTAGAGAAAAGCCCACACGCAGCAACAAAGACCCAACGCAGCCAAAAATAAAAATAAATAAATTTATTAAAAGAAAATTTATGTTGCTCTCTCAAAACTGCAGGCCATGTATTTAGCCTCCACAATATTTTGCCAGCAATATTTTTTCATATATTTACAATGGCCAAGAGCTATGTGGATGCTGAAAGAACTGGTGGACAAGAAGAGGCCCAAGTTGGGAGTAATGGCCACAGGAAGCAGACACCTCTCAGGTAAAGACTTCGGCAGAGATGCAGCCAGTTCCACACAGCACACAAAATAATTAGGAGGGAGCAGCCCTCCCTAAGCAGCACCAGGGCAGGATTCTCAGAAGCAAGACCCAACGAACTACACCACACCCCATGGGAAACTGTCCATGGCCAAAGGAGAACACGCAGACAGGAACCCTCTCCTAAAGTCATTAGCATGTACAAATTTGTTATGAACAGTCGCCAGGTACCTTCTTGAGAAGGAGGAAAAACAAAAAACCTTTTAGAGTGGCAACAGACACCTCTAGTGGTGAGTTGGAAGTTTGAGTTGATTAAATATTAACCCAATGAGAGTGAGTTAACCTGAAAGATGCTTTTGAGGTTATGTGCTCTCCCATTCTCCTCATATAGGGGATGGGGCTTCCAGAGCAAGACAAGTTCTTTTTATTTTCTTTTGGCACATTTGTGCATTGTTGAAAATTTTCAATCCTTCTGTGAGGTTAATTGACTAGTTTTATTTTATATTTCTGTAATCCACAGATATTGTTCAATTCCTTGTCAAATATACATTTTTATTAGAGTGAAGGAATCATTTATATTTCGTATATAGTATATATTTCTATAATATAAAAATATAGAAGAGTCATTTGAATGCTTGATCTCTCTCTTTCCCTTTCTTTTGTTATTTTCTTGAAAAGTTCTCTTTCGGGCTTCCTTGGTGGCACAGTGATTAAGAATCTGCTGGCCAAAGCAGGGGACACAGGTTCGAACCTTGGTCCAGGAAGATCCCACCTGCCACGGAGCAACTAAGTCCGTGAGCCCCAACTACACAGGCTGCCCTCTAGAGCTCATGAGCTACAACTACTGAAGCCCGCATGCTTAGACCCTGTGCTCCACAACAAGAGAAGCCACCACAATGAGAAGCCCGCGCACCACATTGAAGAGTAGCCCCCGCTCACTGCAACTAGAGAAAGACTGCGCAGAGCAGTGAAGACCCAACGTGGCCAAAAATAAATAAATAATTAATTAATTTAAAAAAAGAAAAGTTCTCTCTTGTGAAAGTCTTATGAACTATGTAATATTAACATCTAGATGTTCATCCCCTGACATATCTATTTTTATTTGAATAATGAAGTTTCTGAGACCTTCATTTGCCTGCTCCTGAATATTATAGACTATATTAATTATTCAAAAGTGTTAAAACCATGCCTTTACTTTTAGCTTCTCAGGCAATTTCTCTTAGCATAAATTTCAAATTCAAATAAGTGTCATGATATTAACATAAAAATGTTATAGATATTTTTTCCACATTGTTGACTATATAGGAAACTGGGATTATGACCAATTTGCAAATCTTTTCATCTTTATTTCAAAAAAACTGGGAATGAGTCATGATTGCTTGTCACTCATTATGGGGTAAATGTAAGACTCTCCCTTACCCTCTCATCCTCCCTTACCCCTGTCACTCCACACCTCAAGAGAAAAAGGTATGACAAAAAAGAAACCTCAATATCTCAAAATGGGATATTGATATGAGGAATAGAGTTTTTAGTGGGAAGACTAAAGGATTATAAGTAGAACTAGAAAGAAAAAAATCTCTTTTTGTGACCTCTCCCTTTGATCTTCTCCTTCTTTTCTCCCATTTAAATGTCCTTGGTAAAATCAGACCAAAAATACCAGCTGAATGAACACACCATCAACCTTGGGAAGCCAAATAGAGTACCTCTATGTAGGTCTTAGAGGAGAAGTCATTTTCTGTTCTTAGAGTCTACTCCTTATGTGATTTTCTTTCCTTCTCCATCTCTGTGGTAGCTAACTGGGTGGAAAAAGTCCTGGAGGTGTCTCCTTGCATTGAAACACTCATAGCCTCAATGTATCCAAACTCAGGTCCAGAGAAGGAAACATATGGAGGAGGGAGGTAGGCTGGCTCACCTCTAGGCCTTAAAGGAGATAGGTTCTCTTTCTGACATCCTACATTATGGTAAAGGGGTAAACAATTATTCCACTTCATAGAGGAGGAAGATCGTGATCAGTAAGATTTAGGAATTTGCAGAATGAAGTGGCAGAGATTAATCCAGGCAACTTACCAGGGAAAAGAAACAGATAGGGGTTTGAAGCTAAAGACCTGGCTAATAATGTAAAATGATGCTTGCCTATAATGCCATCTGCTATAAAGCCCACGGCAACTAGTGTGGAAGTGTCAGTAAAAGATTCAGAGATTTGATCCAGATCACATAATTCATTTTAGAGTTACAACTCACCAAGGTATAACGATAACTTGGGGTCTTGCAAACAAAGGATAAAAGTGCTTCTTCCCTTCATGCCTGTCTGTTGTACCTCAGTTATACACAAACACTGGATACCCAAATGTTTCCAAGATAAGTGGAAGCAACCCTCTATTTCTGAATATCCGAGTCTTCTTTTAAATCAAGAGAGGTATTTAGTGTGTGATTCTTTATCCTCATGGGAGTCTCAGACATTCCTTCAAACATTTTGATTCTTAATTGACCCCATGTAACTTTTTCAAATACATACTGTTTATATACAGTTTACCAAGTTATAAAAGTACCTGAAGTTCTTTTTACTAACACTATAAATATATTAGGGGATATTTAACTAACTTACACCCACTCTTACAGGCATGAGACGGTATCTCATGGTAGCTTTGATTTGCAATTCTGTGATGACTAGTGATGTTGAAAATCTTATCATGTGTCTGTATGTCTTCTTTGGAAAAATGTCTATTCAGGTCTTTTGCCCACATATTGGATACATCATTTGCAAATATCATCCCCCTTCAGTAGACAACCTTACATTTTGTTGATAGTTTCCTATTCTACACAAAAGCTTTTCAGTTTGATGTAGTCCTATTTGTTTATTTTTGCTTTTGTTTCCTTTGACTGAGGACAGATCCAAAAAAATATTTCTAAGGCTGATGTCAAAGAGTATACTGTCTGTGTTTCCTTCTAGGAGTTTTATAGTTTCAGGCCTTACATTTAAGTCTTTAATCCATTTTGAGTTTAGTTTTGTACATGGTGTGGAAAACTAGTCCAGTCTGATTCTTTTGCACATAGCTGTCCGATTTTCCCAACATCATTTTTTGAAGAAACTGTATTTCCCTATTGTATATGCTTGTCTCCTTTGTCATAAATTAATTGGCTGTATGTGTGTCGGTTCATTTCTGGACTCTGTATTCTGTTCTATTTATCTATGTATATGTTTTTGTGCCAGTACCATACTGTTTGATGACTTAAGCCTTGTAGTACAGTTTAAAAACAAGGAGTGTGATACCTCCAGCTTTGTTCTTCTTTCTCAAGATTGCTTAGGTTATTCAGTGTCTTTTGTGTTAAAAAAGACAACAAATAACAACTATTGATGAGGATGTGGAGCAAAAGGTCGTCTCATGCTTTGTTGGTGGGATTGTAAATTGGTGCAGCCATGATGGAAAACAACATGGAGCTTCCTCAAAAAAAAAAAAAAAATGAAGAAAAAAAAAGACTGCTAAGTGATCTAGTAATTTCACTTCTGGATGCTTACGCAAAGAAAATAAAAACACTAATTTGAAAATATATGGGGAGGAGTGGCCAAGATGGTGGAGTAAGAAATCCCTGAGCCCACCTTCTCCCATAGGCACATCAACTTTCCAACTATTTACAGAGCAACTACCAATGAGAATGACTTAAAGATTAGCAGAAAACAGCTTGTACAACTAAAGATATAAAGAAGGAACCATAAGATGGGTAAGAGGGGCAGAGACATGGGATAGTCAAGTCCCACACCCCCAGGTAAGTGATCCACAAATGGGAGGATAATCATAATTGCAGAGGTTCTCTCCAAGAAGCAAGGGGTTCAAGCTTCACATCAGGCTACCCAACCTGGGGGTTGTGTACCAGGAAGACAAGCCCCCAGAACATCTGGCCTTTAAATCCAGCAGAACTTGCTTTTAGGAAAGTCAGAGGGGTGTAGGAGACAAACTCTGCTCATAAAGGGTGCACATAAAATCTCACATGTTCCAAGACCCAGGACAGAAGCAGTAATTTGAAAGGAGCATGGCTCAGACACACTTGATATATGCTGATCTAGGAGAGCTTCCTAGAGAGGCAGGAGGCAACACAGACTCACCCTGGGAACATAGAAGCTGGTGGAAGCCATTTTGGGGACCTCATTCTACTACAAGGACACTGGTTCTTGTGCTTGTGCAATTTCCAGTTCTCTCTCCAACATATTAGCCCCAGGACCCAGATCCACCCACCAGCTGGTCAGCATTAGTCCTGAGACCTCACCCCAAGGCCAAGCAGGCAGCCTAGCAGGACACAGCCGTACCCACCAGCAGGCTGGCAGCAGATGTTGGTTCCCATGATTCCTTAAGCCACCCAGGAACTAACCCTGACCACAGCAGATGAAAACCAGCCCAAGGATCCCCTGGGAACAAGCTTCAACCAACAGTGAGTAGATAGAAACTCTGAGACTCCCACAGGGCCCATAGCCAGCAGTGCTAGGATGCACCCCTGCCCACCAGCAGGCCAGCACAGCCCTGAGACCTTCAAACCCACCAGCCACCTCAGGACCAGGCCCCACCCACCAGTGGCTGGCAGCTTCTGCATTAGGCTGGACTTGGCAATCAACCAGCAAGGGCTAGCCAGACTTACCAGTATATCTACAGTAGTCTGTCCTGCAACAATTGAAGGACCTACTCAGCCCATATAAGGGGCATCCCTTAAACATATAGCTCTGGTGAACAGAGGGGAATGTGTTGCTAGGCCCAATAGGATGTCACCTACATAAAGCCACTTCCCCAAGATTAAGAAACATAACTGACCTACTTAATACATACAAATAAAAACAGAATCAGGCAAAATGAAGTGACAGATAAATATTTTTGAAATGAAGGAACAAGATAATAACAGAACAGAGCTGACCAAAGTGGAGTTAAGCAATATACCCAAATAAAACCCAATGTTAGGGACTTCACTGACAGTCCAGTAGTTAAGACTTCGCCTTCCAATGCAGGGGGTGCTGGTTCGATCTGTGGTCGGAGCTAAGATCCCACATGCCTCGTGACCAAAAAAACCAAAACATAAAACAGAAGCAATAGTGTAACAAATTCAGTAAAGGCTTTAAAAATGGTCCAATCAAAAAAAAATCTTTAAAAAAACCCCCAATGTTAGTAAAATGAAAGGGATGAAAAATATCAGAGCAGAAATAAATGAATTAGAGACTAAATTTAAAAAAAGAAAATCAATGAAACTAAGAGGTGGTTCTTTGTAAAGATAAACAACAGAGAGGGCCCAAAGCAATAAAATCAGAAATTAAAGACAAGTTACAATTGACAACATATAAACAAAAATGATCATAAGAGATTGCTACAAACATACAACAAAAAAATGGACAAACTAGAAGAAATGGACAAATTCCTAGAAATGTAAATTTCTCAAGACTGAAAGAGGAAGAAATAGAAAATATGAACAGAATAGTTGTTACCAGTAATAAACAACTCACAACAAATAAAAGTTCATTACCAGATGGCTTCACAGGTGAATTCTACCAAACATTTAGAAAAGAGTTAACACCCATCCTTCTCAAACCATTTCAAAAAGTTGAGGAAGAAGGAAAGCTTCCAAACTCATTATATGAGGCCAGTATCAACCTGATACCAAACCAGACAAAGAAAACACACACACACACAAATGATAGAACAATATCACAGATGAACAATGATGCAACGGTATATAAGCAAACCGAATGCAACAATATATTAAGAGGATCATACCCTATGATAAAGTGGGATTTATCCCAGGATGCAAGGATGGTTCAATATCTGTAAATAAATCAAAGTGATACACCACACTAATAAACTGAAGAATAAAAATCATATGATTATCTCAATAGATGCAGAAAACCTTTTGACAAAATTCACATCCATTTATAATAAACACCATAAACAGTGTGAGTATAGAGCTAACATACCTCAACATAGTAAAGGCCATATATGACAAACCTACAACAAATATCAATACTCAATGATGAAAAGCTGAAAGCATTTCCTCTAAGATCAGGAAAGACAAGGATGCCCACTCTCACTACTTTTATTTAACATAGTATCAGAAGTCCTAGCCACAGCAATCAGACAAGAAAAATAAATAAAAGGAATCCAATTGGGAAAGGAAGAATTAAACCTATTACTGTTTGCAGATGACATGATACCATACATAGCAAATACTAAGGATGCAAACAAAAAACTGTTAGAGCTGATTAATGAATTCAGTAAAGTTGCAGGATACAAAATTAATATACAGAAATCTGTTGCTTTTTGTGTACAAAAAATGAACTATCTGAGAGAGAATTTAAGAAAACAATCCTATTTACAATCACATCAATATGAATAAATATCTGGGAATAAATCTAACTAAAAAGGTAAAAGACCTATACTCAGAAATCTGTAACACACTCATGAAAGAAATTGAAGATAACAATAACAGATGGAAAAATATACTATGCTTATGGATTGGAAGAATTAATATTGTTAAAATGACCATACCACCCAACACAATCTACAAATACAATGCAATCTCTATCAAAATACCAATGGCATTTTTCACAGACAAGAAAAAGTAGTTTAAAATTTCTATGGAAACACAAAGACTCCAAATAGCCAAAACAACTTGAGAAAGAACAAAGCTGAAGATATCACACTCCCTGATTCAAAACTATATTACAAAGCTATAGTCATCAAAACAGCATGATAACTGGCACAAAGACAGACACATAGACCAATGGAACAGCATAGAGAGCACAGAAATGAACTTATACTTGTGTGGTCAATTAATCCATGACATAGGAAGCAAGAATATACAATGGGGAAAGACTGCCTTTTCAATAAATGATGTTGGGAAAACTGGACAGCTACATGCAAAAGAATCAACCTGGACAACACTCTCACACTATGCACAACAATAAACTCAAAATTGATTAAAGACGTCAATGTAAAGACTTGAAATCATACAACTCCTAGAAGAATCCATAGACATTATGCTTTTTGACATTAGTCTTAGCAGCATTTTTTTGCATGTGTTCTCAGACAAGGGAACAAAAGCAAAAATAAACAAATGGGAATATATCAAACAAAACAAGTTTTTGCACAGTGAGGAAAATTATCACCAAAACAAAAAGGCAGCCAATTGAATGGAAGAAGATATTTGCAAGTGATATATCTGATAAGGGTTTAATATCCAAAATATACAAAGAACTCAGATGACTCAACATCCAAAAAACAACTCAATTATAATATAGAGAGAGGACCTGCATTGGCATTTTTCCAATGAAGACATGCAGGAGGCCAACACACATGAAAAAAATGCTGAAAATCACTAATCATCAAGTAAATGAAAATCAAAACCACCATGAGATATTACCTCATACCTGTCAGAACTGCTATTATCAAAAAGACAATAAATAACAAGTGTTGGCTAGGATATGGAGAAAAGGGACCCCTCATGCACTGCTGTTTGGGAACATAAATTGGTACAGCCTACTATGGAAAACAGTATGTAGGATCCTCAGAAAATTAAAAATGGAAATACTGTACAATCCAGAAATTCCATTCTTGAGTATTTAAACAAAGAATATGAAAGCACCAATTTGAAAAGATATATGTACCTCTATGTTCATTGAAGCATAATTTATAGCAGCTAAGAAGCAATCTAGGTGCCTATTGATAGTTGAATGGATAAAGAAGATGTGATATGTGTATATATATACATGTATGTATGTATAATGGAATATTACCCTATTACCCAGCCATAAACAAGAATTAAATCTTGCCCTTTGTGACAGCATGGATGGATCTGGAGGTTATTACGTTAAGTGAAATAAATCAGACAGAGAAAGATAAATACTGTATGATCTCACTTATATGTGGCATCTAAAAACAAAACAAACAAACAAAACAAAATGGAAAAAAACTCATAGATATGAAGAATAAACAGGTGGTTGCCAGAAGGAAGCGGGCTGGGGGGAGGGCAAAATAGTGAAGGGGATTAGAGGTACAAACCTCCAGTTATAAAATAAATAAGCTATGGGTATGTAATATACAGCATAAGGAATATGGTCAATAATACTGTAATAAATTTGTATGGAGACAGATTGTTACCAGATGTATGGTTGTGATCATTTCATAGTGTATGCAAATGTCAAATCACTATGTAGTACACCTAAAATGTACATAGTATTGTAGGTCAACTAATTTCAATAAAAATGCATTTTTAAAATAATAAGTCTGCTTATTGTTTTCATTGCTCAAAAAGAGAAGTTCCTCACTTGGTTTTCATATCTTCAAGGATCATTATATATCAGTAGATATCAAGGTTATAAAAGTCAAGGATACATTTATTATTAACTTTCAGGAAGGGGTCAAGGCTTTCTTCTTTTTTTTTTTTTGTGGCTGCTTTGGGTCTTCGTTGCTGTGCATGGGCTTTCTCTAGTTGTGGCGAGCAGAGGCTACTCTTCACTGAGGTTCATAGGCTTCTCATTGTGGTGGCTTCTCTTGTTGCGGAGCACAGGCTCTAGGCACACGGGTCTCAGTAGTTGCAGCACGCGGGCTCAGTAGTTGTGGTACATGAGCCCTAGAATGAGGGGGCTTCAGTAGTTGTGGCACATGGGCTCTAGAGTGCAGCCTCAGTAGTTGTGGCACACGGGTTTAGTTGCTCCATGGCATGTGGAATCTTCCCAGAACGGGGATTGAACCCATGTCCCCTACATTGGCAGGTGGATTCTTAACCACTGAGCCACCAGGAAAGTCCCAAGTCTTTCTTCTTGAGTAAAGGGGATTCAAGAAGGGTCCTTTTGGGGACTTTTACTAGACTGGGTGTTTCTGATTTTTGTGGTTACCTTAGGATGAAATGTTGCTTTTGTTTCCCTTCTGAGCCTAATGTGAGCCTCAAAACTAACTCATGTGGTGGGTGGATGCATGTTATTGTCTCCATGGAATAGATGATAAAGTTGCACTTGGGAGCTTGGAGGAGAATTGCCCATTACCAAACATTGAACACTGACTGCACTGATATTTGAACATAGAACTTCTGATGACAATCCCATTATATTTGCATGCCACTGCCTCTAACCTGTTGGAGAAGGAAAGCATATTGTGTGTGAATTTTCCTTCTTCTCCAGTATACATTTTCACCAGATTTTCTAAAGTAGTTTTATTATTTAATTTCTAATATCGTTTTTGAAATGAGCGTTTTCATATTCTTAGGGTAACTGTCACAGTGTTTGATACTCTTATTATCTCATTTGAGTATTTGTCACAAAAAAATACTCAGCCAGTTTTTAATTTTCATAACAGCGGGAGGCAGTCATAGTTGATTTAGCAGATAAGGGAGAGTTTAAAAAAAAATAATTAGGGGAGAGAGCAAAAAACTAGAACAACTGCAAAGAACAGTAAGCAAAAGTTGAGACAAAATTTTTTTTTTTTCAAAGCTCCCTCTCTTCTGGTTAAATATGTTTTGACGTTCCATTACTGTGCTGGAGCCATTCACCACCACCTCCCAAGAGCCAGCTGTTAAATTTTCAGGAATTTTGTGAATTGGTAGCTTAAAAATTGTCCATGATGAAAGTATTTATGCCATAGATATCAGCAAACACCACAGGTCAGCAATTTTTCCCCTCAGATCAGGTTTACCAACACACTACTGGATGTTGTCCATGTTTAATACTAGAGATGATTTTTAAAGTGATGTTTACATCACAAAAGCAATTGAACAAAAACAATAAACTTAAGAATAAATGTTCCTTGTATATTTTATAGTTTACAGGTTCTCATATACTATCTCATTAAATCTTTTTTTCTTTTAAACATCTTTATTGGAGTATAATTGCTTTACACTGGTGTGTTAGTTTCTGCTTTATAACAAAGTGAATCAGTTATACATATACATATGTTCCCATATCTCTTCCCTCTTGCATCTCCCTCCCTCCCACCCTCCCTATCCCACCCCTCCAGGTGGTCACAAAGCACCGAGCTGATCTTCCTGTGCTATGCGGCTGCTTCCCACTAGCTATCTATTTTACATTTGGTAGTGTATATATATCCATGCCACTCTCTCACCCTGTCACATCTCACCCCTCCCCCTCCCCATATCCTCAAGTCCATTCTCTAGTACGTCTGTGTCTTATTCCCGTCTTGCCACTAGGTTCTTCATGACCTTTTTTTTTTCCCCCTTAGATTCCATATATATGTGTTAGCATACTGTATTTGTTTTTCTCTTTCTGACTTACTTCACTCTGTATGACAGACTCTAGGTCCATCCACCTCACTACAAATACCTCCATTTCATTTCTTTTTATGGCTGAGTAATATTCCATTGTATATATGTGCCACATCTTCTTTATCCATTCATCCAATGATGGACACTTAGGTTGCTTCCATGTCCTGGCTATTTTAAATAGAGCTGCAATGAACATTTTGGTACATGACTCGTTTTGAATTATGGTTTTCTCAGGGTATATGTCCAGTAGTGGGATTGCTGGGTCGTATGGTAGTTCTATTTTTAGTTTTTTAAGGAACTTCCATACTGTTATCCATAGTGGCTGTATCAATTTACATTCCCACCAACAGTGCAAGAGGGTTCCCTTTTCTCCACACCCTCTCCAGCATTTATTGTTTCTAGATTTTTTGATGATGGCCATTCTGACCGGTGTGAGATGATATCTCATTGTAGTTTTGATTTGCATTTCTCTAATGATTAATGATGTTGAACATTCTTTCATGTGTCTGTTGGCAATCTGTATATCTTCCTTGCAGAAATGTCTATTTAGGTCTTCTGCGCATTTTTGGATTAGGTTGTTTGTTTTTTTGTTATTAAGCTGCATGAGCTGCTTGTAAATCTTGGAGATTAATCATTTGTCAGTTGCTTCATTTGCAAATATTTTCTCCCATTCTGAGGGTTGTCTTTTGGTCTTGTTTATGGTTTCCTTTGCTGTGCAAAAGCTTTTAAGTTTCATTAGGTCCCATTTGTTTATTTGTGTTCTTATTTCCATTTCTCTGGGAGCTGGGTCAAAAAGAATCTTGCTGTGATGTATGTCATAGAGTGTTCTGCCTATGTTTTCCTCTAAGAGTTTGATAGTGTCTGGCCTTACATTAGGTCTTTAGTCCATTTTGAGTTTATTTTTGTGTATGGTGTCAGGGAGTGTTCTAGTTTCACACTTTTACATGTACCTGTCCAATTTTCCCAGCACCACTTATTGAAGAGGCTGTCCTTTCTCCACTGTATATGTTTGCCTCCTTTATCAAAGATGAGGTGACCATATGTGCGTGGCTTTATCTCTGGGCTTTCTATCCTGTTCCATTGATCTATATTTCTGTTTTTGTGCCAGTACCAAACTGTCTTGATTACTGTACCTTTGTAATATAGTCTGAAGTCAGGGAGCCTGATTCCTCCAGCTCCATTTTTCGTTCTCAAGATTGCTTTGGCTATTTGGGGTCTTTTGTGTTTTCATACAAATTGTGAAATTTTTTGTTCTAGTTCTGTGAAAAATGCCAGTGGTAGTTTGATAGGGATTGCATTGAATCTGTAGATTGCATTAGGTAGTAGACTCATTTTCACAATGTTGATTCTTCCAATCCAAGAACATGGTATATCTCTCCATCTATTTGTATCATCTTTAATTTCTTTCATCAGTGTATTATAATTTTCTGCATACAGGTCTTTTGTCTCCATAGGTAGGTTAATTCCTAGATATTTTATTCTTTTTGTTGCAATGGTAAATGGGAGTGTTTTCTTAATTTCACTTTCAGATTTTTCATCATTAGTGTACAGGAATGCAAGAGATTTCTGTGCATTAATTTTGTATCCTGCTACTTTACCAAATTCATTGATTAGCTCTAGTAGTTTTCTGGTAGCATCTTTAGGATTCTCTATGTAGAGTATCATATCATCTGCAAACAGTGACAGCTTTACTTCTTCTTTTCAGATTTGGATTACTTTTATTTCTTTTTCTTTTCTAATTGCTGTGGCTAAAACTTCCAAAACTATGTTGAATAATAGTGCTGATAGTGGACAACCTTGTCTTGTTCCTGATCTTAGGAGAAATTGCTTCAGTTTTTCACCATTGAGGACAATGTTGGCTGTGGGTTTGTCATATATGGCCTTTATTATGTTGAGGAAAGTTCCCTCTATGCCTACTTTCTGCAGGGCTTTTATCATAAATGGGTGTTGAATTTTGTTGAAAGCTTTCCCTGCATCTATTGAGATGATCATATGGTTTTTCTCTTTCAATTTGTGAATATGATGTATTACATTGATTGATTTGCGTATATTGAAGAATCCTTGCATTCCTGGAATAAACCCCACTTGATCATGGTGTATGATCCTTTTAATGTGCTGCTGGATTCTGTTTGCTAGTATTTTGTTGAGGATTTTTGCACCTATGTTCATCAGTGATATTGGCCTGTAGTTTTCTTTCTTTGTGACATCTTTGTCTGGTTTTGGTATCAGGGTGATGGTTGCCTCATCGAATGAGTTTGAGAGTGTTCCTCCCTCTGCAATATTTTGGAAGAGTTTGAGAAGGATAGGTGTTAGCTCTTCTCTAAATGTTTGATAGAATTCGCCTGTGAAGCCATCTGGTCCTGGGCTTTTGTTTGTTGGAAGATTTTTAATCACAGTTTCAATTTCAGTGCTTGTGATTGGCCTGTTCATATTTTCTATTTCTTCCTGGTTCAGTCTCGGCAGGTTGTGCATTTCTAAGAATCTGTCCATTTCTTCCAGGTTGTCCACTTTATTGGCATAGAGTTGCTTGTAGTAATCTCTCATGATCGTTTGTATTTCTGCAGTGTCAGTGGTTACTTCTCCTCTTTCATTTCTAATTCTATTGATTTGAGTCTTCTCCCTTTTTTCGTGGTGAGTCTGGCTAATGGTTTATCAATTTTGTTTATCTTCTCAGAGAACCAGCTTTTAGTTCTGTTGATCTTCGCTATTGTCTCCTTCATTTCTTTTTCATTTATTTCTGATCTGATCTTTATGATTTCTTTCATTCTGCGAGCTTCGGGATTTATTTGTTCTTCTTTCTCTAATTGCTTTAGGTGCAAGGTTAAGTTGTTTATTCGAGATGTTTCCTGTTTCTTGATGTAGGCTTCTATTGCTATAAACTTCCCTCTTAGAACTGCTTTTCCTGCATCCCATAGGTTTTGGGTCATCGTGTATCCATTGTCATTTGTTTCTAGGTATTTTTTGATTTCCCCTTTGATTTCTTCAGTGATCACTTCGTTATTAAGTAGTGTATTGTGTAGCCTCCATGTGTTTGTATTTTTTACAGATCTTTTCCTCTAATTGATATGTAGTCTCATAGCCTTGTGGTTGGAAAAGTTACTTCATACGATTTCAGTTTTCTTAAATTTACCAAGGCTTGACTTGTGACCCAAGATATGATCTATCCTGGAGAATATTCCATGAGCACTTGAGAAAAATGTGTATTCTGTTGTTTTTGGGTGGAATGTCCTATAAATATCAATTAAGTCCATCTTGTTTAATGTATCATTTAAAGCTTGTGTTTCCTTATTTATTTTCATTTTGGATGATCTGTCCATTGGTGAAAGTGGGGTGTTAAAGTCCCCTACTATGATTGGGTTACTGTCGACTTCCCCTTTTATGGCTCTTAGTATTTGCCTTATGTATTGAGGTGCTCCTATGTTGGGTGCATAAATATTTACAATTGTTATACCTTCCAGTTGGATCGATCCCTTGATCATTATATAGTGTCCTTCTTTGTCTCTTGTAATAGTCTTTATTTTAAAGTCTATTTTGTCTGATATGAGAATTGCTACTCCAGCTTTCCTTTGATTTCCATTTGCATGGAATATCTTTTTCTATCCCCTCACTTTCAGTCTGTTTGTGTCTCTAGGCCTGAAGTGGGTCTCTTGTGGACAGCATATATATGGGTCTTGTTTTTGTATCCATTCAGCCAGTCTGTGTCTTTTGGTGGGAGCATTTAATCCATTTACATTTAAGGTAATTATCAATATGTATGTTCCTATTCCCATTTTCTTAAATGTTTTGGGTTTTTTATTGTACATATTTTCCTTCTCTTGTATTTCTTGCCTAGAGAAGTTCCTTTAGCATTTGTTGTAAAGCTGGTTTGGTGGTGCTGAACTCTCTCAGCTTTTGCTTGTCTGTAAAGGTTTTAATTTCTCCATCAAATCTGAATGAGATACTTGCTGGGTAGAGTAACCTTAGTTGTAGGTTTTTCTCCTTCATCACTTTGAGTATATCCTGCCACTCCCTTCTGGCTTGTAGAGTTTCTGCTGAAAGATCAGCTGTTAATCTTATGGGGATTCCCTTGTGTGTTATTTGTTGTTTTTCCCTTGCTGCTTTTAATATGTTTTCTTTATATTTAATTTTTGATGGTTTGATTAATATGTGTCTTGGCGTGTTTCTCCTTGGATTTATCCTGTATGGGACTCTCTGTGCTTCCAGGACTTGATTAACTATTTCCTTTCCCATATTAGGGAAGTTTTCACCTATAATCTCTTCAAATATTTTCTCAGTCCCTTTCTTTGTCTCTTCTTCTTCTGGAACCCCTATAATTCGAATTTGTTGCGTTTAATGTTGTCCCAGAGGTCTATGAGAGTGTCTTCATTTCTTTTCATTCTTTTTTCTTTATTCTGCTCTGCAGTAGTTATTTCCACTATTTTATCTTTCAGGTCATTTTTCCGTTCTTCTGCCTCAGTTATTCTGCTATTGATCCCGTCTAGAGAATTTTTAATTTCATTTATTGTGTTTTTCATCGTTGCTTGGTTCCTCTTTAGTTCTTCTACGTCCTTGTTAAAAGTTTCTTGCATTTTGTCTATTCTATTTCCAAGATTTAGGATCATCTTTACTATCATTATTCTGAATTCTGTTTCAGGTATACTGCCTATTTCCTCTTCATTTGTTAGGTCTGGTGTGTTTTTACCATGCTCCTTCATCTGCTTCGTGTTTCTCTGTCTTCTCATTTTGCTTAACTTACTGTGTTTGGGGTCTCCTTTTTGCAGGCTACAGATTCGTAGTTCCTGTTGTTTTTGGTGTCTGTCCCCAGTGGCTAAGGTTGGTTCAGTGGGTTTTGTAGGCTTCCTGGTGGAGGGGACTAGTGCCTGTGTTCTGGTGGATGAGGCTGTATCTTGTCTTTCTGGTGGGCAGGCCCACGTCTGTTGGTGTGTTTTGGGGTGTCTGTGGCCTTATTATGATTTTAGGCATCCTCTCTGCTAATGGATGGAGCTGTGTTCCTGTCTTGCTAGTTGTTTGGCCTAGGGTGTCCAGCACTGTAGCTTGCTGGTCGTTGAGTGAAGCTGGGTCTTGATGTTGAGATGGAGATCTCTGAGAGATTTTCGCCGTTTGGTATTACATGGAGCTGGGAGGTCTCTTGCGGACCAGTGTCCTGAAGTTGGCTCTCCCACTTCAGAGGCACAGCCCTGATGCCTGGCTGGAGCACCAAGAGCCTTTCATCCACACGGCTCAGAATTAAAGGGAGAAAAAATAGAAAGAAAGAAAGAAAGAGGATAAAATAAAATAAAATGAAATAAAGCTGTTATAATAAAAGAAAGAAAAAATTATTAAGAATAAATTTATTAAGAAAAAAGTTTTTTAATTTAAAAATAGATTTATTAATTTTTTATAATAAAAAATAAGAAACAAATTATCAAGAAAAAAATTTATTAAGGAAAAAATAATTTTTAAATTTTAAAATAAAAAATATGAAAAAACTTATTAAGAAAAATTTTTTTTAATTTTTAAAAATAGAAAATAAGGAAAAAATTATTAAGAAAACATTTATTAAGAAAAAATATTTTTTAAGTAAAAAAAAACAAACAAACAAATAACGGACGGACCGAACCCTAGGACTAATGGTGAAAGCAAAGCTATACAGACAAAATCTCATTCAGAAGCATACACATATACACTCACAAAAAAAGGAAAAGGGGAAAAATTAATATATCCTGTTCCCAAAGTCCACCTCCTGAATTTGGGTTGATTCATTGTCTATTCAGGTATTCAACAGATGCAGGCACTTCAAGCTGTTTGTGGAGGTTTAATCCGCTGCTTCTGAGGCTGCTGGGAGAGATATCCCTTTCTCTTCTTTGTTCGTACAGCTCCCGGGGTTCAGCTTTGGATTTGGACCCGCCTCTGTGTGTAGGTCACCTGAGGGTGTCTGTTCCCTGCCCAGACAGAATGCGGTTAAAGGAGCAGCTGCTTCGGGGGCTTTGGCTCAGGCCGGGGGGAGGGAGGGGTACGGATGCGGGGTGTGCCTGCGGCATCAGAGGCCGGTGGGAAGTTGCAGCAGCCTGTGGCGTGCCGTGCGTTCTCCCAGGGAAGTTGTCCCTGGATCACGGGGCCCTGGCAGTGGCGGTTTGCACAGGCTCCCGGGAGGGGCGGTGTGGAGAGTGTTCTGTGCTCGCACACAGGCTTCTTGGTGGCGGCAACAGCAGCCTTAGCGTCTCATGCCCGTCTCTGGGGTCCGCGCTGATAGCCTCGGATCGCGCCCGTCTCTGGAGTTCGTTTAGGCGGCGCTCTGCATCCCCTCTCCTTGAGCGCCTTGAAACAAATAGGCAAGAAAAAGTCTCTTGCCTCTTCGGCAGCTGCAGACTTTTTCCCGGACTCCCTCCCGGCTAGCTGTGGTGCACTAACCCCTTCAGGCTGTGTTCACGCCACCAACCCCAGTCCTCTCCCTGCGATCCGACCGAAGCCTGAGCCTCAGCTCCCAGCCCCCACCCGCCCCGGCGGGTGAGCAGACAAGCCTCTCCGGGTTCGTGAGTGCTACTCAGCACCGATCCTCCATGAGGGAATCTCTCCGCTTTGCCCTTTGCACCCCTGTGGCTGTGCTCTCCTCCGTGGCTCCGAAGCTTCCCCCCTCTGCCATCCGCAATCTCCGCCTGCGAAGGGGCTTCGTAGTGTGTCGAAACCTTTCCTCCTTCACAGCTCTCTCCCACTGGTGCGGGTCCCGTCCCTATTCTTTTGTCTCTGTTATTTCTTTTTCCTTTTGCCCTACCCAGGTACATGGGGAGTTTCTTGCCTTTTGGGAGGTCTGATGTCTTCTGCCAGGGTTCAGTGGGTGTTCTTTAGGAGCAGTTCCACGTGTAGATGTATTTCTAATGTATCTGTGGGAAGTAAGGTGATCTCCGCGTCTTACTCTTCCGCCATCTTGCCCCGACCTCCCTCATTTAATCTTCACAAAAGTTCTGTGAAAGCAGTAGAGAAGGTATTATCTATCATCCCATTTTATAGATGAGGAAACTGAAGCTCCAGATACTAGAGCTGGCAATGATAGTGTTGAAGCTAGAATCAAATATTTCTGTGTCTTTGTCCAATATCTTCTCTACTAGGATACATTGTCTTAGCCCTGTTCACTGGGTGTGCTTTCCTAGGGTAACAGTTTGTGCTTTTGAGAGAGTAGGGCAGGTTTCTGCCTGTTTTATGCAGGCATAAGTTTTATGCAGACTTTGCCATACTTGGAAATGGATGGGAATTCTGTTTTTGTTTTTCCACTGACAATCTATGGAATCTCGAATATTTTTCCTGAAAAAAGAATCCACATGACCATGTGCTAACGTGAGATTTTTTAGCCCTGGTTTGCCACAACCCTCTGTTTGTTTTCTCTCAAATGTTAATTTCTAATTTGAAAAACCAGCTCAGAGAATAAACATTAAACTCTTCAAGACTATTTTAAAATATCTTCTTGGTTTTGTGGTTAATTGAAGCCTGTATATGCTAGATTGACAGTTGTAATGATTGAATCTATTTATTTATACATAGCTTAGAAATAGTACTGAAGTTGTGGGTAGGGGGAAGTGAGGTCAGCAAGATGATGGGATAGTCCCAGCCCTCATTCACCCATGGAAACATAGATTTAACAATAATATAAGTAACACCGTACCTTTAGGAGAAGTCCAGAATCAAGTTAAGAAGTTGCAGTATGTCAGATGAGCACAAATATGAGATCAGCCAACTGAAACAGTGAGAGGAGCAATTTCACTTTACCCACATCAGCCCTTCCCTCAAGCTGGCCACCTCAGTTCTGAGAGGGATTGCTACTCCTTTCTGGGGCAAGGGGTGTGGAGTGGGGGTGGAAGAGAGAATAGAGTCAAGATCTCTAGACTTTCACTGTGCTTTCTGACTGGGTTGGTTTCTGCCTCAACTCACACAGAGTGCTTAGAACTGACATGGTCAAGATAACTGGAATAGCTAGGGGCCTTCCTGTAGCCAGCAAGACTCTGCAAGTTTTGGGGAAAGCACAAAACTGAGACCTTTCCTGCAGGAAGGAAGGAGGAATGAAGCATGGCTTCATGTCCTCAGCCTTTCAGTGCACTCTCCAAGTGGCTGACACTATAGACAGAATGCTTGTGTCCCCCTCAGATTCATATGTTGAAATCATAACCCCCCAAGTATTCGGAGGTGGGACTTTTAGGAGGTGATTAGGTCATGAGAGCAGAGCTCTCATATATTAGTGCTTTTATAAAAGAGACCTCAAAGAGGTCCCTCACCATTTTCACCAACTGAGAACACAGTGACAAGACGGCTGTCTATGAATCAGGGAGTGGGTTCTCACTAGACACCAAATCTTCTTGCACCTTGACCTTAGACTTCCCAGTCTCCAGACTGTGAGAAATAAATTTTCGTTGTTTATAAGTCTATGGTATTCTGGTATAACAGGTTGAACTTATTTTATGAAGTCAGCATTACCCTGATACCAGAGCCAGAAAAAGACAACACAAGAAAAGAAAACTACAGATCAATATCCCTAATGAGTATAGATGAAAAAGTCTTCAACAAAGTGTTAACAAACTGAATTCAACCACACTAAAAAGATTATATACTATGACTAAGCGGGATTTATTCCTGGGATGCAAGGATGCTTCAACATATAAAAATCAATTAATGTGATGCACCATATTAATAGAATAAAGAATAGAAATCATACGATCATCTCAATAGATGCAGAAAAATCATTTGATAAAATGTAACACCCTTTCATGATAAAAACTCTCAATAATGTAGGTAAGGGAAGAATTTACCTCAACACAATAAAAGTGATATATAAAGCCCACAGCTAACATCATATTCAATGATGAAAAACTGAAAACTTTTCCCCTAAGATCAAGAATAAGGCAAAGATGCCAACTCTCACCATTTCTATTCAACTATAATACTGGAGCTTTATTGGTGTGTATATATGCTATATATATTCCAATTATCTTACTAGAAGTTCTAGCAAGTGCAATTTAAAAAGAAAAAAACAAAACAAAAAATGTCAGACAAATTGTAAAGAAAGAAGTAAAATCATCTGTTTCCAGATGGCATTATGTTAAGTGTAGAAAATCCTAAAGACTCCACAAATTGTTTGAGTTGATAAACAAATTCAGTAAAGTTACAGGACCGAAAATCATCATATAAAAATCAATTGCATTTCTGTACACTAATAATAAACTACCCAAAAAGGAAATTAAGAAAACAATCCCGTTTATAATAACACCAAAAAGAATCAAATTCTAGGGAAGAAACTTAGCCAAGGAGGTGAAAGATTTGTACACTAAAAACTACAAATGACTGATGAAAGAAATTAAAGAAGACACAAATAAATGGAAATATATCTCATATTCATAGATTGAAAGATTTATATTAAGATGTCCATGATACACAAAACTATCTACAGATTCAATGCAATCCCTAAAAATACCAATGACCTTTTTTATAGAAAAAGAAAAAAAGCTAAAGTTATTTGAAATCACAAAAGACTCCAAATAGCTAAAGCAGTCCTGAGAAAGAAGAACAAAGTTGGAGGTATCACACTTCCAGATATGAAACTGTATTACAAAGCTATAGTTATCAAAACAGTATGGTACTGGCATAAAAACAGACACATAAACGAATGGAACAGAATAGAGAGCCCAGAAATAAACCCATGCATAATGGCCAGCTAATCTTAAACAAGGGTCCCAAGAATACACAACAGGGAAAAGATAGTTTCTTCATTAAATGGTTGTAAAAACTAAATATCCACATGTACAGGAATGAAATAAAAACCCTTATGTTATGCCATGCATAAAAATCAACTCAAAATTAATTAAAGGTTTATATGTAAGACCTGGAACAGCAAAATCCCTAGAAGAAAATGTAGAAGGTAACTCCTTAACATTGGTTTGGGCAATGATTTCTTGGATATGACACCAAAAGCAAAAGCAACAAAAGCAAAAACAAACAAGTAGAACTACATCAACCTAAAAAGCTTCTGCACAACAAAAGAAGTAATCAGCGGAGTTAAAGGCAACCTACAGAGTGGGAGAAAATATTTACCAACCATATATTTGATGGGGGATTAATACCCAAAATATATAAGGAACACATACAATTCAATAGCAAAAAAGCAAATAACCCAATTTAAAAATGGGGAAAGGACATGAATAGATATTTCTCCAAAGAAGAAGTACAAATAGTCAACAGATATCTACAAGATGATCAATGTCTCTAATCATTAGGGAAATGCAAATCAAAACCACAATGATATATCACCTCACACACTTTTGGATGGCTGTGATTAAAAACACAAAAGATAACAAATGTTGACAATGATGTGGAGAAATTTGAACCTTTGCACATTGTGATGGTAATAAAAAATGACATAGCTGCTATGGAAAACAGTATGGCAGTTCCTCAAAAAATTAAAAATAGAAGTACCATAAGATCCAGCAATCCCATTTCTGGGTATATATCCAAAAGAATTGAGATCATGATTTTGAAGAGATACATGCACTCCATGTTCATTGCAGCATTATTCACAATAGTCAAGATATGGAAAGAGCCTAAATGGCCATTGACAGGTGAATGGATAAAAACTTGGTATATACATACAAAGTAATAATGTTCATCCTTAAAAATGAAGGAAATCCTGCCGTATGCAACAACATAGATGAATCTGGGGGAATTCATGTTATGTTATGTGAAATAAGCCAATCACAGAAGGACAAGTACTTCATGATTCCACTTACATGCTGGACCTAAAATAGTTAGACTCAAAGAAACAGAAAGTAGAATGGGGGATGCCAGGGAGCTAGAGGGAGGAGGAAATAAGGAGTTGCTACAATGGGTATAAAGTTTCACTTATGCAAGGTAAATAATTCTAGAGATCTGCTGTACAACATTGTGCCTATAGTCTACAATACTGTATTGTGCACTTAAAAATTTGTTGAGGGTAAATCTTAAGTTAAGTATTCTTAATATAATTTAAAAATCACATTAAAAAAAGTTTCTGGTACTGTGCTACTGAAGCCCTAGCAAACTAAGACAGAGATATAAAAATGTAAACAACACTGTCAGTCAACTTCATCTAATTGACATCTGTGGAACACACCACCCAACAATAACAGAATACACATTTCTTTTAATTGCAAATAGAATATTTACTAAGAAAGATCATATTCTGGGTCATAAAACCAATGACACAGGTAATACAAAGTGTGTTCTCTGAGCACAATAGAATTAAACCAGGAATTAATAACAGCAAGTTACTCTTTTTTCTTTTTGATACATAAATTGAATATGTTTCAGTACTTGCACATATTGTGGAATGTGACATTCAGATTATCCTCCCACAGCTTTAAAATTATTACAATTAAGAATTTGGAAGAGGACAAGAAAGAGTCTTCCATTTAACCAGGTAGGTACTGGACAAAAGCCTTTGTAAAGTGCATACTATTCCAACCAGGAAATTTGGGATTAAATTATACAAATATCCAAAGGCATGTGCGTTCAAATATATTTTATTGCGTTATTTAAAACCACAAAAATAGAAACAATGTAAGTATTAATATTAATCATTTTAGTAACAAAAGAAAAATGAAACTGAAAAGGAAAATGTTAGTATGTTGCTCAGTTACCAGTACTATTGTTTAAGTCCATCAGTGACTTACTTTGTATTTCAGGAAATTCTACATTAATTAAAAAACAACCCAAAAGGTTGAAAGTTAAAATCCCAAACCATCAATTTTTAGAGAAAGTATAAAATCAATAAAGCATTTAATAATCCCTTTAAACCATAATAATAGTAAGAAAGCAACTGTCATTTTATATTTACATAGGAATTCCAATTTACAAAGTGATTCCTTATGTATTACTGCAACAAAGTTTCAACGTGTCTATAAAATAAACAGGAGGTGATTATGCTCAGTTTTAAGAGGAAGAAATTAAGGCACAGAAATACTAAGAAAATATAAAATTCTGAGCTAGGAACCAGTTCTTCTAATGCCTAAACTCAACTATGTATGATTTACAATGAACTTTTTCTTTTTTTTTCTTTTTTTGCCACACGGCTTGCAGGATCTTCGTTCCCCGACCAGGGACTGAACGAGGGGCATGGCAGTGAAAGTGCCAAGTCTTAACCACTGGACCGCCAAGAACTCCCCGCAATGAATAGTTCTCTTTATCTTGAAGTTTTATATATGAAAGTAGATTCATTTATCAACATATTTTAAACCTATAGTAAAAATGTGTCAAACAAAAACATTCTTCCAAATTACATCTGGAAAAAGTATAATCTATGTTGCTTATCATGGTCCCAAAGTAAATGACTTACAAAGCTCAAAACAAAAATCACAATGTCTGGGAGGGCTCATGCCAAGGAGTATTTCCCAGAACTTCTGCTGCCAGTGTCCTTGTCCCCACAGTGAGCCTCAGCCACCCCCCACCTCTGCAGGAGACCCTCCAACACTAGCAGAGACTGATGAGATGTATTTAGCTCCTGAGATCATCTCCAGTGAGTATCCAGATAAACGTACAGATACTCAGCTACTCCAGCTGAAGGAGACAGAAGTTGTCTAGCAAGATGGCATATTTCTAACAGAATTCCTCAGGAGCGCTGATCCTCACTAGAACACCGAGGAAAATCCATCTCAAATTGCAATTTTCAGGTTGTTCTCACAGAGAGTTTCTCTGTAAGTTGGTACATCCATGGGAGGAGGAAGTTGAGCAGAAGAAAGAAGAACTAAAATCCTGCAGCCTGTGGACCAAAAACCACATTCACAGAAAGATAGACAAGATGAAAAGGCAGAGGGCTAGGTACCAGATGAAGGAACAAGACAAAACCCCAGAAAAACAACTAAATGAAGTGGAGATAGACAACCTTCCAGAAAAAGAATTCAGAATAATGATAGTGAAGATGATCCAGGACCTCGGAAAAAGAATGGAGGCAAAGATCGAGAAGATGCAAGAAATGTTTAACAAAGACCTAGAAGAATTAAAGAACAAACAAACAAAGATGAACAATACAATAACTGAAATGAAAACTGCACTATAAGGAATCAATGGCAGAATAACTGAGGCAGAAGAACGGATAAGTAACCTGGGAGACAGAATGGTGTAATTCACTGCTGTGGAACAGAATAAAGAAAAAAGAATGAAAAGAAATGAAGACAGCCTAAGAGACCTCTGGGACAACATTAAATGCAACAACATTTGCATTATAGGGGTCCCAGAAGGAGAAGAGAGAGAGAAAGGACCAGAGAAAATATTTGAAGAGATTATAGTCGAAAACTTCCCTAACATGGGAAAGGACATAGTCACCCAAGTCCAGGAAGAACAGTGAGTCCCATACAGGATAAACCCAAGGAGCAACAGGCCGAGACACATAGTAATAACTATCAAAAATTAAATACAAAGAAAAATTATTGAAAGCAGCAAGGGAAAAATGGCAAATAACATACAAGGGAACTCCATAAGGTTAACAGCTGATTTCTGACTAGAAACTCTATAAGCCAGAAGATAGTGGCATGCTATACTTAAAGTGATGAAAGGGACGAACCTACAACCAAGATTACTCTACCTGGCAGGGATCTCATTCAGATTCGATGCAGAAATCAAAAGCTTTACAGATAAGCAAAAGCTAAGAGAATTCAGCACCACCAAACCAGCTCTACAACAAATGCTAAAGGAACTTCTCTAAGTGGGAAACACAAGAGTAGAAAAGGACATACAAAAAAAAACCCAAAACAATTAAGAAAATGGTAATAGGAACATACATATCGATAATTAAGATAAACGTGAATGGATTAAATGCTCCAACAAAAAGACACAGGCATGCTGAATGGATACAAAAACAAGACCCATATATATGCTGTCTTCAAGAGACCCACTTCAGACCTAGGGACACATACAGACTGAAAGTGAGGGAATGGAAAAACATATTCTATGCAAATTGAAATCAAAAGAAAGCTGGAGTAGCAATACTCATATCAGATAAAATAGACTTTAAAATAAAGAATGTTACAAGAGACAAGGAAGGACACTACATAAAGATCAATCCAAGGAGAACATATAACAATTATAAATATATATGCACCCAACATAGGAGCACCTCAATACATAAGGGAATTGCTAACAGCTATAAAAAGGGAAATCGACAGTAACACAATAATAGTGGAGGACTTTAACACCAATGGACAGATCATCCAAAATGAAAATAAATAAAGAGAAGTTGTAAATGACACAATAGACCAGATAGATTTAATTTATATTTATAGGACATTCCATCCAAAAACAACAGGTAACACTTTCTTCTCAAGTGCTCATGGAACATTCTCTAGGATAGATCACATCTTGGTCACAAATCAAGCCTTGGTAAATTTAAGAAAATTGAAATTATATCAAGCATCTTTTCTCACCACAACACTATGAGATTAGAAATGAATTACAGGGAAAAAAACATAAAAAACACAAACACATGGAGGCTAAACAATACGTTACTAAATAACCAAGTGATCACTGAAGAAATCAAAGAGGAAATCAAAAAATAACTGAAGACAAATGAAAATGAAAACACAATGATCCAAAACCTATGGGATGCAGCAAAAGCAGTTCTAAGGCGGAAGTTTACAGCTATAAAAGACTACCTCAAGAAACAAGAAAAATCTCGAATGAACAATCTAACTTTACACCTAAAAGAACTAGAGAAAGAAGAACAAACAAAACCCAAAGTTAGCAGAAGGAAAGAAATCATAAATATCAGAGCAGAAATAAAAGAAATAGAAACAAAGAAAACTATAGCAAAGATCAATAAAATGAAAAGCTGGTTCTTTGAGAAGTAAAGAAAATTGATAAACCATTAGCGAGACTCATCAAGAAAAAGAGGGAGAGGACTCAAATCAATAAAATTAGAAATGAAAAAGGAGAAGTTACAACAGACACTGCAGAAATACAAAGCATCCTAAGACACTACTACAAGCAACTCTATGCCAATAAAATGGACAACCTGGAAGAAAGGGACAAATACTTAGAAAGGTATAATCTTCCAAGACTGAACCAGGAAGAAATAGAAAATATGAACAGACCAATCACAAGTAAATAAATTGAAACTGTGTTTAAAAATCTTCCAACCAACAAAAGTCCAGGACCAGATGGCTTCACAGGTTACTTCTATCAAACATTTAGAGAAGAGCTAACACCCATCCTTCTCAAACTCTTCCAAAAATTGCAGAGGAAGGAACACTCCCAAACTCATTCTATGAGGCCACCATCACCCTGATACCAAAACCAGACAACGATACTACAAAAAAAGAAAATTACAGACCAATATCACTGATGAATTTAGATGCAAAATTCCTCAACAAAATACTAGCAAACAGAATCCAACACCACATTAAAAGGATCATACACCATGATCAAGTGGGATTTATCCCAGAGATGCAAGGATTCTTCAATATATGCAAATCAATCAATGTGATACATCATATTAACAAACTGAAAAATAAAAACCATATGATCATCTCCATGGATGCAGAAAAAGCTTTTGACAAATTTCAACACCAATTTATGATAAAAAGGCTCCAGAAAGTGAGCATAGAGGGAACCTAACTCAACATAATAAAGGCCATATACGACAAACCCACAGCAAACATCATTCTCAATGGTGAAAAATTGAAAGCATTTCCTCTAAGATCAAGAACAAGACAAGGATGTCCACTCTCACCACTATTATTAATAATAGTTTTGGAAGACCTAGCCATGGCAATCAGAGAAGAAAAAGAAATAAAAGGAATACAAATTGGAAAAGAAGAAGTAAAACTGTCACTGTTTGCAGATGACATGATACTATACATAGAGAATCCTAAAGATGCCTCCAGAAAACTACTAGAGCTAATCAGTGAATTTGGTAAAGTTGCAGGATACAAAATTAATTCACAGAAATCCCTGGCATTCCTATACACTAATGATGACAAGTCTGAAAGAGAAATTAAGGAAACACTCCCATTTACCATTGCAACAAAAAGAATAAAATACCTAGGAATAAACTTACCTAGGGAGACAAAAATCCTGTATGCAGGAAACTATAAGACACTGATGAAAGAAATTAAAGATGATACCAACAGATGGAGAGATATACCATGTTCTTGGATTGGAAGAATCAATATTGTGAAAATGACTATACTACCTAAAGCAATCTACAGATTCAATGCAATCCCTATCAAATTACCAATGGCATTTTTTACAGAACTAGAACAAAAAATCTTAAAATTTGTATGGAGATACAAAAGACCCTGAATAGCCACAGCAGTCTTGAGGGAAAAAAACGGAGCTGGAGGAATCAGACTCCCTGACTTCAGACTATACTACAAAGCTACAGTAATCAAGACAATATGGTACTGGCACAAAAACAGAAACATAGATCAATGGAACAAGATAGAAAGCCCACAGATAAACCCACACACCTATGGTCAACTAATCTATGACAAAGGAGGCAAGGATATACAATGGAGAAAAGACAGTCTCTTCAATAAGTGGTGCTGGGAAAACTGGACAGCTACAGGTTAAAGAATGAAATTAGAACACTCCCTAACACCATACACAAAAATAAATTCAAAATGGATTCAAGACCTAAATATAAGACCAGAGATGATAAAACTCTTAGAGGAAAACATAAGAAGAACACTTTTTGACATAAATCACAGCAAGATGTTTTTTGATCCACCTCCTAGAGTAATGGAAGTAAAAACAAAAATAAACAAATGGGATCTAATGAAACTGAAAAGCATTTGCACAGCAAAGGAAACCATAAACAAGACGAAAAGACATCCCTCAAAATGAGAGAAAATATTTGCAAACGAATCAACGGACAAAGGATTAATCTCCAAAATATGTAAAGAGCTCATGCAGCTCAATATTAAAGAAACAAATAACCCAATCCAAAAATGAGCAGAAGACCTAAATAGGCATTTCTCCAAAGAAGACATACAGGTTGCCAAGAAACACATGAAAAGCTGCTCAACATCACTAATTATTAGAGAAATGCAAATCAAAACTACAATGAGGTATCATCTCACACCAGTTAGAAAGGGCATCATCAGAAAACCTACAAACAACAAATGCTGTAGAGGGTGTGGAGAAAAGGGAACTCTCTTGCACTGTTCGTGGGAATGTAAATTGATACAGCCACTATGGAGAACAGTATGGAGGTTCCTTAAAAAACTAAAAATAGAACTATTATATGATCCAGTAATCCCACTACTAGGTATATAGTAGTGAGAAAACCATAATTCAAAAAGACACATGCACCCCAATGTTCATTGCAACACTATTTACAATAGCCAGGTCATGGAAGCAACCTACATGCCCACTGACAGATGAATGAATAAAGAAGATGTGGCACATATATACAGTGGAATATTACTCAGCCATAAAAAGGAATGAAATTGAGTCATTTGTTGAGATGTGGATGGATCTAGAGATTGTCATACAGAGTGAAGTAAGTCAGAAAGAGGAAAACAAATATCGTATATTAACGCATGTATGTGGAACATAGAAAAATGGTACAGATGAGCCGGTTTGCAGGGCAGAAGTTGAGACACAGATGTAGAGAACAAACTTATGGAAACCAAGGGGGGAAAGCCGTGGGGGCTGGGGATGTTGGTTTGCTGAATTGGGCGATTGGGATTGACATGTATACACTGATGTGTATAAAATTCATGACTAATAAGAACCTGCTGTATAAAAAAATAAATAAAATTCAATAATTCAAAAAAAAAAACTTATACTAAACTTTGAGTTATTTGTATGGAAATATGTTAATATAAATGTTTCAGACATTACATGAAATTCCTAAAAATCTTATATGTTCTGGTATAATGTTATAAGTCATAATTCTAGTTATTACTTTAAAATGTATATCTCAGAAATAACTAAATTTCCTTGTCAATTGCATCATTATGAAATTTCATCAAATCTTTAACCGTGGTCATTTTTAAGTCTTTTGTCCTTTACAAAGAGTTCTGGGTGTACTCTGATGCTTTTGCAAAATTGTTCCTATAAAAGGGTTTCATCTTCAAGGAATTCATGGAAAAGACTCTGACAAGTACAGGTTTCTGGTAACTGACTATACTGCTGAACTGAATGAATAAGCATTTTCAGAACTGTAATGGAAAACTGATGAATTCATAAAAGTGCTAACAAAAGATCAAGATAAAAAAAAATTAATTACATGGGACTGAGTGAACTGATGAGGATGATTATAATTTTTGTGACTTTCTGTTTGAATAAAAAAAATGTGATGTAATAAAAAAAAAATCACAATGTCTGGTCAAAATGCAAGACAAATGGCCCACTAATTTTCTTGCATACATACCTATCCAATTTCTCTTTCATTGTTTAAGTTCCTGGATTCCATTACAGTGCAATCAATGTAATGAATGCAGGAATAAATGAATAAAAGAAAGCACAATTTAATATAGAGTTGTGAGCTTTTAAGCATCTTTTCCAGTACTGAAAAAATAATAAATGAACCTATACTACTTGGGGAAAAAAATAGACTGAGAAGAAGTTTCTTCAGACATGACCAGACAGCTTCGTGGTATCATGGCAGTTACCTCATCATCAAAAGGCAAAAAAAAAGCACACTTATCTAGGCACAGGTTTAGCTTTTTTAGTTTAGTACCCATAAGATGAAATGTTTACAAATAATTTTGATAGCGTTCCCTGACTGTTAGGTTTTTTTTCATATGTTGAACACAGAAAGTGCCAGTACCCTAATGAAAACATAGCCTTTGATTTATGAAAGTATGAGCAAATTTGCTGATACAATTTCACTCTTTATCATATTTCCTTCCACTGCTATGTTTTCTCACTCAAATGTGACAAACAATGCAATTTACTGAACCTGTATGAGCTTTTTACAGTCATACTCTGTAACCTCATTTCAGATTCAAACCATATTAAAAGGTAGGTATAGAATCACCAATTCACTTTTGCTATCACAATGTCAATAAAGAACTGTGACCTAACAGAGCCATTATAGAGTATCCATTGAGAGACTATGTGGTGTAGAAGCATTCATCTTTTAATATCAGAAGGTCTATATCATAATATAGACCTTGACAGCATTATGCTAAGAGAAAAAAGTCAGAGAAAGACAAATACTGTATGATCTCATTTATATGAGGAATTTAAAAACAAACTAAAAAACAAAAATCTTAACTCACAGAAAAAAAGATAAGACTTGTGGTTATCAGATTCAGAGAATCGGGTGAAGGAGAATTAAAAGAAAGTGGTCAAAATGTTAAAACTTCCAGTTACAAGATAAATAAGTACTAGGGACTTAATGTACAACATGGTGACTATATGTTGTATGATACATAGGGAAGTTGTTGAGAGTAAATCCTAAGAATTCTCATCTCAAGGAGAAGATTTTTCTTTTTTCTTTTCTTCTTTCTTTTCCTTGTATTGTATCTATATGAGACGATGAATGTTAGCTGAACCTGATGTGACAAACATTTCACAACAGATGTAAATCAAACCATCATGCTGTATACCTTAAACTTATACAGTGATGCATGTCAATTATTTCTCAATAAAACTTTTTAAAAAAATCATTAAAAAGAAGATGTGAATTCTAGCACCTAGAAAAGTATTAATGGGATGAATGAATAAATAAGTAAATGATTTAATTTCTGATCTCATGATTCAATAAGTGAATAATATTACATCAGTCATCTCAAAACTTCAGACATGAATTATAATAGTCTTACTTTACAAGATTGTGGTAAGTTCTAAAGAAAATGAAGTACATGAGAGTGCTTTATTAGTTAAATATATGTTGTATAAATATGGTATCTTATGGAAGATATGGAAATATGGAACATTTGTTTTCATACTCAAATAATAGGATGTTATTTCAACCTCTATGGATAAAATTCACAATGTATCCTTTTTCAGATACATTACAGTCCTATTTATTTAACATATGTCCATTTTCCCAAAAAACACAGTACAGTATTAACCATTTGACTATATTTATCAAAAAGAACCAGTTTTGTGTTCCCTAGCAATTGTGTCTAAATTTGCATATTAAGATGAATTTAAATATAAAGCCATGTCACTAGATATCTAATACATTATACTGGATCATGTGAGTTCTTTTCTTTTTCTTTAGTTCCTTTAATTGGCAATGATTAATTTATAGTGTGTATGTGTTTCTGGCATCTGTGAAGTTCTCCTGTGTGTTACTCCATTGAGAGTAAGGCTTCATAAGCTGAAATTTGAATGAAGTTAAAGCAGTTGCTAAGAGATGGAAAACATTATGTCCTTAATTATGTTTCCACACCTGCATTTATGAATTCCATTTTGGGGGAGAGAGGAAGATATGCAGGTAATTAAAAAAGTTGCTGCATGGACCCTATTGGCGATGAGTCGTTACAGAGTTCACAGGGGCATAATAGTATTGAAGGAAATCCAAGTGCCTAGAGAGATAGAGCAAAGCATCAAGTACTTAATTACTGGTTGTGGAGGTTAGAGTTAAAACGAATTCATGGCGTTAATAAAATCCAGATTAATATTGCCACTGATGAACCCACTCCTATGCTTGAAAAACTACATAAAGAAATGAACATAATTTCATTAGTTTTAAAATAGTAATCTTGGTTTCTGCTAAGTACATTATAAAATGGTGTAAAGACTATAGGAGGTTGTATTTCAAAAATGAACTTGTTTAATTAGCCTTCACATTTCACCAATATTTTTCTTAGTTCAGGCAGCAAATACTCAAGCAACTTATATTTGCTGAGGGCCTACTGTGCTATGATCAGCGTGGTGCTGGTTAACACTTTATCCTAGGAAGATAGTTTCTTCATTCAGGCACTTGCTCTACTATTGAAATAACTGAGAAACCAATCTGCCTCTGACTCCTGGCTCCTATTAAATGTCCCTAGAGCTGATGCCAGCTTGCAGTGTAACACTGTTTGAACAAAGGCTGTTTAGCACAAGGCCTGCTAAGTTCTTAGGGCTCTGGTCCACACAGCAATGAATGAATTTCAGGTAAAATAAAAAAAATGTTGGGATTATTTTGTGAAAGAATGATTCTTTCTCTCAGTATTGGTTAAGAACATTTTTGGTAGTTCTTACCAAAACAAGACATGTTGAGAGCAGAGGAAAAGACCATCAGCAGTATCCTCCTCCCCATCTGCATTAGACTAAAGACACATGTGAACATGCATATTCTGGACATGGAGCCATCCTATTAAAAATGCATGGAATACAAAGGTTCTACTTTCCACATCTTAAATATTGTCATATAAGACATTAAGTTATTTTTCTTTCATCACAAAAATGAGTGATAGGAAATACTATAAGACAGATGGTTAGGTCCCATTTTGATGTCATTAAAAGAAAATAACACATATTTTGCTTGGTGCAATAATATGAGAGATAATTTAGTGAAAAGCATATTTACTAAAAAATATTTTCTGTGGAATGTGTTTGGGCGTAAATACTTTCATTGTAATTGAATTTCTCTGCTATTTATGGTGCTTGTATTTTTAAAAACCAACTAGCTTACCTTGGAATAAGTGGCTTTCATTTTTGTTAAAATTGCTGTTATGCTTAAGATAACAGTTTTACTGGTTCCAATCATCAACCACAAATTTCTTCTCAATGCACTTGACCCTTTCCAGGATCTTAAGAAATTATACCTCATGTTTCTTTTAATGACCATCACTCTCAAATTTGCAAAAACTCATATATGTGGTTATTTTTGAATTAACTCTTAAGTAAAATTTATGGTTTCATTGGTTTATGTTTAAGGAAATGTTAAAATACTCACAATTATTTATAACACTTTAGATCATTGTAAACTGGACAATTATTAGTTGGACTAAACTGGACTTATTAGTGAAGAATTTCTCTTGGAGTTCCTGTTACTATCAGACTGTGACCAAGTTGGCTAAATAGGTTATCTCTTTCTTTCCCAGTGCACATTCTAGTTGTTTTTGCTTTTGTTTTTAGAACTTACTTCATAAGTTGGTGATAAGAATTAAATGAAATAATTGGTGTCCAATGCTTAGCAAAGTGCCTGACACATTATAAACTCTCAATAAATGCTATTTTAACACACATACACACACACACACACACACACTCACACACACACACACATAATACGGTGATGCTGTTTGGCTTCAGATAGACAAGGCCCTCCCAAAGGGATTATAGAAGGCTGTGAATTGTTTACCGGGCAAAGCACACTGACATCAGTTCTTTACTTTTCAGTTCTTCCTGACCCATCAATCAAATATTTGTTGACTCCCTACAATGTGTACAGAACTTAGAAAGATACCAAGTGGTATAAAATAATTTGTTTCTGGGTGCTTAGAAAGATACCAAGTGGTATAAAATAATTTATTTCTTTCAAGATGTTACATCCTAACCACAGAAACTACTTCATTCAAGAAAAAGTATTACTTCAGACCAATTGCAATTACAGTCAATTTCTTAAATCCTCAATTATAAGAACTGAAGCCCTATGTTCTCAATCATCACCAAAGAATTTAATCACAGCTCCCAAATTCTGAAAACTTTCATCTATTGATTCTAATTTCAAAAACCTTTGGAGAGGAGTCAAGATGGTGGAGGAGTAGGAGGACATGAAGTTCATCTCTCCCCATAAATGCATCAAGAATAGATCTACACATAAAACAATTCTCACAGAGTACCAGCTGAACATGAGCAGAGGACCTCAGACACTTAAAAGGACAAGAAAGATTCCCACATAACCAGATAGAACCAAAAAGAAGAAGGGAAAAGGAAGAAGAGAGGAAGTGGGACAGGACCTGTGCCTCTGGTGGGGAGCTGAAGGAGAGGAGAGGTTCTTGCACCTGGGGAAGCCCCCTCACAGGCAGCGATATCAGTTGGGACAGAAGGGAAGCTTCAGGGGTTATTGGAGGAGAGTGCAGCAGCCAGTCTGTGGCAGACAGGACAAAGTGAGACCTACACAGATGGTCCTAGCCACAGCCCTGCCTGCCCCAGCCTGAGATGTGTGCCCTCCAGTGCAGACAGGAGCTTTTGGAAACCAAACCCGAGCAGAGGACCGCTGTTAGCTGCGAGGACACAGCCTGAAGGGATGGGAGTGAGGAAATCTGCAACTGGGAATGGTTTTGGAGGATACCTGGACCGCCATAGAAACAAAGCAGCATTGTTGAGTGATGTGCGGTGTGGGGGTGGGGGGGTGGGTACCATTGCAACCTCTCTTCCCACACACTGACCCCTGCCTCCCTGGGCATTAGGAAGGGCTCCCACCTGGGTGGGTGCTCCCATGACACTGGTGTCTGCCACCTCCTCTTCCATGCCTTATCTCTTCCATGGCAGGTGCTCTCATGACCCCAGCCACTGCTGACTCCATGCCCCCTTCTTAATGGGACAGACTCGTGTGCTCTGGGGCAGCCTCAGGAGCAGACCCCCTGTGGGTGTCCCACACACAGAGGTCGAGCTGAAACTGAGCCCCAGGGGCCATGCAACTAAGGAAGAAAAGATGAAGTCTCTCCTCGCAGCTGGGCAAACTGCAAATTGACACCCCCGTGACTGGCTTTATACACTCAGCACCTACAGAACACCTGAACAGACAACGAGTGCTCTCACAGCCAAAATGGGTCTACCTTTAGCAGCTGTAGACTTTGTGGGCATGTACCTGTGGGGGTTGGGTCAGGCCAGAGTCTGAGCTGTCCCCACAGCACCCACAGTGGGTTCATTTCCATGATTACTGCAATCCTGGGACCTGATTTCAGGGTATCTATGCTGATGGCCTGTTGAAAACAACTCCTGAGAGACACCAAGGACAATTGCCAGCATAACCACAGTTATGATGGGGCTGAGAGCAGTGACAAAAACAGTGTAATCTGAGAGCTCACACAATGGGTGAAAGGTGACACAATAGAGCATACCCACAGGTGAACACCTCCAGAGGAGGAATACTCAGTGGCTTCTCTCCCAATGGGAGTGCTCCAATCCAGCCTACCTCACATTGCAGATCAGAAACACAACTAAGAAACAGAGCTGGGAGACTCTACTCCAACAATGAGTGAGCAGACCCCAATCATGACAGGGCAGTCACAACCACAGAGCAAAGGGGAGGTTCTGCTCAATATCCAGAGCAGGCTCTTGTCACCACAACATCAGTCACACCTACTATCAGGAAGATAATGGCCAGCATACACTGAGGAAAAAGTTGGCAGACATCTATACTAAAAATACTCCTTACACCAAAACATATTAAACCCACTCAGGCTACACAGGGAAGTTCCCACATAAAAATAGCCCTCCAAGAGAATCTAAGTATCTGGTATCAGGAAGAACCTTCAGAGCATTTAGCCTTGAAGGCCAGTGGGGCTTGAGTGCAGGAGGTCCACAGGACTGTGGGAAACAGAGACTCCACTGTGGGGGCAAGGACACTGGTAGCAGAGACCCCAGGGAATATTGAGTGAAGTGAGCTCTCCTGGAGGTCTCCATTTCAACACCAAGACCTGGCACCACCCAAAAGCCTGCGGACTCCAGTGTTGGCAAGCCTCAGGCCAAACAACCAACAGGACAGAAACACAGCCCAACCCATCAGAAGACAGGCTGCCTAAAGTTTTACTGAGCTCAGCCACCTCAAAACACATCCCTTGACACGGTCCTGCCCATATCAAGGCCGAGGCCCTGTCCCTGCTAGGGATAAGATGCAGCTCCACCTACCAGAGGGCAGGCACCAGTCCCTCTCACCAGGAAGCCTGCACAAGGCCCTGGATCATTCTCACACATTGGGGGAAGACACCAGAAGCAAGAGGAATTACAATCCAGCAGCCTGTGGAAAGGAGACCACAAACACAGAAAGCTGGACAAAATGCGATGGCAGACAAACATGTTGCAGATGAAGAAACAAGATAAAAACCCACAAGAAGAACTAAATGAGGCAGAGATAGGCAATCTCCTTGAAAAAGAATTCAGAGTAATGATGGTAGAGATGATCAAAAATCTCAGAAAAAGAATGGAGACACAGATAAAGAAGATACAAGAAATGTTTAACAAGGAGCTAGACGATTTAAAGAACAAACAGATGAATGATACAATAACTGAAATAAAAAATACACTAGAAGAAATCAATAGAATAACTGAGGCAAAAGAGTGAGGTAGAATACAGAGTGGTGGAAATCACTGCCACAGAACAGAATAAATTTAAAAAATGAAAAGAAATGAAGACAGTCTCATAGACATCTGGGACAACATTAAAAGTAACAACATTCACATTATAAGGGTCTCAGAAGGAGAAGAGAAAGAGAAAGGGCCTGAGAAAATATTTGAAGATATTACAGACAAAAACTTTCCTAACATGAGAAAGGAAACACTCACTCAAGTCAGGGAAGCACAGAGAGTCCCATGCAGGATGATTCCAGGGAGGAACACACTAAGACACAAATTTATCAACTGACAAAATTAAAGACAAAGAAAAAAATTAAAAGCAATGAGGGAAAAGCAACAAATAACATACACAGGAATCCCCATGAGGTTATCAGCTGATTTTTCATCAGAAACTTTGCAGGCCAGAAGGGAATGGCAGGACATATTTAAAGTGATGAAAGGGAAAAAACGTACAACCAAGATTACTCTACCCAGCAAGGGTCTCATTCAGATTTGACAGAGAAATCAAAACTTTACAGACAAGCAAAAGCTAAGAAAATTCCTGCACCACCAAAACAGCTTTACAATAAACGCTAAAGGAACTTCTCTAGGCAGGAAAGAAACCAGCAAATTAAAACAACCTTGTACATATATGGACTGCTATATCAACCTCAGGAGAACAGCAAACACAAAAACTACAACAGATACACACACAAGAGAGAAAAAACAACCCAAACACAACACTAAAGATGGTTATCAAACTGCAAGAGAACAAAAGATGAAGGGAAGAAAAAAGACCTACAAAACCAAACCCAAAACAATTAAGAAAATGGCAATAGGACCATACATATCAATAATTACCTTAAATGTAAATGGATTAATGCTCCAATCAAAAGACATAAACTGGCTGAATGGATACAAAACAAGAGCCATATATATGCTGTCTACAAGAGACCCACTTCAGACCTAGGGACACATACACACTGAAAATGAGGAGATGGAAAAAGATATTTCATGCATATGGAAATCAAAAGAAAGCTAAAGTAGCAATACTCATATCAGACAAAATAGACTTTAAAATATTGTTACAAGGGACAAAGGACACTACATAATGATCAAGGGATCAATCCAAGAAGAAGATATAACAATCTAAAATATATATGCACTGAACATAGGAGATCTCAATACATAAGGCAAATGCTAACAGCCATAAAAGTGGAAATCCACTTTAACACAATAATAGTGGTGGATTTTAACACCTGACACACAACAATGGACATATCATCCAGACAGAAAATCAATAAGGAAACACAAGTCTTAAATGACATATTAGACCAGATAGACTTAATTGATATCTATAGGACATTCTATCCTAAAGCAGCAGAATACACTTTCTTCTTAAGTGCACATGGAATATTCTCCAGGATACAGCACATCGTTGGCCACAAATCAAGCTTTGAAAAATTTAAGAAAATTGACATCATATCAAGTATGTTTTCCACCACAACACTATGAGATTAGAAATCAATTACAGGAAAAACTGTAAAAAACACAAACACATGGAAGCTAAACAATATTTTACTAAATAACCAATGGATCACTGAAGAAATCAAAGAGGAAATCAAAAAATACCTAGAAACAAATGACAATGAAAACATGATGATCCAAAACCTATGGGATGCAGCAAAAGCACTTCTAAGACGGAAGTTTATAACAATACAATCTTACCTCAGGAAACAAGAAAAACCTCAAATAAACAAACTAACCTTACATGTAAAGCAGCTAGAGAAAGAAGAACAAACAAAACTCAAAGTTAGTAGAATGAAATAAATTATAAAGATCAGCGCAGAAATAAATGAAATAGAAACAAAGAAAACAATAGCAAATATCAGTGAAACTAAAAGCTGATTCTTTGAGAAGATAAACAAAATTGTTAAACCCTTAGCCAGACTCATCAAGAAAGAAAGGGAGAGGACTCAAATCAATAAAATTAGAAATGAGAAAGAGAAGTTACAATGGACACCACAGAAATACGAAGGATCATAAGAGATTACTACACGTAACTATATAAAAATAAAATGGACAACCTTGAAGAACTCGACAAATTCTTAGAAAAGTACATCCTTCCAAGACGTAACCAGGGAAAAACAGAAAATATGAACAGACCAATCACAAGTACTGAAATTGAACTGTGGTTAATAAACTTCCAATAACCAAAAGTCCAGAACCAGATGGCTTCACAGGCAAATTCTATCAAACATTTAGAGAAGAGTTAATACCTATCCTTCTCAAACTATTCCAACAAATTGCAGAAGAAGGAACCTCTCCCAAACTCATTCTATGAGGCCACCACCACCCTGATATCAAAACTAGACAAAGACAGCACACAAAATAGAAAACTATAGGTCAATATCACTGATGAACATAGACCCAAAAATCCTGAACAAAATGCTAGCAAATTGAATCCAACAACACATTTAAAAGATCATACACTATGATCAAGTGGAATTTATCCCAGGGATGCAAGGATTCTTCACCAATTCTTCATCTTCATTCAACCAATGTGATACACCAAGTTAACAAACTGAAGAATAAGAAGAATATGATCATCTCAGTAGATGCAGAAACAGCTTTTGACACATTTTGACACCCATTTATGATAAAAGCTCTCCAAATAGTGGCATAGAAGGAACATACCTCAACATAATAAAGACCATATATGACAAACCCACAGCAAACATCATTCTCAACAATTAAAAACTGAAAGATTTCCTCTAAGATCAGGAACAAGACAAGGATGTCCACTCTTGCCACTTTTATTCAACATAGATGTGGAAGTCCTAGCCATAGCAATCAGAGAAGAAAAGGAATCCAAATTGGAAAAGAAGAAGTAATCCTGTCACTGTTTGCAGATGACATGATACTATACATAGAGAATCCTAAAGATGTTACCAGAAAACTACTAGAGCTAATCAATGAATTTGGTAAAGTAGCAGGATACAAAATTAATGCACAGAAATCTCTTGCATTCCTCTACACTAACGATGAAAATCTGAAAGAGAAATTAAGGAAACACTCCCATTTACCATTACAACAAAAAGAATAAAATACCTAGGAATAAACCTACCTAAGGAGGCAGAAGATCTATATGCAGAAAACTGTAAGATACTGATGAGAGAAATCAAAGATGACACAAACAGATGGAGAGATATACCATGTTCTTGTATTGGAAGAATCAATATTGCAAAAATGACCATACTACCCAAATTAATCTACAAATTGAGTTCAATCTCTATCAAATTACTGATAACATTTTTCACAGAATTAGAACAAAAAATTTTGCAGTTTGTATGGAAACACAAAAGATCACAAATAGTCCAAGCAATCCTGTGAAAGAAAAACAGAGCCAGAGGAATCAGGCTCCCTGACTTCAGACTATACTACAAAGCTACAGTCATGGTACTGGAACAAAAACACAAATATAGATAAATGGAACAGGATAGAAAGTCCAGAGATAAACCCATGCACCTATGGTCACCTAATCTATGACAAAGAGGCTAGAATTTACAATGGAGAAAAGACAGTCTCTTTAAATAAGTGGTGCTGGGAAAACTGGACAGCTACATGTAAAAGAATTAAATTAGAACATTCTCTAACACCATACACAAAAATAAACTCAAAATGGATTAAAGACCTAAATGTAAGACTGGATACTTGAGAACTCTTAGAGGAAAACATAGGCAGAACACTCTCTGACATAAATCACAGCAAGATCTTTTTTGATCCACCTCCTAGAGTAATGAAAATAAAACAAAAATAAACAAATGGAACCTAATTAAACTTAAGAGCTTTTTCACAGCAATGGAAACCACAAACTAAACAAAAAGACAACTTATATGTAATAGGAGAAAATATTTGCAAATGAAGCAACTGACCAGGGATTAAGCTCCAAAATATATATATTATTTATTCATATATATTAAGCTCCAATATATATTTTCTCATCATAAATCCTATATCTTTTAGGCAATTTAGAAGAAACATTTCATGGAGCATGTGGAGAAAACGGAATCCTCTACACTGTTGGTGGGAATGTAAATTGGTACAGCCACTATGGAGAACAGTATGGAGGTTCCTTAAAAAACTAAAAATAGAGCTATCATATGTTCTAGCAATCTCACTCCTGGGCATATATCCAGAGTAAGCTATAATTCGAACAGATACATGCACCCCAATGTTTATTGCAGAAATATTTACAATAGGCAGGACATGGAAGCAACCTAATTGTCCATCGATGGATGAATGGATAAAGATGTGGTAGTTATATACAATGGAATATTACTCAACCATAAAAAGAAGAATGAAATAATGTCATTTGCAGCAACATGGATGGACCTAGAGATTACCATACTAAGTGAAGTAAGTCAGACAGAGAAACAAATATCATATGATATCGCCTATGTGTGGAATCTAAAAAAAAGAGAAAAAGGTACAAATGAACTCATTTACAAAACAGAAATAGAGTCACAGATGTAGAAAACAAATTTATGGTGACCAGGGGGGAAAGTGGTGGGAGGGATAAACTGGGAGATTGGGACTGACTCATATTCACACTACTATATACAAAGTAGATAACTAATAAGGGCCTACTGTACAGCACAGGGAACTCTACTTAATACTCTGTAATGACCTATAAGGGAAAAGAATCTAAAAAAGAGTGGACATATGTATATGTATAATTGATTCACTTTGCTGTACATCAGACAATAACACAACATTGTAAATCAACTATATGCCAATGAAAATTAATTTTTAAAAAATTAAAAAAACAACAAACAAAAACCTTAATGAATTTTTTCCCTATTAAATAGTGATCAAGTTTCAGAACTCCTCAGTTCCTTATTGTGTTATCATCATATGGAGGAGATAGTGAACTAAACTTGGGAAATCTTGAATCAGTTGTTGCCAGAGCCACTATCCAGCTCTGTGGCCATGAATAATGTATTTCACTTCTCTGAACCCCAGTTCTTACTGTTTAAATTCAAGAGACCACACACACACACACACACACACACACACACACACACACACTCACACAGAGACACTCAGCTCTTTAGCAGCTGTAGCAGGTGATGGCAACTTTGCTGCTTAGGATGGAATGATGCTCCTTGACAAATTTATCTCCATCTTTATTATATGGTCCCCAACCTTCTTGATTTCTCAGCAACATATACCCAAAGACTATCCTTCTAGGTTAAACATAATCTACAGGGGCTTCCCTGGTGGTGCAGTGGTTAAGAATCCACCTGCCAATGCAGGGGACACAGGTTCGAGCCCTGGTCTGGGAAGATCCCATATGCCGTGGATCAACTAAGCCTGTGTGCCACAACTATTGAACCTGTGCTCTAGAGCCTGTGAGCCACAACTACTGAAGCCCGTGCACCTAGAGCCCATGCTCCTCAACAAGAGAAGCCACCACAATGAGAAGCCTGTGCACCACAATGAAGAGCAGCTCCCACTCGCTACAACTAAAGAAAGCCCGTGTGCAGTAATGAGGACCCAATGCAGTAAAAAATAAATAAATAAATGAATTTATAAATAAAGAAAAAACATAATCTACAGAAATTTTACTTGTAAATTTCTTGGCTATGTTGCCAAAACTATGAGTTTTTTTTTTTTTTTTTTAATTGAAGCAGATAGTAGGTAGAGTATGGGTAGTGCTTCAGTAGATGCACATATTTTCTATTTTCACCATTGGAGACTTCTTATGTTTGGGGAAATTGAAACAAATAAATATAAATATATCCTATAAATGTTTAAGTGAAAATATGAGTGCATCATTCTTAAAAGTTTTCTATACAACCTTATAAATATTAGAAGCTATTTTCCTGAAATATATAAACATAGGGAAAACTAGCAATCTTTAAAGGTCTTGATGAAGAACTAATAATTTTTTTCTCCATGAGTGCCTGGAAAAGATTATTTGGATCACAAAATAGTAAAAGTTTCATCTCCCACTGTGTTAGATTAATTCAATACAAAGATAATTATACAATATTATCTCAAGAAAAACCAGTCAGTTACTTTTATTCATGCATACATTTCTCTAGAACAAATTTAGTCACATTTTTCAATTAATTTTCACTGTATTGATTGCCTTTGGATCTAAATTTTAAAAAGTTTTAAGAAGTGAGCAAATAACCACAAAATAGAAACTATCCCTTTTCATCTTCCAATTTTTATTTTCAGGAACTCAGGCCTGAGCCAAGAATCCAGTAACTCTACTAAGAAGAGGAACTTCATTGTGGAGAGGTGACAATTAGTTTTCTTTCTCAGAATCTTATCCCACAGATTATCTGAGTTTTTGGAAACAGTAGAGAACAATGACAGAATACCCCAAAACATTGTTTAAGTTTTTCAAGTCGCTAATGTGTCATGGACATAGGTCCAATGCCAGTGTGTGGTGCATGGGAGAGGGTGACCATAAAATATAGCATCTCTAATGTTCAGGTCTCCTTTAAGAGTTGCTAGAGCATGCTCTTGAGCAGGGTAGTGCCCTCTCCATAACCTCTAGAAGAGGATTCCATCAGTGGTATCTGCCATAATTCAAGTATACTTAAAGCAAATGAGCAATGGGGGTACTTTCATCATGATCCTCAGAGTCTGCATCTGGTTCTTGATTTTACCTCATGCTTGCAACTTACTAGCAAGTTTCAGCACCTGACATATCTCTGGGAAATCAAATTACTTCAGTCTTATTTCCAGCTCTAGTACAATAGTGGTTGAAGGGTTCTGCACTTATCCTTCACCAACAACCCATGTCTCCTGTACCTATGAACCGAAGCCAGGTACACATAGGATAAGACAGTCCCTCGTGAAGTCCTTGATCTCCCTTGCATTTAAGGCTTAGCTATGTCTTCTTTTGATGTAGTGTTACTGTTCCCAATCTATTTGGGCTCACCTCTGACTTTGGAATAATCAGTGTTGAGCTTTGGATACCTGAGACGTAGATTCAAGCCTATGACCTCCCTGCCTCCTCAGCCACAAGCATCACAGACCAGTTCATTGGCTACCTGCCTTTAGTTTCTGAGTTAAATACTTGTGAGAGTAGACTAAGTGGGCTCATATGATGGGTTTCTTTTACGGGTAAAGGTAGAAAATTTTAAAATATGAAAGTATAAATGATAAAACAATAAGTAGACTATCATTTAAGAGCAATGACAATAAAAGTAATAGATTAATAAGATGGGGGGAGACCTTCAAGATGGCAGAGGAGTAAGACATGGAGATCACCTTCCTCCCCATAAATACATCTACATGTGGAACAACTCCAACAGAACACCTACTGAACGCTGGCAGAAGACCTCAAACTTACCAAAAGGCAAGAAACTCCCCATGTAACTACGTAGGGCAAAAGAAAAAAAGAAAAAACAGAGACAAAAGAATAGGGATGGGACCTGCACCACTGGGAAGGAGCTGTGAAGGAGGAAAAGTGTCCACACACTAGGAATCCCCTTCACTGGCGGAGACGTGGAGGTGGGGGGAGGGAAGTTTCAGAGCCATGGAGGAGAGTGTAAAGGCAAAGTAGAGAGATTCCCACACAGAGGATGGGTGTCCACCAGCACTCACTAGCCTAATAGGTTTGTCTGCTAACCCGCTGGGGCAGGTGGGGGATGGGAGCTGAGGCTCAGGCTTCAGAGGTTAGAATCCAGGGAGAGGACAGTAATTGGCTCTGTGAACACAGCCTGAAGGGGGCTAATGCACCACAAATAGCCAGGAGAGAGTCCGGGAAAAATCCTGGAACTGCCTAAGAGACAAGAGACCATTGTTTCAAGGTGTACAAGCAGAGGAGATTCAGAGCACCAGAAACGAGTTTCAGAAACAGGCACGAGCCACGGCTATCAGTGCTGACAACAGAGACAGGCATGAAATGCTAACGCTGCTGCTGCAGCCACCAAGAAGACTGTGTGCAAGCACAGGTCACTATCCACACCTCCCATCCTGGGAGCCTGTGAAGCCCAGCACTGCCAGGGTCCCGTGATCCAGGGACAAATTCCATGAGAGAACATACGGTGTGCCTCAGGCTGTTGCAATGTCACTCTGGCCTCTGCCACCACAAGCTCACTCCACATTCTGTACCTCTCTATCCCCCCAGCCAAAGTGAGCCAGAGCCCCCTAATCAGCCGCTCCTTTAACCCCCTCCTGTCTGGGTGAAGAACAGAGGGCAGAGAGAGACCTACATACAGAGGCAGGGCCAAATCCAAAGCTGAGCCCCAGGCACTGTGCGAACAAAGAAGAGAAAGGGAAATTTCTCCCTGCAGCCTCATGAGGAGTGGATTAAATCTCCACAATGAACTTGATGCACCCTACATCTGTGGAATACATAAATAAACAGCAAATTATCACAAAATTGAGGTGGTGGACTTTGGGAGCAACTGTAGACTTGGGGTTTGCTGTATGCAACTGAATAGCATCTGATTTTTAGGTTTATCTTAGCTTAGTTTTTAATGCTTGTTATCATTCGTGGATTTGTTTATTGGTTTGGTTGCTCTCTTCCTTTTTATTACTTTTTATTTTAATAATTTTTTTTTTTATTTTAATAACTTTATTTTATTTTATTATAATGTTTTTTCTTTCTTTCTTTCTTTCTTTCTTTCTTTCCTTTACTTCTGGGCCATGTGGCTGACAGGGTCTTGGTGCTCCAGCCAGGTGTCAGGCTTGAGCCACCAAGGTGGGAGAGCCAATTCCAGGACATTGGATGACCAGAGACCTCCCAGCCCCATGTAATATCAGTTGGCAAGAGCCCTCCCGGAGATATCTGTTTCAACGCTAAGACCCAGCTCCACTCAATGACCAGAAAACACCAGTGCTGGATAACCCATGCCAAACAACTAGTAAGACAGGAACACAACCTCACCCATTAGCAGAGAGGCTACCTAAAATCATAATAAGGTCACAGACACCCCAAAACACACCACTGGATGCAGTCATGTCCACCAGAAAGACAAGATCCAGCCTCATCCAGCAGAACACAGGCAGCAGTCCCCTCCACCAGGAAGCCTAAACAACCCACTGAACCAACCTTACCCACTGGGGGCAGACACCAAAATCAACAAGAACTACAAACCTACAGTCTGTGAAAAGGAGACCCCAAACACAGTAATTTAAGCAAAATGAGAAGAAAGAGAAACACACAACAGAGGAAGGAGCAAGGTAAAAACCCAAAGACCAAACAAATGAAGAGGGAATAGGCAGTCTATCTGAAAAAGAATTGAAAGTAATGATAGTAAAGATGATCCAAAATCTTGGAGATAGAATGGAGAAAATACACGAAATGTGTAACAATGACTTAAAAGAACTAAAGAGCAAACAAACAATGATGAGCAACACAGTAAATGAAATTAGGGCTTCCCTGGTGGCACAGTGGTTAAGAATCCGCTTGCCAAGGCAGGGGACACATGTTCGTGCCCTGGTCTGGGAAGATCCCACATGTCATGGAGCAACTAAGCCCGTGCACCACAACTGCTGAGCTTGTGCTCTAGAGCCCGTGAGCCACAACTACTGAGCCCACATGCTACAACTACTGAAACCCGTGTGCCTAGAGCCTGTGCTCTGCAACAAGAGACGTCACTGCAATGAGAAGCCCGTGCACCACAACGAACAGTAGCCCCAGCTTGCCATAACTAGAGAAAGCCGGCACACAGCAACAAACACCCAATGCAGCCAAAAATGATAAAATAAATAAAATAAACAAATAAATAATGGAATTAAATATTCTCAGGAAGGAATGAATAGCAGAATAACTGAGGCAGAAGAACGGATAAGTGACCTGGAAGGTAAAATAGTGGAAATAACTACTGCAGAGCAGAATAAACAAAACGAATGAAAAGAATTCAGGACAGTGTCAGAGACCTCTGGGACAACATTAAACACATCAACATTTGAATTATAGGGACAACATTAAACACACCAACATTCGAATTATAGGGACAACATTAAACACACCAACATTCGAATTATATAGAAAAAGAAGAGAAAAAGAAAGGGACTGAGAAAATATTTTAAGAGATTACAGCTGAAAACTTACCTAGTATGGAAAAGGAAATAGTCAATCAAGTCCAGGAAGTGCAGAGAGTCCCGTACAGGATAAATCCAAGGAGAAACATGCCAAGACACATATTATTTAAACTATCAAAAATAAAATACAAAGAAAAAATATTAAAAGCAGCCAGGGAAAAGCAACAAATAACATACAAGGGAATCCCCATAAGGTAAACAGCTGATCTTTCAGCAGAAACTCTGCAAGCCAGAAGGGAGTGGCAGGACATATTTAAAGTGATGAAACGGAAAAACCTACAGCCAAGATTACTCTACCCAGCAAGGATCTTATTCAGATTTTACAGAGAAATTAAAACTTTTACAGACAAGCAAAATGTAAAAGAATTCAGCACCACCAAACCAGCTTTACAACAAATGCTAAAGGAAATTCTCTAGGCAGGAAACACAAGAGAAGGAAAAGACCCACAAAAACAAACACAAAACAATGAAGAAAATGGTAATAGGAACATACATATTGATAATTACTTCAAATGTAAATGGATTAAATGTTCCAACCAAAAGACATAGACTGGCTGAATGGATACAATAAAAAGATTCATATATCTGCTGTCTACAAGAGACCCACTGCATACCTAGGGACACATACGACAGAAAGTGAAGGGATGGAAAAAGATATTTCATGCAAATGGAAATCAAAAGAAAGCTGGAGTAGCAATACTCATATCAGACAAAATAGACTTTATAATAAAGACTATTACAAGAGACAAAGAAAGACACTAAATAATGATTAAGGGATCAATCCAAGAAGAAGATATAACAATTGTAAATATTAATGCACCCAACAGAGGAGCACTTCAATATATAAGTCAAATGCTAACAGCCATAAAAGGGGAAATTGACAGTAACAAAATAAGAGTAGGGGATTTTAACACCCCAGTTTCACCAGTGGACAGATCATCCAAAATGAAAATAAATAAGGAAACAGAAACTTTAAATGACAAATAAAACAAGATGATATTAATTGATATTTATAAGACATTCCATCCAAAAACAACAGAATACCATTTTTCTCAACTTCCCATGGAACATTCTCCAGGATAGATCATATCTTGGGTCACAAATCAAGCCTTGGTAAATTTAAGAAATTGAAATTTATCAAGTATCATTTCCGACTACTATCCTATGAGACTAGATATCAATTACAGGGAAAAAAATGTAAAAATTACCAACACATGGAGGCTAAACAATATGCTACTAAATAACCAGGGTATCGCTGAAGAAGTCAAAGAGGAAATCAAAAAATACCTAGAAACAAATGACAATGAAAAGATGATGACCCAAAACTGATGGGATGCAGCAAAAGCAGTTCTAAGAGGGAAATTTATAGCAATACAAACCTACCTCAAGAAACAAGAAAAATCTCAAATAAACAAACTAATCTTACACCTAAAGCAACTAGAGAAAGAAGAACAAAAACCCCCAAAGTTAGCAGAAGGAAATAAATCATAAAGATCAGATCAGAAATAAATGAAAAAGAAATGAAGGAAATGATAGCAAAGAGCAATAAAACTAAAAGCTGCTTCCTTGAGAAGAGAAAAAAATGATACACTATTAGCTAGACTCATCAAGAAAAAAGGGAGAAGACTCAAATCAACAGAATTAGAAATGAACAAGAAGTAACAACTGACACAGCAGAAACACAAAGGATCATGAGACATTACTACAAGCAACTATATGCCAATAAAATGGACAACCTGGAAGAAATGGACAAATTCTTAGAAAAGCACAACCTTCTAAGACTGAATCAGGAAGAAAGTGTAAACAGACCAATCACAAGCACTGAAATTGAAACTGTGATTAAAAATCTTCCGACAAACAAAAGCCTAGGACGAGATGGCTTCACAGGGGAATTCTATCAAACATTTAGAGAAGAACTAACACCTAACCTTCTCAAACTCTTCCAAAGTATAGCAGAGGGAGGAACACTCCAAAACTCATTCTATGAGGCCACCATCACCCTGATTCCAAAACCAGACAAAGATGTCACAAGAAAAGAAAACTAAAGGCCAATATCACTGATGAACATAGATGCAAAAACCCTCAACAAAATACTAGCAAAAGGAATCGAACAGCACATTAAAAAGATCATACACCATGATCAAGTGGGTTTTCTCCCAAGAATGCACGGATTCTTAAATATATGGAAATCAATCGTTTTGATACACCATATTAACAATTGAAGGATAAAATCCATATGATCATCTCAATAGATGCAGGAAAAACTTTTGACAAAATTCAACACCCATTTATGATAAAAACCCTCCACAAAGTAGGCATAGAGGGAAATTACCTCCACATAATGAAGGCCATATATGGCAAACCCACAGCCAACATCGTCCTCAATGGTGAAAAACTGAAGCCATTTCCACTAAGATCAGGAACAAGACAAAGTTGCCCACTCTCACCACTATTATTCAACATTGTTTTGGAAGTTTTAGCCACAGCAATAAGATAAGAAAAAGAAATAAAAGGAATCCAAATTAGAAAAGAAGAAGTAAAGCAGTCACTGTTTGCAGACAACATGGTACTATACATAGAGAATCCTAAAGATACTACCAGAAAACTACTAGAGCTAATCAATGAATCTGGTAAAGTTAGCAGGATACAAAATTAATGCACAGTAATATCTTGCATTCCTATTCACTAATGATGAAAACTCTGAAAGAGAAATTATGGAAACATTCCCATTTACCATTGCAACAAAAAGAATAAAATACCTAGGAATAAACCTACTTAAGGAAACAAAAGACCTGTATGCAGAAAACTATGAGACACTGATGAAAGAAATTAAAGGTGAAACAAACAGATGGAGAGATATACCATGTTCTTGAATTGGAAGAATCAACATTGTGAAAATGACTCTACTACCCAAAGCAATCTACAGATTCAATGCAATCCCTATCAAACTACCAATTATATTTTTCACAGAACTAGAACAAAAAATTCCACAATTTGTATGGAAACACAAAAGACCCTGAATAGCCAAAACAATCTTGAAAAAGAAAAACGGAGCTGGAGGAATCAGTCTCCCACACTTCAGACTATACTACAAAGCTACAGTAATCAAGACAGTATGGTACTGACACAGAAACAGAAATATAGATCAATGGAACAGGATAGAAAGCCCAGAGATAAACCCACGCTCATATGGTCACATTATCTTTGATAAAGGAGGCAAGAATATACAATGGATAAATGACTGCCGCTTCAATAAGTGGTGCTGAGAAAACTAGAGAGCTTCATGTAAAAGAATGAAATTAGAACACTGCTTAACACCATACACAAAAATAAACTCAATATGGGTTAAAAACCTAAATGTAAGGCCAGACACTATAAAACTCTTAGAGGAAAACATGGGCAGAACACTCTATGACATAAATAACAGCAAGATCCTTTTTGACCCACCTCCTAGAGTAATGGAAATTAAAACAAAAATAAACAAATGGGACCTAATGAAACTTAAAAGCTTTTGCACAACAAACGAAACCATAAACAAGACGAAAAGACAACCCTCAGAATGGGAGAAAATATTTGCAAATGAAGCAACTGACAAAGGATTAATCTCCAAAATTTACAAGCAGCTCTTGTAGCTCAATATCAAAAAAAACAAACCACCCAATCCCAAAATGGGCAGAACTTAAACAGACATTTCTCCAAAGAAGATATACAGATTGCCAACAAACACATGGAAGGATGCTCAACATTACTAATCATTAGAGAAATGCAAATCAAAACCACAGTGAGGTATCACCTCACACCAGTCAGAATGGCCATCATCAAAACATCTACAAACAATAAATGCTGGAGAGGGCGTGGAGAAAAGGGAACACTCTTGCACTGTTGGTGGGAATGTAAATTGATACAGCCACTATGGAGAACAATATCTAGGTTTGTTAAAAACCTAAAAATAAAACTACCATATGACCCAGCAATCCCACTACTGGCATATAGCCAGAGAAAACCATAATTCAAAAAGACACATGCTCCCGAATGTTCATTGCAGCACTATTTACAATAGCCAGGACATGGAAGCAACCTAAGTGTCCATCAACAGATGAATGGATAAAGAAGATGTGGCACATATATACAATGGAATATTACTCAGCCATAAAAAGAAACGAAATTGAGCTATTTGTAGTGAGGTAGATGGAGTTAGAGTCTGTCATACAGAGTGAAGTAAGTCAGAAAGAGAAAAAGAAATACTGTATGTTAACAAATATATATGGAATCTACAAAAAAAAAAAAAAAAGGTTCTGACAAACCTAGGGGCAGGACAGGAATAAAGATGCAGATGTAGAGAATGGACTTCAGGACACAGGGCAGGGGAATGGTAAGCTTGGAGGAAGTGAGAGAGTGGCATTGACATATGTACACTACCAAATGTAAAATAGATAGCTAGTGGGAAGCAGCCGCATAGCACAGGGATATCAGCTCGGTTCTTTGTGACACCTAGAGGGGTGGGATAGGGACGGTGGGAGGGAGATGCAAGAGGGAGGTGATATGGGGATATATGTATGCATATAGCTGATTCACTTTCTTGTACAGCAGAAACTAACACATTTTAAAGTAATTATACTCCAATAAAGATTTTAAGAAAAAAATATAACAAGTGACTACCTCTTTGACCCTGTGCTTAATATGCCACATACATTAAAGCATTTCAAATTAGAACAATCCTATAGGGAGATATGTTATCCCAAATTTGCCAGTGGTTATATGTCTGGGATAGTGGCGTTGGGTAGGTAGGATTAGAGATGCAGAGATTTTAAAAAATGCTTCAGGTTAAAACTGAAAGAAAAACTTAGTAGATGAGTTTTGTCTGTCAACTGGCTAATGTCCAAGTGCAATCAGCAAATTAGTAAATCTTTCCCATGTCAACCAACTTAATGTGTGTTCACAGGGGAATGATTTACACATTTCCTTGAGGATGTCTTTATCAGAGCCAACTGCTACACTGTAACACTCCTCACTATACCTTAAAATTGAGGAACCACTGCCAAGTCTGCACAATGGTGACTCCTCTAGGACAGTGACTATGAATTGCTTACATTTATGTCTCTCTTGGTGCTTTAAGTCAAGGCTAATTCACGGCAACTTCAGTCAGATTTTTGGAACATCCTGTCTCGGGGTTTAACACATGCCATAAAAGACCCTGAGCTATCCATTAGCATCAAGGCTGATAAAATCAGGACCACTCAAGTCCCAAATCTGGAAAGTTGGGGTATCTGTGACTAAGACTTAATGAAATTACACATTTATGATTCAGTGAACTCAATTTCTTTTCACAGTATGGAGAGCTGACTTTCTGCCAAGAAAAATATGTTTTGTAGATGTGTTATAATTGAAAGTCAAATATGAGTTTTTATGAAGATGAAAATTTACTGGAAATTACTGGAGATTATCTTTCACATCACCAGAATTACTGTGACTTCTGGTTTCTGGTTGAAGAAGGTCTATGAAAAGCACCATTAGGAGAACAGTGGTGGAAGAAGAGTGAGGGTTGGTATTTGTTCATTTGCCTCTCTCCCTGAAAGGCTGGCTTGGGCCAACCTATGTCCTGTGACTGAAGGTCTCTTTCCTTCCAGGTTCAGGCCACTGACTCCTCTCCTTCATTTCTTCAGACCTAGTAATGATAATAGTCATCTCCAAGCTACTACATTTCCCCTGTGGTAACTCTACATTCATACCCTTTTAAACAACCCATTATAAAGAAACCCACACTGAATTATCTGTTTTGAATGCACTATCCGTTTTCTGTTGGACAGAAACATCAACCCCTCAGGCATAAAACAGCCCTAGATTTATTGTGTCTGCCTTCTCCATCATCCTTTTTTAGAGTTTTTTTTATTTTTAATCCCTATGTTAAACCTCCTGATCTTTACCTTTCTGCCTTCAACTTTCTCTCACCTTTCAAAAGGCTGTGATCCCCTCTCTTGTTATCCATTTGTTAGCTTTTTTTTTTTTTTTTTTAGCTTTGAACCACATTATTACTGTTCTGACCATAATCATAGTTTAGTTTTCTGAAGGTAAAAATCTACTGCAGCCAAATGGATTACAAAGACTCAAAATTCCCTGTGAATATAAACTGCAAATGGCATAAATGACTTTTGCTATTTGCAAGTGGCTTGATAACACATGTAGTGCTATATGCAAATGAGTGCTGATGTGAAAGTGGCTTTGTCACTTGAGACTAATGTGTTTTAGGTGAAAAATGTTTCATGGTACAGAGGTTTCTTTTTTTTTTAAACGTCTTTATTGGAGTATAATTGCATTACAATGTTGTGTTAGTTTCTGCTACATAACAATGTGAATCAGCTATATGTATACATACATCCCTACTGATAATTCTTACCTATGTCAGTTGCTTTGAATCTCTTAACTGACCCTGGAATACTTATGGCAATAGCTTTTGCATCTACAGAATATAAAAACAACCCTTCAAAGTTAAACTGAATCATTTTTCTATTGATTCACTTGTCAAACATGTAATCAGTGTCTACTGTATGTCAGGCACTATGCTTGGTTTACAGATTTCAAAAATGAATAGGATACAATCTCTGCCTTCAAGAAACTCACAGCTAGTGGTGGAGGCAGAAATATAATCATAAAGCAGAATACAATGTATAAGAGCAATAGAGAAATAGAGAAACAAACAAAATATTGTAGGAGCATAAAGGAGTAACCAAATTACACTGGGTAATTATAGAATATTTTCCAGAGGAGACAATTGCTGAACTAAATCAACAGGAGTGGACATGTACAACTGCCTGTAAACATATCCTACTGAATGTCCTATAGAAACTTCAAACTCAACAAGGGCCAAAGTGACACATCATCACTTACCTTAAATATTCTTCTTCTGTATTCTCTCTATTCTTAGGTTCCATTCAGTCACCTAAGTTACGAACCAGGGCAGTAACCATATCCAATCAATTATTTATAAAGTCCTGTCCATTTAACTCCTTCAAAGGAATGGAAAGAGAGAGCTCACCAAGCATGAGTCAGAACTGATAAGAACACTGAGAGCTCAATTGTGGTTGGAAATTATGAGGGGCTAATATTTGTGTTTACAGATATTTCTCAAAAAATACCCAAATCTTTACTTAAAAATGAAAAGCAAATCTAATCATGGAATGATTTAACTCTTCAGAGACAATTTAAGAGACTTTTGTATCAGACTATCTGGGATTTCATTTTCATAGCAGTGCCCTTGGAAATTTAGACATACCCCCTTGAGGTGAAAGTGGGGAAAGTAATTATTTCAGACACACCAGAGAATTAATGCTTTTCCTGAATAATGTTACTTATGGAGTATGTTTTACATGAGAATATTTTTGAAACCACACACACACAAAAAAAAATGTCGAGACAGCAAGGCTGAGAGTAAGAGGAAAGAGAACGTCTCTGGACACCTATCACTGGTCATGATACTAATCTGCCACTCAAGAGAGAGAGATTATTTATCTTTAATTTCTAGTTTTATGATAAAGTCCTTCTTGAGATTTGAGTAAGCATAGGACATAATATAATTTCATTTAAAGTAGGTTGTTATCAAGACCAAGGATTCATTGAAATGCCTACAAAACATTAAGGGAGCCTATTTGGAAGTACTAGCTATTTTTTAAAAATCAATCCATCAAGACTATGTTATCAGTAATAGGAAGATAATACAATTTGAAAACTGCATTGGAGTAAAATAAATGAAATTCACAGATTCCTTAGACTACAGCACAGAATTTTGATGTTTAATGCAAACTGAATAGTATTGCTGCTCTTCATTTTTTGGTTCATTTTACAGAGTAAACTTAAATGTGAATATTCTAAAATTGCTTGTGCTAAATAAAATGGATTCTGCATTCCTTTCACATCAGCAAGTGCTTAGTAATTATTGCTGTCTCTGGGATGTTATACTGCATTGATTCAGGCATTGAACTCTGATGATTTCGATTTGTTCCTAAAGCTCGAATGGGGTTTAGTGAACAGTATCATTTTCCCAAGAGTAATTCTCCTTGCTGTGTATGTTTCCTTCATCCCCCCGAAATGCCACACAACTTGGAAACTCTGAGTAGATCGTGACCTTATATTTTTTAGTTCAGTATATAATAATGCCTTCTATTTACAACAGTTTTTCCTTAGGACCATTACAGGACCCACTAAAATGTGTTATCTTAAACATGCCTATGTCCTAGTTCAAAAGGAAGGTATGTCTAATACTAATTTTTCAGCTGAAAAACTTTGAAGAATAAAAATAATTGTCCTCCCCACTTTCTCTCCCCATCTCTCTCTCACACACACACAGTAGAACATCTACAAATTTTATTTTTACTTTAGGCTCAAATTAACACATTGATTTCCTGTCCTTTTCTTATACCTCAAAAAATATCCACTGTATCTTATTTATTGGCTGTTTACCTTTATATATACTTATAAAACTTTTTCTTTAAAGTTTAGTAACATAAGGCCAAAAGTTCTTAGGTAAGAACACTACACACCACTAAAAAATAGCCTCTCCCTAGTAGAGCCACCACTAGAACATCATAATTATAGAAAACTATAAATTATTCTCCAAGGAAATGTGAAAGTACAAATGCCATTCCATTTGGATATAACTATGCCCAACCTTACTGAAAATAGTAGGTTTTTCTCTAAGATGGAAGACAAAAGTGATCTTCACTTTTGAATCATAAGATATAAGCTCAGCACATGTAAATCCAGCCATGGAGTCCATCAATAAGTCATTACTAAAGTTTCATGAAAAAGAGACTTCATAGAGATTTTAAATTCTAATGGATGAGACACTTAGATAAAACATATTTTTCCTCTGTTCTTACTGGGATGAAAAATATGTAATATTTTATGTTATCCAAGTTAATCAGAAAACATTTACTCACGATGCTTTTGAGGATTCCAAAATTATCATTAATTTACTGAATTTTGGAACCTAAGTCCCAATTTCCAATGTTTCTTGAAACTTCTATTGCTTTATAGGATACAGCTTTCAAGGATTCTAGGGGTGTTCTGTGTTGAAGCTGTTCTCATAATGATATCAGAAAATAAAATGACAGACACATACAAAAACCTTACATTTTGCTATATCGATTCCAATAAACTAAAGTAAATGAGAAGTTGTAATTTCCTATTCTGTTCCATGGTTACCACATCAATTATTCTTGATAAGCTCCCCAACTATAATAAGATTGGTACACCCTCAGATTTACCTAAATGGGAAACAAAGCAAACCTTCTTGGGGAAACTTAAATTCTATCAGGTTTGTCTCCCAGTAAAGAACACCAGCGTTGAGTTATTTCATCACCTACTGGAAAAAAAGATGGCATTCCACGTTACTACTTTCAAGCCCAAAATGAGGAACCCAGTTATTCTTCTCAGTCCTCAATTCAAATAGCCTTATTTCATATTTCTACACCTGACTTATCATAGAATAATCTCTGAAATGGCCTGCATTCAGTGGTTTAAAAGTCATATATGTTGTTTTCAAAGAAGAAAAAAATTTTTCACTGGAGACATCTGGTAGACACCAGGATAAAGTGCCATAATGGGCTTCCTGGTATGAGACTCTGAAAAGACACTCATAATTTACACAGCATTCTTGCCTCAAATGCATAACCTGAATCCCCTCATGGGGAAAGTTCTACAAAATAAATGGCATATTTTTTTAAATGTCATGAAAGACAAAGAAACAAAAATTAAGTGCAATGAATGCCCCAGAATTGGACCCTAAGCCAAGAAAACCAAACCAAAACAAGCAAAAACCACTATAAAGGACATATGTCAACTGAAAATATTTTAATAAGATCTTTAGATAATTGTATTAACATTGTTTCCTGTTTTTGATCAATGTACTGTGTTTATATACATGAATATCCTTAACCTTAGGAAACATACCCCAAAATATTTAACAGTAAAGGGGCATGATACCTGCAACTTATTCTCAAATGGTTCTGAAGAGAAACACACACACACACACATATGGGAGGAGGGGGCCAGAGATGGAGATATTACAGCAAATGTGGCAAAATGTTAATAATTGGTGAATCTGAGAAGAGTATATAGGAGTTCTTTGTACTATTATTCTGACTTTTCTGTAAGTTTCAAATTATTTCAAAATAAAAAGTTTTTTAAAATATTATATAAGTTGTTTTCTGGGTTGAAGATGGAGGAGAAGTAGGAGGACATGGAGTTCATAACTCTCCACAGATACATCAGGAATACAATTATAGATGCAACAATTCTCACAGAACACTGGCTGAACACTAGCAGAAGACCTTGGACACCAGAAATGACTATAAAGATCCCTGCATAACTGGCTAGGATGAAAAAAAGAAGAGAGGAGGAGGAGGAGAGGAAGCAGGATGGGACCTGCACCCCAGGGTGGGGGAGCTGAAACAGAGGAAAGATTCCTGAACTCAGGGAAACCCTCTCGCTGGAGGGGAAATCGACTGGGACAAGAGGGAAGCACTTGAGGCTGTCAGAAGAGGGTGAAGAGGTCGATCTGTAGCAGACCTGACAGAGTGAGAAATACACAGACGGTCCGTACCATGGCACTATGTGCCCCAGACTGGGATGTATGTTCAAAGGTGTGCAAGGGGCTGGGAACTGGAGATTGGGGATTGGAGAACAGGCCCAGAGCAAGAACAGCTGTTGGCTGTGGGGAGATGGACTGAGGGGAAGGGAAGGAGGAAACCCACAACAGGGAATGCCTAAGGAGGAAGACCAGACTGCCATGGAAGCAGCAGTAGCAGCGCTGAGTCACACACAAGGGGAGGAGCCACTATTGTAGACTCTCTCTCCCCACACGCCAGCACCTGCAGGTGGACAATAAAAGAAGCCCTCTCAGGGCTGGCTCTCATGCTCCAGCAGCCAAGCAATAGAAAAAGCTCCGTCAGGGCTGGGCCTCATGAGCCTGTTGCTGGGTGCCAGAAAATGCCCGTGCCAGGATGCCCCTCACGCACCTATGCTGGGTGCCAGAAAAGGCCCTCACTAGGGTCATATCTCTTGTGCCAGTGGCTGCCGGCTTCCCTGCACATTTGGTGCCACTGGGGCTCCTGAGATCCAAGAAGTCATATGACCTCTGTGCCCTGTCCTCACTGGGGCAGATCCAAGAGCTCCAAGGCAGCCTCAGGGCGAGACTCCTGTGGGTGAATCACACACTGAGGTGGGGATAAAACCAAAGCTGAACCCCAGGGATGGGGCAACTAAGGAAGAAGATCAAAAATCTTCCCATCAGCTGTACAAGCTGCAGATTAAATCCCCACAATCAGTTAGATAGACCCTGTGTCTATGGAATATCTGAGTAGACAATGAGTGTTCCCACAAATGAAAACAGTCTAGCTCTGGCAGCTGTGGACTTTGGGGGCAAACACACGCAAGAACTGGGCCAGATCAGAGTCTGAGTGGTCCACACAGGGCCCACAGAAGGTCCAGAGACCAGCCTAGAGGCAGAGGAGAGCTTCTTGGAGAGGTGGAGGTGGGCTGTGTCTCACAGCATGTGCAAGGACACTGACAGCTGAGACCCCATGGAAACCTAATTATTACTATTAATTTTATTATGATTTGATTCATTCTGTTGTTGGTTCTGGCTTTTTTTTTCTTTGTTGTTGTTTTAGTTTGTTTTTTTTTTTGTCTTTTGGGGTTTTCACTTTTATAATATATTTTTTATTTTTTATATATTTCTATTTTTACTTTGCTTTTCTGTTGCTTTGTGTTCTTTTCCCTAATTTTTGTCTTCTTCTTGTTCTTTAGTATATTTTTATTTTTTTAATATTTCCATTTCTACTTTGCTTTTCTGTTGTCTTGTGTTTTTTCCCTTTTTATTTTATTTTATTATTATTATTTTTTAAATGATTTGTATCAGTTTGTTCTGTTTCCTTGCTTTATTCTTCAGTTGGCACACTGCTTTGCTTTTGTTTTCAGGTTTTGTGTTTTGGTTACTTTTGATCCTAACTGTTTGATTTTGTTTTTGAGTTCTTCTATTTGTCTAGTTATTCTCTTCTTTTTGTTTTATCTGGTTCTGTTTTTGTTTGTTTTGCATGTGTGTGTTTCCTTCTTTCTGTTTTTGTTTTTTTCGATTTGGTTTTTACCATTTCTCTTGGTTTATGTTTGTCTTTTTTTCTCTAATATATTTTCTATTTTCTTTTTTTATATTTATATTTCTACGTTGCTCCTCTGTTGTTCTGTGTTTTTTCCACTTTCTCTTTTTCTTTCTTTCTTTTTTTTATCATTTTCATCAGTTTGTTTTCTTTTTTTACATAATTCTTCAGTGGGCACTCTGGTTTTGCTTTTGGTTTTGTGTTTTTGTCAGTTTTCTTTTTAATTGTTTGATTCTGTTCTTGGGTTTGTCTGGTTATTCTCCTGTTTTTTGTTTTATTTGTTTCTTTTGTGTGTGTGCATGCTTCCTTGTTTCTGCTTTTATTTCTTTGATTTTACTTTTTACCATTTTTCTGGGGTTTTGTTAGTCTTTTTTTTTTAATCCCCTTTATTTCCAGGAGGAGAAACTTGTGGGGTCTTACTTCCTCGACCAGAAGTCGGACCCAAGGCTCTGGTGTAAGAATAATGAGTTCAGGACACTGGAAAACTAGAGAATTGCTGGCCCCAGAGAAGACTAATCACTGAGAGCTTGAACAGAGGTTTCTATCTGAATCCAAGACCTGGCTCCACCCAAGAGTCAGCATCTATCAACACTGGACGTCTAACAACAAACAACAAACAGGACAGGAACACAAACCCACTCATCACACACACTACCTAAAGTCATACTAAGTTCACAAACACCCCAAAATACACCACCTGACATGGCCCTGCTGATCAGAGGGAAAAGACTCCACCTGGCAGGTTCCACCTGCCAGAACACAGGCACAAGTCCCTCCCATTAGGAAGCCTATGCAAGCCACTGGACCAACGTATCCAGCAGGGGCAGAGAACAGAAGAAAAAGGAACTATGACCCTGCAGCCTAGGGAAAGGAGACCTCAAATACTGTAAATTAGACAAAATGAGAAGACAGAGAAATATCTTATAGGCAAAGAAGAAGATAAAAAACCCACAAGAGCAAAAAAATGATGAGGAAATAGGTAAATTACCTGAAAAAGAATTCAGAATAATGATAGTAAACATGATGCAAAATCTTAGAAATAGAAGAGAGAAAATACAAGAAACGTTTAACAAGGACCTAGAAGAACTAAAGAAAAAACAAACAGTGATGAACAACACAATAAATGAAATTTAAAATATTCTAGAAGGAAACAATAGCAGAATAATGGAGGCAGAAGAATGAATAAGTGAACTGGAGATACAATTGTGGAAATAACTGCCACGGAGAAGAATAAAGAAAGAAGAATGAAAAGATGTCTCATAGACATCTGGGACAATATTAAACACACCAACATTCGAATTATAGGGGTCCCAGAAGAAGAAAGGAAAAAGAAAGGGTATGAGAAAATATTTGAAGAGATTTTACTTGAAAACTTCCATAACATGGGAAAGGAAATAGAAAATCAAGTCCTAGAAGAGCAGAGTCCCATACAGGACAGACCCAAGGAGAAACATGCCAAGACACATATTAAACAAATTATCAAAAATTAAATTCAAAGAAAAAATATTAAAAGCAGCAAAAGAAAAGCAACAAATAACATAAAAGGGAATCCCCATAATGTTAACAGCTGATTTTTCAGCAGAAACTCTGCTGACCAGAAGGGAGGGGCAGGATATATTTAAAGAGATGAAAAAGAAAAAACTAAAACAAAGCTTACTCTACCCAGTGAGGATCTCATTCAAATGCAATGGAGAAATCAAAAGCTTTACAGACAAGCAAACGTTAAGAGAATTCAGCACCACCAAACAAGCTCTACAACAAATGCTAAAGGAACTTCTCTAAGCGGGAAACACAAGACGAAAAGGACCTACAAAAACAAACCCAAAACAATTAAGAAAATGGTAATAGGAACATACATATCAATAATTACCTTTAATGTGAATAGATTAAATTCTCCAAATGAAACACACAGACTGGCTAAATGGATTCAAAAACAAGACCTGTATGTATGCTGTCAAGAGACCCACTTCAGACCTAGGGACACATACACACTGAAGTGAGGGGATGGAAAAATATATTCAATGCAAATGGAAATCAAAAGAGAGCTGGAGTAGCAATTCTAATACCAGGGGGAAAAAAGAATTTAAAGTAAAGATAATTACAAGAGACAAAGAAGGACACGACATAATGATCAAGGGATCAATACAAGAAGAAGATATAACAATTATAAATATATATGCACCCAACATAGGAGCACCACAATACATAAGGCAAATGCTGACAGCCATAAAAGGGGAAATTGACAGTAACACAATAATGGTAGGGGACTTTAACACCCCACATACACCAATGGACAAATCATCCAAAAAGAAAAAAATAAGGAAACACAAGTTTAAAATGACACATTAGACCAGATGTATGTAATTGATATTTACAGGACATTCCATCCAAAAAGAGCAGATTACACTTTCTTCTCAAGGGCACATGGAACATTCTCCAGGATAGACCACATCTTGGGTCACAAATTAACCTAGATAAATTTAAGAAAATTGAAGTCATATAAAGCATCTTTACTCACAACAAGTCTATGAAACTAAATATCAATGATTGGAAAAAAAAATTGTAAAAAAAAATACAAATACATGGAGGCTAAACAACATGCTACTAAAAAACCAAGAGACCACTGAAGAAATCAAAATGGAAATCGAAAAATACCTACAGACAAATGACAAGAACAACACGATCCAAAACCTATGGGATGCAGCAAAAGCAGTTCTAAGAGGGAAGTTCATAGCAATACAACCCTACCTCAAGAAACAACAAAAACCTCAAATACACAACCTAATATTATACCTAAAACAATTAGAGAAAGAAGAAGAAAAACAAAAAAAAATACAATAATATGTATAAAATAGATAACTAATAACCACCTGCTGTAAAAAATAAATGAATAAAAATAAGAACAATAGGAAAAAAAACCAAAAATAGCAGAAGGAAAGATATCATAAAGATCAGATCAGAAATATATGAAAAAGAAATGAAGTAAACAATAACAAAGATCAATAAAACTAAAAGTGGATCCTTTGAGAGGATAATAAAATTGATAAACCATTAGCCAGGCTCATCAGGAAAGAAAAGGAAAAATACTCAAATCAATAGAGTTAGAAATGGAAAAGAAGTAACAACTGACACTGCAGAGCTACAGAAGATCATGAGAGACTACTACAAGTAACTATATGCCAATAAAATGGACAAATTCTTAGAAAGTACAACCTTCCAAGACTGAATCAGGAAGAAATAGACAATAAAAACAGACCGATCACAAGCACTGAAATTGAAAATGTGATTAAAAACCTGCCAACAAACAAAACCAAAAGGTCAGATGGCTTCACAGGCAAATTCAATCAAAGATTTAAGAAGAGCTAACACCTATGCTCTTAAGCTCTTCCAAAATACAGCAGAGGGAGGAATACTGCCAAACTCATTCAACAAGGCCACCATCACCCTGACAACAAAACCAGACAAAGGTGTCACAAAAAAAGAAAATTACAGGACCATATCACTGATGAACAGAGATGCAAAAATCCTTAACAAAATACTGGCAAACAGAATACAACAGCACATTAAAAGGATCATACATCATGATCAAGTGGGCTTTCTTCCAGGAATGCAAGCGTACTTCAATATATGCAAATCAATCAATTTGATACGCCATATTAACAAACTGAAGGAGAAAAACCATATGAGAATCTCAATAGATGCAGAAAAACCTTTCCAAAACTTTCTTTTTTAAAAAAAATCTTTATTGGAGTATAATTGCTTTACAATTGTTTGTTAGTTTCTGCTTTATAACAAAGTGAATCAGCTATACATACACATATATCCACATATCTCCTCCATCTTGCATCTCCCTCCCATCCTCCCTACCCCACCACTCTAGGTGGTCACAGAACACTGAGCTGATCTCCCTGTGCCATGTGACTGCTTCCCACTAGTTATCTATTTTACATTTGGTAATATATATAAGTCCAGGCCAATCTCTCACTTCATTCCAGCTTACCCTTCCCTTCCCCATGTCCTAAAGTCCATTCTCTACATGTGAGTCTTTATACCTGTTCTGCCCCTAGGTTCTTCAGAAACTTTTTTTTTTTTTTTAGATTCCATATATATGTGTTAGCATACGGTGTTTGTTTTTCTCTTCCTGACTTACTTCACTCTGTATGACAGTCTCTAGGTCCATGTACCTCACTACAAATAACTCAATCTTGTTTCTTTTTATGGCTAGGTAATATTCCATTGTATATATGTGTCACAGTTTCTTTATCCATTCATCTCTCAATGGACACTTAGATTGCTTCCATATCCTGGCTATTATAAAAAGAGGTGCAATGAACATTGTGGTACATAACCCTTTTTGAATTATGGTTTTCTCAGGGTATATGCCCAGTAGTGAGATTGCTAGGCCATATGGTAGTTCTATTTTTAGTTTTTTAAGGGACATCCATAGTGTTCACCATAGTGGCTCTATCAATTTACATTCCCACCAACAGTGGGAGGGTTCCCTTTTCTCCACACCCTCCCAGCATTTATTGTTTGTAGATTTTCTGATGATGGCCATTCTTACTGGGGTGAGGTGATACCACATTGTAGTTTTGATTTGCACTTCTCAAATGATTAGTGATGTTCAACATCCTTTCATGGGTTTTTTGGCAATTTGTATATCTTCTTTGGAGAAATCTCTATTTAGGTGGTCTGCTCATTTTTGGATTGAGTTGTTTGTTTTTTTGATATTGAGCTGCATGAGCTGCTTGTAAATTTTGGAGATTAATCCTTTGTCAGTTGCTTCATTTGCAAATATTTTCTCCCATTCTGAGGGTTGTCTTTTCATCTTGTTTATGGTTTCCTTTGCAATGCAAAAGCTCTTAAGTTCCATTTGTTTATTTTTGTTTTAATTTCCATTTCTCTAGGAGGTGGGTCAAAAAGGGTCTTGCTGTGATTTATGTCATAGAGTGTTCTGCCTATGTTTTCCTCTAAGAGGTTTATAGTGTCTGGCCTTACATTTAGGTTTTTAATTTATTTTGCGTTTGTTTTTTTGAATGGTGTTAAGAAGTGTTCTAAATTCATTCTTTACATGTAGCTGTCCGGTTTTTCCACCACTTATTGAAGAAGCTGTCTTTTCTGCGTTGTATATTCTTGTTTCTTTTATCAAAAATAAGGTGACCATATGTGCGTGGGTTTATCTCTGGGCTTCATATCCTATTCCGTTGATGTATATTTCTGTTTGTGTAACCAGTACCATACTGTCTTGATTACTGAAGCTTTGTAGTATAGTCTGAAGTCTGGGAGCCTGATTCCTCCAGCTCCGTTTTTCTTTCTCAAGATTGCTTTGGCTATTCGGGGTCTTTTGTATTTCCATACAAACTGAAATTTTTTCTTCTAATTCTGTGAAAAATGCCATTGGTAGTTTGATAGGGATTGCAGTGAATCTGTAGGTTGCTTTGGGTAGTATAGTCATTTTCACAATGTTGAAGCTTCCAGTCCAAGAACATGGTATGTCTCTCCATCTGTTTGTATCATCTTTAATTTCTTTCATCAGTGTCTTATACTTTTCTGCACATAGGTCTTTTGTCTCCTTAGGTAGGTTTATTCTTAGGTATTTTATTCTTATTGTTGCAATGGTAAATGGGATTGTTTCCTTAATTTCTCTTTCAAATTTTTCATCATTAGTGTATAGGAATGCAAGAGAATTCTGTGCATTAATTTTTACTTGCTACTTTACCAAATTCATTGATTAACTCTAGTAGTTTTCTGGTAACATCTTTAGGATTCTCTATGTATAGTAACATGTCATCTGCAAAGAGTGACAGCTTTACTTCTTCTTTTCCGATTTGGATTCCTTTTATTTCTTTTTCTTCTCTGATTGCTGTGGCTAAAACTTCCAAAACTATGTGGAATAATAGTGGTAAGAGTGGACAACCTTGTTTTGGTCCTGATCTTAGAGGAAATTGTTGCAGTTTTTCACCACTGAGAATGATGTTGGCTGTGGGTTTGTCATATATGGATTTTATTATGTGGAGGTAAGTTCCCTCTATGCCTACTTTCTGGAGGGTTTTTATTGTAAATGGGTGTTGAATTTTGTTGAGAGCTTTTTCTGCATCTACTGAGATGATCATATGGTTTTTCTCCCTCAATTTATTAATATGGTGTATCACATTGATTGATTTGCGTATATTGAAGAACCTTGCCTTCCTGGAATAAAACCCACTTGATCATGGTGTATGATACTTTAAATATGCTGTTAGATTCTGTTTGCTAGTATTTTGTTGAGGATATTTGCATCTATGTTTATCAGTGATATTGGCTTACAGTTTTCTTTCTTTGTGACATCTTTGTCTGGTTTTGGTATCAGGGTGATGGTGGCCTTGTACAATGAGTTTGGGAGTGTTCCTCCTTCTGCTGTATTTTGGAAGACTTTGAGAGGGATAGGTGTTAGCTCTTCTGAAAATGTTTGATAGAATTCTCCTGTGAAGCCATCTGGTCCTGTAGGTTTTTTTTTTTTGGAAGATTTTTAATCACAGTCTCAATTTCAGTGCTTGTGATTGGTTTGTTTATATTTTCTATTTCTTCCTGGTTCAGTCTCAGAAGGTTGTGCTTTTCTAAGAATTTGTCCATTTCTTCCAGGTTGTCCATTTTATTGGCATATAGTTGCTTGTAGTAATCTCTCATGATCCTTTGTATTTCTGCAATGTCAGTTGTTACTTCTCCTTTTCGTTTCTAATTCTATTGATTTGAGTCTTCTCCCATTTTGTCTTGATGATCCTGGCTAATGGTTTATCAATTTTGTTCATCTTCTGAAAGAACAAGCTTTTAGTTTTATTGATCTTTTCTATCATTTCTTTTTCATTTATTTCTGATCTGATCTTTATGATTTCTTTCCTTCTGCTAACTTTGGGGTTTTTTTGTTCTGCTTTCTCTACTTGCTTTAGGTGTAAGGTTAGGTTGTTTATATGAGATGTTTCTTGTTTCTTGAGGCAGGATTGTAGTGCTATAAACTTCCCTCTTATAACTGCTTTTGCTGCATCCCATCGGTTTTGGGTCATCATGTTTTCATTGTCATTTGTTTCTAGGTATTTTTTGATTTCCTCTTTGATTTCTTCAGTGATCTTTTGGTTATTAAGTAGTGTATTGTTTAGACTCCATATATTTTTATTTTTTGTAGATTTTTTCCTGTAATTGATATCTAATCTCATAGCATGGTGGTTGGAAAAAATACTTGATATGATTTCAATTTTCTTAAATTTACCAAGGCTTGATTTGTGACCCAAGATATGATCTATCATGGAGAATGTTCCATGAGTATTTGAGAAGAAAGTGTTTTCTGTTGTTTTTGGATGGAATGTCCTATAAATGTCAATTAAGTCCCTCTTGTTTAATGTATCCTTTAAAGCTTGTGTTTCCTTATTTATTTTCATTTTGAATGATCTGTGCATTGGTGAAAGTAGTGTGGTAAATTCCCCTTGTATGATTGTGTTACTGTCGATTTCCTCTTTTATGGCTGTTAACATTTGCCTATGTGCTCCTTAGGTGCTCCTATGTTTGGTGCATAAATATTTACAATTTTTATATCTTCTTGGATTGATCCCTTGATCATTATGTAGTGTCCTTCTTTGTCTATTGCAATAGTCTTTATTTTAAAGTCTATTTTGTCTGATATGAGAATTGCTACTCCAGCTTTCTTTTGATTTCCTTTTGCATGGAATATCTTTTTCCATCCCTTCACGTTCTGTCTGTATGTGTCCCTAGGTGTGAACTGCATCTCTTGTAGACAGCATATATACATGTCTTGTTTTGGTATCCATTCAGCCAGTCTATGTCTTTGGTGGGAGCATTGAATTGATACATATTTAAGGTAATTATTGATATGTATGATCCTATTACCATTTTCTTAACTGTTTTGGGTTTGTTATTGTAGGTCTTTTCCTTCTCTTGTGTTTCCTGCCTAGCATTTGTTGTAAAGCTTGTTTGGTGGTGCTGAACTCTCTTTGCTTTTACTTGTCTGTAAAGATTTTCATTTCTCTGTCAAATAGGAATGAGATCCTTGCTGGATAGAGTAATCTTGGTTGTAGGTGTTTCCCTTTCGTCACTTTAAATATGTCCTGCCACTCCCTTCTGGCTTGCAGAGTTTCTGCTGAAAGATCAGCTGTTTACCTGGATTCCCTTGTATTTATTTGTTATGATCAGCTGTTTACCAAGGATTCCCTTGTATTTTTTTGTTATGTTTCCCTTGCTGCTTTTAATATTTGTTCTTTGTATTTAATTTTTGATAGTTTGAATTAATATGTGTCTTGGCATGTTTCTCCTTGGATTTATCCTGTATGGGACTCTCTGCACTTCCTGGACTTGATTGACTATTTCCTTTCCCATTCTAGGTAAGTTTTCAACTGTAATCTCTTAAAATATTTTCTCAGTCCCTTCCTTTTTCTCTTCTTCTTCTGAGACCCATATAATTTGAATGTTTGTGCGTTTAATGTTGTCCTAGACGTCTCTGAGACTGTCCTCAATTCTTTTCATTCTTTTTCTTTATTCTGCTCTGCAGTAGTTATTTCCACTCTTTTACTGTCGAGATCACTTATCCATTCTTCTCCCTCAGTTATTCTGTTCTTCATTCCTTCCTGAGAATATTTAATTTCATTTATTGTGTTGTTCATCATTGTTTGTTTACTCTTTAGTTCTTCTAGGTCCTTGTTAAACGTTTCTTGTATTTTCTCCATTCTATTTCCATGATTTTGGATCATCTTTGCTATCATTACTCTGAAGACCTTTTCATATAGACTGCTTATTTCCTCTTCATTTGTTAGGTCTGGTGGGTTTTTACCCTGCTCCTTCATCTGCTGTTGTGTTTGTTTTCTCATTTTGCTTAACTTACTGTGTTTTGGGTCTCCTTTTCACAGGCTGCAGGTTCATATTTCCCATTGTTTTGGTGTCTGCCCCCAGTTGCTAAGTTTTGTTCAATGGGCTGTGTAGGCTTCCTGGTGGAGGAGACTAGTGCCTGTGTTCTGGTGGATGAGCTGCATCTTGTCTTTCTGGTGGGCACTACCACGTCCGATGGTGTGTTTTGGGTTTTCTGTGACCTTATTATAATTTTACGTCGTCTCTCTGCTAATGGGTGGAGTTGTGTTCCTGTCTTGCTAGTTTTTTGGCATAAGGTGTGCAGCACTGTAGCTTACTGGTCATTGAGTGGAGCTGCACCTTAGCATTGAGATGGAGGTCTCTGGGAGAGCTTACACTGTTTGATATTACATGGAGCTGGGAGGCCTCTGGTGAACCAATATCCTGAACTCGGCTCTCCCACCTCAGAGACACAGGTCTGACACCTGCCCAAAGCACCAAAACCTGTCAGACACATGGCTCAGAACAAAAGAGAGAACAAAAGAAATAAAGAAAAAAAGTAAAATAAAAAGAAATAAAGTTATTAAAATAAAAATAAAAATTTATTAAAAATTAAAAAATTAAAAAGTAATAAAAAACCAAAAAAAAAGAAAGAAAGAAGAGATAAACCAAACCATAAAAGCAAATTCAGCAATGAGGACATGTGCTATATTAAAAAAAAATTTAAAAACGGACAGACAGAACCATAGGACAAATGATAAAAGCACAGATATACAGACACAATCACACAAAGAAGAATACAAATACACACTCACAAAAATTGAAAAAGGAAAATATATATATATGTATTAAACAAAAAAGGAAGAGAGCAGCCAAATCAATAAACAAATCTACCAATGATAATAAAGTGTAAATACTAAACTGAGATAACATAAAACCCAAAACCAGTCGCATACAGCAAACCCCAAGTCTACAGTTGCTCCCAAATTCCACCACTGCAATTTTAAGATGATTCATTGTCTATTCAGTTATTCCTCAGATACAGGGTACATCAAGTTGATTGTGGAGATTTAATCTGCTGCTCCTCATGCTGCTGGGAGAAATTTCCCTTTCTCTTCTTTTTTTCCCTCAGGTCCTGGGGTTCAGCTTTGGATTGGCCCCGCCTCTATGTGTAGGTCACCTGAGGGCATCTGTTCCTGCCCAGACAGGACAGGGTTAAAGGAGCAGCTGATTAGGGGGCTCTGGCTCACTCAGGCCAGGAGAAGGGCGGGATACAGAATGCGGGGTGAGCCTGCAGTGACAGAGGCTGGCGTGACGTTGCAACAGGTGCACATGTATTCTCCTGGGGAAGTTGTTCCTGGATCACGTGACCCTGGCAGTGGTGGGCTGCACAGGCTCCCAGGAGGGGAGGTGTGGATAGTGACCTGTGCTTGCACACTGGCTTCTTGGTGGCTGCAGCAGTAGCCTTACTGTTTCATGCCCATCTGGTGTCCCATGTTGATAGCCGTGGCTTGTGCCCATCTCTGGAGCTCATTTAGGTGGTGCTCTGAATCTGCTCTCCTCGTGCACCCTGAAACAATGGTCTCTTGCCTCTTAGGGAGTTCCAGACATTTTCCCAGACTCCCTTCTGGCTAGCTGTGGCGCACTAGCCCCCTTCAGGCTGTGTTCACACAGCCAACACCCGTCCTCTCCCTGGGATCTGACCTCTGAAGCTGGAGCCTCGGCTCCCAGTCCCAACCCGTCTCGGCAGGTGAGCAGACAAGCCTCTCAGTCTGTGAGTGCTGGTCGGCAGTGATCTTCTGTGCAGGAATCTCTCCACTTTGTCCTCTGCACTCCTGTTGCTGCACTCTCCTTCGTGGCTCCAAAGCTTCCCCCCCGTCACCCACCATCTCTATCAGTGAAGGGGCTTCCTAGTGTGTGGAAACTTTTCCTCCTTCACAGCTCCATCCTTGAGGTGCAGGTCCTGTCCATATTCTTTTGTCTCTGTTTTTCCTTTTTTCTTTAGCCCTACCCAGGTACGTGGGGAGTTTCTTGCCTTTTGGGAAGTCTGAGGTCTTCTGCCAGCATTCAGTAGGTGTTCTGTAGGAGTGTTCCACATGTAGATATATTTCTGATGTATTTGTGGGGAGGAAGGTGATCTCCACGTCTTACTCTTCCACCATCTTGAATGTCTCCGCTTAACAAATTTCATCACCCATTTATGATAGAAACTCTCCAAACAGTGGGCATTGAGGGAACCTACCTCAACATAATAAAGGCCATTTATGACAAACACACAGCCAACATCATTCTCAACAGTGAAAAACTGAAAGCATTTCCTCTAAGATCACGAACAAGACAAGGGTGCCCACTCTCACCACAATTATTCAACATAGTTTTGGAAGTTTTAGCCATGGCCATCAGAGAAGAAAAAGAAATAAAAGGAATCCAAATTGGAAAAGAAGTAAAACTGTCACTGTTTGCAGATGACGTGATACTATACATAGAAAATCCTAAAGTCACTACCAAAAAACTACTAAAGCTATCCAATGAATTTTGTAAATTAGCAGGACACAAAATTAATGCACAGAAATCACTTACATTCCTATACACTAACAGAGAAAAATCAGAAAGAGAAATTAAGGAAACACTCCCATTTATCATCGCAACAAAAAAATAAAATACCTAGGAATAAACCTAACTAAGGAGGCAAAAGACCTGTATGCAGAAAACTGTAAGACATTGATGAAAAAAATCAAAGACGACACTAATAGATGGAGAGATATACCATGTTCTTGGATTGGAAGACTCAACATTGTCAAAGTGACTATACTCCCCAAAGCAATCTACAGGTTCGATGCAATCTCTATCAAATTACCAATGGTATTTTTCACAGAACTAGAACAAAAAAAAGTTTACAATTTGTATGGAATCACAAAAGACCCCAAATAACCAAAGCAATCTTGAGAAAGAAAAACGGAGCTGGAGGAATCAGGCTCCCTGACTTCAGACTATACTACAATGCTACTGTAATCAAGACAGTATGGTACTGACACAAAAACAAAAATATATAACAATGGAACAGGATAGAAAGCCCAGAAATAAACCCACACTTATGGTCACTTTATCTTTGACAAACGAGGCAAGAATATACAATGGAGAAAAGACAGCTGCTTCAGTAAGTGGTGCTGGGAAAACTGGACAGCTACATGTAAAAGAATAAAATTAGAACACTTCCTAACACCATACACAAAAATAAACTCAAAATGGATTAAAGACCTAAATGTAAGGCCAGACACTATAAAACTCTAAGAGGAAAACATAGGCAGAACACTCTATGACATAAATCACAGCAAGATCTTTTTTGACCTACCTCCTTGAGTAGTGGAAATAAAAACAAAAATAAACAAATGGGACCTAGTGAAATTTACAAGCTTTTGTACAGCAAAGGAAACCATAAACAAGATGAAAAGCAACCCTCAGAATGGGAGAAAATATTTGCAAATGAAGCAACTTACAAAGGATTAATCTCCAAAATATACAGGCAGCTCATGCAGCTCAATATCAAAAAAACAAACAGCTGAATCCAAAAATGGCCAGAAAGCCTAAATAGACATTCTCCAAAGAAGATATACAGATTGCCATCAAACACATGAAAAGATGCTCAATATCACTAATCATTAGAGAAATGCAAATGAAAACTACAATGAGGTATCACCTCACACTGGTCAGAATGGCCATCATCAAAAAATCGAGAAACAATAAATGCTGGAGGGGTGTGGAGAAAAGGGAACCATCCTGCACTGTTGGTGGGTATGTAAATTTATACAGCCACTATGGAGAACAGTATGGAGGTTTCTTGAAAAACTAAAAATGGAACTACCATATGACCCAGCAATCCCACTCCCGGGCATATACTCTGAGAAAACCATAATTCAAAAAGATACATGTACCGTAATGTTCCCTGCAGCACTATTTACAATAGCCAAGACATTGAAGCAACCTACATGTCCATCAGCAGATGAATGGATAAAGAAGATGTGGCACATATATACAATGTAATATTACTCAGCCTTAAAAAGGAACGAAATTGAGTTATTTGTAATGAGGTGGATGGATATAGTGTCTCTCATACAGAGTGAAGTATGTCAGTAAGAGAAAAACAAACACCGTATGCTAATGCATATATATGGCATCTAAAATAATGGTACTGACGATCTAGTGGCAGTCCAGGAATAAAGACACAGATGCAAAGAATGGACTTGAGGACACAGTGGGGGAGGGGAGGGGAAGCTGGGGTGAAGTGAGAGAGTAACAATGACATATATACCCTATCAAAGGTAAAATGGATGGCTAGTGGGAAGCTGCTGCATAGCACAGGGAGATCAGCTCGATGCTTTGTGACGACCTAAAGGGGTGGGATAGGGAGAGTGGGAGGGAGGTTCAAGAGGGAAGGGATATGGTGATATTGATATATATATATATATATATATATATATATATATATATATATATACATATACATACATATAGCTGATTCACTTTGTTGTACAGCAGAAACTAACACAACATTGTAAAGCAATTATACTCCAATAAATATGTAAAAATAATTATATAAGTGTAAAGAGATTTTATTAATGCTTGGAAGTTTTGTGAGATCACTGTGTCTCTGATGGTACATACTACCACTGATTTAAGATGGGGTCAGACCAAATCGGTTTTTGCCCCAGCCAGTGATTATTTTGCTGAAGGTCTGATAGTTTCTTCTCCATTTCCTGGTGGCCAATACAACAATTTCCTAGACTTCCTTTGCATTGTGTATAATAAGATGCCCACCACAACAGAATGGTGTTCTTAGTTATTTTCATAGGGAAATAAAGTGCTCTTAATTGAATTATATCCACATTAAATGGTTGACAGTGATTAGCCATTGGAAAACATCTTTTGATGTAGGCTGAAACAAAATCATTAACAACTTGACATTCCCTCCTACATCCTCTGTAGTCACTGTCTCAGAGACGCAAAAACAAATATGGGACAAACCAAGCACTAAAGTGAAACAACTGGCCTGCACTTTCTAAGCTGGCAGGAAGTAAGGGACGGAGCTAAAGGCCCTGAGACTCTCTGAGCTTTCCCAGGCTGGCTCAGGACAAATCTCTGTCATAGACACACAGAACTTTTGGGAAAATAGAACATTATCTTCTGTATGAAAGTATCTGGCTAAATCTATTGTTCATTTTTTTTGTTTGTTTCCTTTTATAAGAATTGAGAGTCTCTTAATTGCTTAGGATCACAGATAATGCAATATTAAAAATATTTAATGTAACCTAGCTGAGGCTGGCGCCAAGCAGTGATGTCTGCTTATAAAGGGCCCACTATGGATTCCCATTAGGTCTAAGAAAAGTTGTTCAGCTTCTCCATTTACCCCTTATCATGATATGTTCCTTAAGATGAAATAGAAGCAAAATATCAAATATTTTGATATCAAAATATCAGTGTCACTGTGAATTTGTGCTATTGTGCATGTGAAAGGAGGGCTTTGGTTTCAAATGTTCAACGTAAGAGATTTATAAGTTTACTCTCAAAGAAAAACCCTTGACCATGAGAGCTAAACTGTTTCCAATGTCCAGGTTAAAAACCCTGCTAAGAAGTAGTCCATATTTAACCAATGGATTACCAGTAACTATGTAATACTTTCATTCAATTCTGCATAATGTCCTAATAAATTTAAAACTTTGGAAGACAATCTGAGTTCCAAATCTGCCTGTTCCAATTACATAATGTGACATTTACTTGATCTCTCTGTCTCAGTTTTCTCTTCTGTAAATTGGGTATAAAATAGTACATATGTAATAGGACTACTGAGAAGCTTAACTGAGTCAACAGTTATAACATCTTCAGTTTACCACTATGTGCGGTATTTAATTCGTGTAAAATAAATGTTATTTTTCTACACCTAGGAATGTAAAATCTTATATAAGTGTTATCCATTTATCCAAGGTCTATAAAATTTAAAGTCTCTTGACTTTGGTTACCAAATTGAGGTTAGAGAAAAAAGGAAGATCTAACTTCATTAACTCCTTAATCTATTTGTTTACCTTGATTTCAAAAGCCCTGAGTTCTCTCATGCTTATTCATGCATTTAGACATATAAAATTTTTAAATGGTTTTAACATAAATCAATTAGTTTATAGCATTTGACTCTCCTTCCAGTATCCCACCCTCAGTCCCCTAGTTTTGGGATAAAAGAAAAGGCAGTTAAAATGAGGTGATACCTCAGCAGCTTGCCTTCCCTCCCCAGGATAGCAAGACAAATAAACGTTTTGTTATATGTCTCAAGATAGCATCAACACAGCTTGCAGCATCACTGTCAACACCAGCCCTGCAATGCCAGGGAATTGCAGGGAGTCCCACTGTGCTGTTGCCAATCTGCTGGCTGGCTGGGATCCTTCAAAAGCCACATCAAAGTATTTTCCAGTTTTTAAACTTCTTCCCCAGGCTCATATGAGGTATCCTGGACCTCTGCATGTGATCAGAAGTGTGGTTCTCCATATTCTCCTCTCCACCTCCCCTTGACTGCAAACCTCAGAGAGCATCTCTTATTCTCTGAGTCTGTAGGACTCTTCAGCTCCCTATACAATGGCATTCATAATAATATTTGAAACCTATGATAGTTTGTAAGAAATATCCAAAAAATTATCTATTTATTTATCTAATTTATCTATTACAGAAGATTTGATTTGTATAAATATTTCAAAATTTAATAATAAAATACTCTTCCAAGTATTCAAAAGCACATAGTTTCTTTTGGAGGTATTGGAGTAATATAGTGACAAACAGAAAAGAAGGAAGCCAATAAAGGGTGTGTTAAGTCACCATATGGGCAACAAAGGCTACATTTCATGAGAAAATGCTGTCAAACAGTATAAAACACAAGCCACGTGAGATGGCTAATTTTATGTGTCATCTTGTCTAGGCTATGGTGTCCAGTCATTTGGTCAAACATTAGTCAAGATGTTGCTGTGAAAGTATTTTTTAGATGTGATTAACATTTACAATCAGTAGACTTTCAGTAAAACAGATTGCCCTACAAAATGTTCATGAGCCTCATCCAATCAGTTGAAGGCCTTAAGAGCAAAGACTGAGGTTTCCTGAAGAAGACAGAGCTCTGCCCCAAGAGAGTGATATAAAAACCCTACCCAAATTTCTAGCCTGCTGGCCTGCCTTGCAGATTTTGGACTCAAGGCTGCAATATCAACTCAAGACTGCAATATTAAGTCACCTGCAATATTTTAAATTTCCAGCCTGCAGGCCTATATTATAAACAACATACTTGCCAGCTCCTACATGAACCAATGAACCAACTTCCTTAAAATCTCTCTCCCTCTCTCTCCTTCTCTCCCCCTCTCCCTCTTCTTCTCCCTCTCTCTTCCCCACTTCCTCCCCTTTTCCTCCATATATATCACCCAATGGGTAAAGAACACTGACACACCAACTCCCTCCGATCACTTTTTCCCAGCTTTACTGAAATATAATTGACTTGACACTGTGTAAGTATAAGGTGTACACTGTGATGATTTTTATACACATGCATATTGTGAACTGTTTTCCACAATAAGTTTAGTTAACACCCCCTTCACCTCACATAATTACTATTTTGTTGTTGTTGATGTAACTGTGAGAACATTAAAACTCTACTCTCCTAACAACTTTCAAGTATATAATACAGTTCTGGGAGAAGCCTAAAAGGTCTTTAGGCACAGAAATGAAGATACTAGTGATTAGAAGTGGGCTGGTGCACACCAGAGTGGTGAGATCCAAGATGAGTGAAGCACAAACTTACCTGCTCAGTCCACTCCTGGTATCTGCTTGCTCAAACTGATAGCTTACCACAATTCTAAAACAAAAACAAGCAAAGAAACCCCAGAAGGTTTAGTGGGTTAAATTGCAGTGCATGTGGTTACAATCAGTCCCTTTCCACTACCCCTTCTATATTCTTTCTCCCTCAGCCTGCGCTTCAGCTTGTCTTGGTCGCTTCTCTGGTGAGGTAGTCTAGCACTTTATGCTTGAGGAGTCTGTGCCCTTAGTTGTCAGGCCCTTGTCAGGTCATTGTTGCTGCAATTACCCATTTATGGTTTTTACTGAATATGGAAGTAGCAAGAAATGCCCCAGTGAATCTCCTGAGTTCCAGACATACTCCACCGTGCTGCCATTATTAGAGGCAGCTGATAGGGTCCCTGATAATCAGGGTTCTTTAATCTATTTGCTGATCTACTGGAACGAAGGTCCAAAATGACCACACAGAATCTATAACTTTAAGTTTACTAAAAATCCTTGCTTTCTTTCTTTGCAGACAATATGATTTTTTCACTTAAAAAAACAGCTTTGAGACTTCCTTCATGGTGCAGTTGTTAAGAATCCATCTGCCAACGCAGGGGACACGGGTGCGAGCCCTGGTCCAGGAAGATCCCACAGGCCGAGGAGCAACTAAGCCCGTGTGCCACAACTACTGAGCCTGCGCTCTAGAGCCTGTGAGTCACAACAACTGAGCCTGAATGCCACAACTACTGAAGCCTGTGCGCCTAGAGCCTGTGTTCTGCAACAAGAGAAGCCACCACGATAAGAAGCCTGTGCACTGCAATGAAGAGTAACCCCCTCTCGCCGCAACTAGAGAAAACCCTCGCGCAGCAACAAAGACCCAATGCAGCCAAAAAATAGTTAATTAATTAATTAAAAAAAAAAGAATGTGTCTTTGCTATGCATTCTCTCAGGTTATTAAAAGTATATATATATATATATATATATATATATATATATATATATATATATATATATATATATATATATATATGAGATTTGGTCCTTAACTTGGACAGCTCACAGTCTAGAGAGATGTAAACAAACAAACAATAAAACCCCAGCTTTATTGAGGTATAATTTAGGTAAAAATTCACCAATCTTAAGATAAGAATTTGAAAATTTTGACAAACAGATATAGTTGTGTAGCTACAATGCTAATGATATAAAACAGAGGTCAGCAAACTACAGCTCACAAGCCACATCTAGCCTGCTGCCTATTTTTACAAATAGCATTTTATTTGAACACAGCCACACCCTTTCATTTATGTATTGTCTGTGGCTTTTCCTGCACTACAATGGCAGAGTTGTGTAGAAGCAACAGAGACTATGTGACCAGCAAAGGTTAAAATACTTATTATTTGGACCTTTATAGAAGTTTACTGATCTCTGATATGGAATAGTTCTTTCACCCACAAAGTTTCATCATGCCCCTCTGCAATTAGTCTCCTTCTTTTAGCGCCAACACCTAGCTACCACAGATTGACCTACTGCCACTATAGTTTTGACTTTTCTAGAATTTTTTTCCAGAGTTATTGAGATAAAATTGACATACAGCACTGTATAAGCTTAAGGTATACAACGTAATGATTTAACTTACATACATCATGAAATAATTATCACAATAGATTTAGTGAACATCCTGCTCTCGTATAGATATAACATTAAAGAAAGAAATTTTTTTTTTCCTTTTGATGAGAAAGCCTAAGTATCACTCTCTTAACAACTTTCATTTTTAACATACAGCATTGTTAATTATCTTTTTCATGTTATACCTTACATCTTTACTATTTATTTATCTTATAACTGGAAATTTGTACCTTTGAAATACCTTCATCTAATTCTCCCTCCCCCAACCCTGTGCCTCTGGTAACGAAAAATCTGATGTCTTTTTCTATGAGTTTGTTTGTTTGTTTGTGTTTGAAGTATAGTTGACCTGCAACACTATGTTAGTTCCTGGTATACAACATAGTGATTCAGTAATTCTATACATTTCAAAATGATAAACATGATAAGTATAGTTGTCATCTGTTGCCATATAAATGTATTACGTTATTATTGACTATATTCCCCACACAGTAAATTTAATACCTGTGACTCATTTATTTTGTAACTGAAAGTTTGTACCTTTCAATCTCTTTTACCTATTTCTTTCCTTCCCCCTCCCACCCCCTCTGCTCTGGCAACAACTTGTTTGTTCTTTGTACCTATGACTGTTTCTGTTTAGTTGTATTTGTTCATTTGTTTTGTTTTTGAAATTCCACAGAAAAGTTAAATCATATAATATTTGTTTTTCTCTGACTTATTTCACTTAGCATAATACCCTAAAGTTCATCCATTTATCGCAAATGGCAAGATTTCATTCATTTTTATATCTGAAAAATATTCCATCATGTATACATTGTATATATATACAACATCTTCTTTATCCATTCATCTATCAGTGTCAACCCTTGGTGGCTTCCATATCTTGGCTATTGTAAAAAATACTACAATGAACATAGGGGTGCATACATCTTTTCCAACTAAGATTTTTGAATTATCTGTTTTCTTCAGATGAATACCCAGGAGTGGATTTGCTGTATCATATGACAGTCCTATTTGCAATTCTTTGAGGAATCTGCATACTGTTTTCCATTGTGGGTGCATCATTTTACATTCTCACCAACAGTACATGAGAATGCACTTTTCTCCACATTCTCACCAACACTTCTTATTTGTTGTCTTTTTGATAACAGCAATTTTGACAGATGTGAGATGATATCTCATTGTGGTTTTCATTTGCATTTCCCTTATGAGTAATGATGTTGAGCATCTTTTCATATGTCTGTTGTCCAACTGTGGGTTTTCTTTGGGAAAATGTCAATTCATGTCTTCTGCCTATTTTTTAATTGGGTTGTTTGTATTTTTGATGTTGAATTGTATGAGTTCATTGTATATTTTGGATATTAACCTCTTATCAGATATCTCCTCCCATTCAGTAAGTTGTTTTTTGGTTTGGTGATAGTTGCTTTTGCTATGCAAAAGCTAAAAAGCTTGTTGTAGTCCTATTTGTTTACTTTTTCTTTCATTTCATTTGCCTGAGGAGACAGATCCAAAATAATACTGCTAAGACCTATGTCAAAGAGTGTACGGCCTATGTTTTCTTCTAGGAGGTGTATAGTTTTGGGTTTTTTATCCATTTTTAGCTTATTTTCGCATATGGTGTGAGAAATTAGTCCAGTGTAGTTCTTTTACGTGTAGCTGACCAGTTTTCTCAAGACCATTTATGGAAAATGTTATCTTTTTCCCATTGTATATTATTGCCTCATTTGTCATATGTTAATTACCCATATAACTATGGGTCCATTTCTGGGCTCTTTATTCAGTTCTGTTGATCTGTGTTTCTGTTTTTGTGCCAGTACCATAATGTTTTGATTACCTTTTTTGTAGCTTTGTGGTATAGTTTAAAACCATGGAGTGAGATATCACCTGGATTTTTTTCTTATTTCTTAAGATTTTTTGGCTATTCAGGATCTTTGGTGGTTCCATACAAATTTTAGAATCATTTGTTCTAGTTCTGTGAAAAATGCCAGGGGTATTTTGATAATGATTGCATTGAATCTGTAGATAGACTTGGGTAGGATGGTCATTTTAACAATATTACTTGTTTCAAGCCATGAGCATAGTGTGTCTTCCGTTTGTTTGTTTGTGTTGTCTTCAATTTCTTTCATCAGTGTCTTATAGTTTTCTGAGTACAGGTCTTTTAAATCCTAGTTAGATTTATTCCCAAGTATTTTATTCTTTTTGATGTAATTGTGAATGGAATTGTTTCCTTAATTTCTCTTTCTGATAGTTTATGGTTAATGGATAGAAATGCAACATATTTCTGTATGTTAACTTTGTATCCTGCCACCTTACTGAACTCATTGATGAAGTCTAGTAATTTTTTGGTAATGTCTTTAGAACTTTCTATGTATTGTATCATGTCATCTGCAAACAGTGAAAGTTAGACTTCTTCGTTTCCAATTTGGATTTATTTCTTTTCTTGTTTGATTGCTGTGGCTAGGACTTGCAATACTATGTTGAATGAAAGTGGTAAGAGTGAACATCCTTGTCATGTTCCTGATCTTAGAGGAAATTCTTTCATCTTTTCATCATTGAATATGATGTTAGCTGCGGGCTTGCCATATATGACCTTTATTACGTTAAGGTATGTTCCCTCTATACCAACTTTGTTGAGAGTTTTTACTGTGAGTGGATATTGGATTATGTCAAATGCTTTCTCTCCATCTATTGATATGATAATGTAATTTTTATCCTTCGTTTTTTTTAATGTGATCACATTGATTGATTTCTGGATATTGAACCATCCTTGCATCCCTGGGATAAATCCCACTTGATCAAGGTGTATGTTCCTTTTAATATATTGTTGAAACTGGTCTGCTAATATTTTGTTGAGGATTTTGTGTTATTGTTCATCTGTGATATTTGCCTGTAATTTTTGTGTGTGATATCTTCAACTGGTTTTGTTATCTGGGTGATGTTGGCCTCATAGAATGAGTTCAGAAGCACTCTTTCCTCTGCAATGCTTTGTTATAGCTTGAAAAGGATAGATATTAACTGTTCTTAAAATATCTGGTGGAATTTACCTGTGAAGCCGTCTGGTCCTAGATTTTTGTTTGTTGATTTGTTGTTGTTGTTGTTGTTTACTGCATCAATTTCTTTATCGGTAATTTGATTGTTCATATTTTCTATTTCTTCCTGATACAGTCTTGTGAAATTGTATATTTCTAGAAATTTGTCATTTCTTCTAATTTGTCCATTTTATTGGCACATAATTGTTCACAGTAATCTCTTATATTCCTTTGTATGTATGTGGTGTTGGCTGTAACTTATCTTCTTTCATTTATGATTTTATTGATTTGGGGCCTCTCTTTTTTTCTTAATGCATCTGGCTAAAGGTTTACCAATTTTGTTTATAGTTTCAACGAACCAGCTCTTAGTTTCATTGATCTTTTCTATTGGTTATAAAGTCTCTACTTTATATTTATTTCTGCTCTAATCTTTATTATCTCTTTCCTTCTACTAACTTTGGATTTTATTTGTTCTTCTTCTGGTTGCTTTAGGTGTAAGGTTAGATTGTTTATTTAAAATTTTTCTTGTTTCCTGAGGTAGGCTTGTTTCATTATAAACTTCCCTATTAGAACTACATCTGTTGCATCCCATAGATTTTGGATCTTTATGTTTTTATTTGTCTCCAGGTCTTTTTTTTGATTTCCTCTTTGATTTCGTCAGTGATCCATTGGTTGCTTAGTAGCATACTGTTTAGCATCTAAGTGTTTCTGTTGTTTTGCAGTTTTTTCTAGTAGTTGATTTCTAATCTCATACTGCTGTGGTTGGAAAAGATGCTTGATATGATTTCAATCTTCTTAAATTTACTGATATTTGTTTTGTGGCCTAGCATATGATCTATACTGGAGAGTGTTCCATGTGCATTTGAAAGGAATGTGTATTCTGCTGCTTTGCATGGAATGTTCTAGATATACCTATTAAGTCCTTATGGATTAATGTTTCTTTTAAAACCAGTGTTTCCTTATTAATTTTCTCTCTGGATGATCTGTCCATTGATGTAAGTGTGATGTTAAATTTTCCTACTGTTATTGTGTTATTGTCAATTTCCTCCTTTATGTTTGTTAATATTTGCTTTATGAATTTAGGTGTTTCTGTGTTGGGTGCATATATTTTTACAACTGTTATATCTTCTTCTTGGATCAATCCCTTGATCATTATGTAATGTCCTTCTTTGTCTCTTGTTATAGACTTTGTTTTAGAGTCTATTTTGTCTTATATAAGTATTGCCTCCCTGGCTTTCTTTTTGTTTTCATTTTCATGGATGCCTTTTCCCATCCCCTCACTTTCAGTCTGTGTGTCTTTAGATATGAAATTATTCTTTTGTAGGGAGTATATAATGTGGGTCTTGTTTTTATAATTATTCAGCCACTCTATGTCTTTTGATTGGAGAATTTATCCTTTACACATTTAAAGTAATTACTGGTACGTATGTACTTATTGTCATTTTACTAATTGTTTTGGGGTAGACTTTTTTTTTTTTTTAAGTTGTTCCTTTCTTATTTTTTTCTCTTCCCTTGTGATTTAATGACTATCTTTAGTGTTATGTGTGGATTTCTTTCTCTTTTTTTGTGTGTATGTATCTAGTATAGATTTTTGGCTTGTGGTTCCTACAAGGTTCATATATAGAAATCTATTTGTATTTATCTCTATCTCTATATATGATTATTTTATGTTACTCATCTCTTAAGTTGAATGCATTTTAAAAACGTTTCACTTTTAATCCCCACCACTATGTTTACTGTTTGTGACATTACATTCTACATCCTTTTGTTTTGTGTATCCCTTATCTACTTATTGTGGATATAGATGATTTTACTACTTTTGTCTTTAACTTTCTTACTAGCTTTATAAGTGTTTGATCTACTACCTTTACTGTATATTTGCCTTCACCAGTGAGACTTTCTCTTCCATAATTTTACCTTTCTAGTTGCAGCCTTTTCTTTTTCACTTAGAAGTCTCTTTACATTTCTTGTAAAACTGGTTTGGTGGTGCTGAACTCTTTTAGCTTTTGCTTGTTTAAAACTTTTGATGTTTCCATGAAATCTGATTGAAATCTTTGCTAGGTAGGGTGATCTTGGTTGTAGGTTTTTTTTCCTTTCATCACTTTCAATATATCATGCCATTCCCTTCTGGCCTGCAGAGTTTCTGCTGAAAAGTCAGCTGACAGTCTTGAGAGTTACCTTGTATGTAACTTGTTTTTACCTTGCTGCCTTTAATATTCTCCTTTTATCTTTAATTTTTTCCATTTTAATAACAATGCATCTTGAGGTGATTGATCCTGTTTGGGAGTCTCTGTGCTTCCTGGATCTGGATGTCTGTTTTCTTTCTCAGGTTAGGGATGTTTTCAGCTATTATGTCTCCAAATATACTACCTGTCCCTTTCTCTCTCTGTTCTCCTTCTGGGACCCCCCATAATGCAAATGTTATATGCTTGATGTTGTCCCAGAATTCTCTTAAACTGACCCAATTTCTTTTCTTTTTCCTTTTTTCTGTTCAGTTTCTGTCATTTCCACTATTCTGTCTTCCAGTTTACTGCTACCGTCCTCTGTATTATCGAATCTACTTGTTCATTCCTTCTAGTGTTTTTTTAATTTCAGTTTTCATGTTCCTCAACTTTGTTTGACTCTTTATATTTTCTAACTCTTGGATAAAAACCTCTAGCTTCTCACTGTAAACATACATTCTTTTCTCGAGTTCTTTGATCATATTTATGGTCATTACCTTAAACTCTTTTGTGCTAGATTGCTTATTTCCACTTCAGTTAGTTCCTCTTCTAGGGTTTTATCTTGTTCATTCATCTGGAACATATTTTTCTGTCACCTCATTTGCTGTTTTAATTTCTAATTCATTGGTTAGGTTGGTTATATTTCCTAATCTTCAATAAGTGGCCTTATGTAGGAAACACCCCATGGGTCCCAGCAGCACACACACCTCTAGTCTCAAGAGCTATATGCTCTAGGTTATGCCCCCTATGTGGGCTGTGTGGGTCCTTCTATTGTGGAAAGCTGACAACTGTGGGCAGTTTGGTAGGTGTGGCTGGCCCCTGGTCCTTTTGGTTGCCACATCCTGCCTAGTGAAGAGGCTGATGACTGTTGGTGGGCAGAGCTGGATCATGAGGCAGCTGTGGAGCTCTGGAGGATCTTGGGGGTAATTCTGGCCTACCAAGATGGCCAATTATGGGACTGGGGGGGGTGGTCCCAGAGTTAGTTTTGGCCTGCTGGTGGCCAGTTCCTGACATGGCTGGCTGTGGGATCTGATGTGTCCCAATGCTGATATTAGCCTGCTAGTGAGTGGGATTGGATCCCAGGGTGGCTGGCTGAGGGTCCAAAAGTGTCTCAGAGCTACTGTCAGCCTGTAGGTGGGCAGGACCAGGGCATAGGTACTCCTGAGGCTGGTGCCTGTCCCTGGTGTGTGATGCTGTGTCCTCAGGATAGTGCTGGACTGCTAGTGAGCAGGGCCATGTCTGACAGATTGCTGCAGGAAACCCTGGGTGTTCCAGGGCTAATGCAGGCCCTGTGGTGGGCAGGGCTGTGTTCTAGGGTGGCAGAGGTCTTAAGGAGTCCTATGGCAGCCAGCCTGCTAGTGGGTGGGACTATGTCCCCACCTAGCTAGCTGCCTGGCTGGGGTGTCTCAGTACCGGTTTTGACCAGTTTGTGGCAGGATGAACTCCCCAAAATAGCTGCTGCTAGCGTCTATGTCCCCAGGGTAAGTTTTAACTGCATCCTCCTTTTCCAGTAGGCTCTCCAAGATCAGCAGATGGATCTGACCCAGGTTTCTTTTAAATTGCTGTTTCTGCCCTGGGTCTTGGGTCTTGGGGCATGCGAGATTTTGTGTGCACAACTTAAGATTGTAGTCTCTATTTCCCACAGCCTTCTGGGTCTCCCAAAGTAAATCCAACTGACCTTCCAAGCCAAACATTCTGGGGGTTCATCTTACTGGTGCAGGAGCCCCAGACTTGGTAGCCTTATGTGGCACTTGGACCCCTCACTTCTTGGGGAGAACCTCTGCAATTGTAATTATCCTCTTATGTGTGGGTAGTCTATGGTTATTTTTATGGTTCTTGACTATACCACAACCCTACCCCTTCTATCAGTCTCATTTTGGCTCCTTCTTTATATCTTTAACTGTAGAAGATCTTTTCTGCTAGTCTTCTGGTTGCTCTCATAGATAGTTGCTCTGAAAATTGTTGCAATTTTGGTGTGCCTGTGGAAGGAGCTAAGGTCAAAGTCTCCCTACTCTGAAATCTTAGCCACTCCTCTAATATGATTTTATTAAAAAAAAATTATAAGAAAATCCTAAAGACTCCCCAATAAACTGTTAGTACTAATTAACAAATTTAGTGAAGTTGCAGGATATAAAATCAACATGTAGAAATCAGTTGTTTATATACACTAACAACAAAACCTCTAAAAAAGCAATAAAGAAAGCAATCTCATTCACAATAGCATCAAAAACAATAAAATACTTAGGAATAAATTTAACCAATGAGGTAGGAGATCTATATATTGTGTTGGCGAAAAATTTCCATAACATCTTACAGAAGAAGCTGAATGAACATTTTTGGCCAACCCGATACTTAAAACTACAACACTTTTTGATGAAAGAAATTGAGAAAGACACAAACAAATATGAAGATATCCCTTACTCATGGATCAGAAGAAATGATATTGTTAAAACTTCCATACTAGCAAAATCCACCTATAGATTTAATGCAATCTCAATCAAAATTCCAATGGAATTTTTCACAGTAATAGAAAAAAAAATCCTAAAATTTGTATGGAACCATAAAAGATCCCAAACAGCCAAAGCAATCCTGAGAAAAAAGAACAAAGCTGTAGGCATCACAATTCCTACTGTACTACAAAGCTATAGTAATGAAATAGGATGAGATTGGCATAGAAATAGACACATAGACCAATGTAACAGAGTTGAGAGCCTAGAAATAAACCTGCACAACTAATATTTGACAAGGGAGACAAGAATACTCAACAAGGAAAAAAATAATCTCTTCAATACGTGGTGTTGGGTAAATGGGATAACCACAAGCAGGAGAATGAAACTGGACCTTATCTTACACCATACACAAAACTTAACTCAAAATGGATTAAAGACTTTAAAATATAAGAACTGAAACCATAAAACTCCTAGAAGCAAATAGGAAAAAACTCCTTGACATTGTTCCTGGAAACAACTTTTTGGATATGACACCAATAACACAAGCAACAAAAGCAAAATGTAATAAATGGGACTACGTCAAACTAAAAATCTTCTGCAGAGCAAAAGAAATAATCAGTGAAATGGAAAAGTAATGTATGGAATGGGAGAAAATATTTACAAATCATATATTTCAGAAGGGGTTAATATTCGAAATATATAAAGAACTCATGCAGCTCAATAACAAAAAAATGGACTTCCCTGGAGACCCAGTGGTTAAGAATCTGTGCTTCCACTGCAGGGGTTGTAGGTTTGATCCCCGGTCAGGGAACTAAGATCCCACATACCACACAGCAAGAAAAAAAATAGCAAAAAAATAAATAAATAATAATCCAATTAAAAAATAGGCAGAGAAGCTAAATAGACATTTTTCCAAAGAAGACATACAAATGACCAACAGGTACATGCAAAGGTGCTCAACTTCACTAGTTATCAGGAAAATGCAAATCAAAACTGCAATGAGATATCACCTCATACCCTTAGTATGACTATCATCAAAATGATAAGCATAGGTGAGGATGTGGAGAAAAGGGAACCCTTGTGCACTGTTTGTGGGAATGTAAATTGGTGCCATGGAAAACGGAATGGAGATTCCTCAAAAACTTAAAAATAGAGTTATCATAAAATCCACCAATCCCACTTCTGGGTATATATCCAAAAGAAATGAAAACAAGATTTCAAAGAGATATATGAACCCTATGTCCATTAAAGCATTATTTACAATAGCCAAGATATGGAAACAACCTAAGTGCCCATTAATAGATGAATAAAGAAGATGTGTACATATATATAGTGGAATATTATTCAGCTATGAGAAAAAAGAAAATCCTGCTACATGTAACAACATGGAAAAATTTGAGGGCATTATGCTAAGTAAAATAAGTCAAACAGCAAAAGACAATTACTGAACATCATCACTTATACGTGGAATATAGAAAGCCAAATTCAGAGAAACAGAGAGTAGAGTGGTCGCTACCAGGGGCTGAGGGGTGGGGGAAATGGAGAGATGTAGGTTAAAGGGTACAAAATTCCAGTAATAAGATGAGTAAGTTCTTAGGATCTAATGTACAGCATGTTGATTATAGTTAACAACACTGTATTATATTACTGAAAGTTGCTAAGAAAGTAGACCTTAAATATACTCACCACAAAAAAAGAAATGGTAGTTATGTGAGGTGACTGAGTTCTCAGCTAAAGTTATGGTAGTAATCATTTTGCAATATATAAACAAGTGTACCAAATCAACATGTACACCTTAAACTTACAGAATGTTATATGTCAATTATATCTCAATAAAGTTAAGGGAAAGTTGGAAAAGCTATTTTAAAAAGGAAAATAAAGGTCTTAAATGTTCCCATCATACACCAAACAAAAAAATAAAAATAAAAATAAAAATAAAATAAAATATTTGCTCTGTCACCTATAGAAGGAATCCTTCCCCAAACTAGTATGTCTAGTCCAGCAGACAATAAACTTAAGGGGACAAGAAACACAAAGTCACTATGAGGGTTACTGACTAAGAGGGGCCACTCTTACCTCTACTCCTTGGTTCTTACTTTCAGGTATTCCACCAGTCAGAGATCAATTCTATATAATAACTGTTGCTTAAATATATATACTACATCTTGATGGACAGCACCCCAAATAACAGGATGTCATCACTGAACTGGTGCTTTAGTCAAGGCTTTATGAGGTCATTTCAATGTTCTAATAGGCTGACAGCTAAAGGGTTTAGTGTATATGTCTATATGGTACAACTAGTGGATCCTGCGACCATGTGCCCATTGCTGTATCTTCTTCACCATCTTCCTTGGTCTGAAACATCATTCTACAGTATCTCATGACAATAAATCAGACACTCTGCACATTTGGAAAGTGCGGCTGGCCAAAGTACTGTGGTTGGCAAAGCAAACCATAAGTCGGACTCACTCCCTGTGTAGGGAAGGACTCTGGTATGAATCTGCCATTGAGTGGCCGGCTTGTGATCTTGAAGGATTGTATCACACCTTCATGGTGATGATGGTCTGACATAATCAACTTGCCATCACTGGATGACTAGTGTCCTGAAGGGATGGTATTTCAAAGAAAAGACATAAATGTGAGCTGCACAGATGCAGCAGAGGTAGGTGACTTGGGCCCTGTGATATCCATGCTTGTGACTTATTTGTGCCATCCAGACCTGTTTGGGCTCGATCCCAAAGGTACAATTTCCATTGCACTGTGGATTAATGCTGTACCTTATGACTTTGTTGGTATGAAAATACTTAGAGTGTGGTAAGCAGTTCTGATTGCATAGTCACTTGATGTTCCATAGTCAGGCATTCAGCATCCTATAACCACAGAAAAAACACATAATGGCTATTATTTCAATGTGCACACCACATTCTTAAAGGACTTGCCCCAAATATGCAGGGTATCTTCTCCAAGATAGTGCTTTAGTTGGGCCTTTATGAGGCCACTGCACTCAGGATACTGTATGGCTTCTGCTGATTCACTTACTATATTGGCTATGGGGGAGAGGACAATTTCAGGGGTCTCCAGTTGGGTTTTCCTTTATTATAGCTCATATTCCACTAGTCTGGGAACCAATGTGAGTGAACTGCTTAATGATAAGTATGCCCATCCCAATTACGCTTGTAATGAACTAGGGAAATGATCATTGGACCAACTATAATGCATACTTGGGCCAAGACTCCATACTTGGGACAAGACTTCCACATGTTACATCTTAACAGCATGGTAGGACCAATTTATCACTGTATATTCAACGAGTGGGGGAAGGGAACATATATTTTAAAATTTATTTTTATTTAGATGTTTCTATATAACATTCTTAAATTTATTTTTATTTTTTATTTATTTTTATTTAGGTCATAGGAGCCATATCTGAATCTGACGAGAAGATTGCCTTGACCTTGAACTAGATGCAGTGGTTGGATGGGATAGTGAATGTATTCTTTGTGAGGGAGGAAAAGAGAAACAGACACATTGTGACAAGAAAGGAAAATTCTGAAGTCAATTCCTAGTGCCAGATAGCCCTCAGTTCCATTTGGTCTTCTTGGACACACAGGAAGATTATGTATCCCAGCAAACTTTTGGATTAGGCTGGGGCCACCAGATTAAGTTCTAACCAATGAAAAGTGTATCACTTCCTGACCTAGAAATTTAATGTGTCGCATGATCCTATCCTCTCTCACTTTGCTCATTAACCGGTAGAATGCAGAATATCCAAGAAGGTCTCTGAGGAGGCTTTAGGAAATAGTGCTACAACACAGAAGGAGCCGAAATCTCTGTCACAACGTAAACAGAGATATGAACAATAAATAAACTTTTATTTTGTTAAGCCATTGAAACTTGGGGGAGGATATATTATATTGTAGTAGATAACACTGATTATGTGAATACAAGCCCATTTTTGGAGTATTTCTATTCATTACTTGGCTGACTGAAGTCCTCTGTCTAATACTTTTATCAAGGAAGCTTAATTGAAACTATATTACTTGTTTTCTGGCATATTTTTAAATGCCTGCCTGTGGCTTTTATGCTTAAATAATGGTTTTATTGGGCATAAAATTCTTTGTTTATACTTTCTTTCCCTGAGAAATTCACAAGCAATATTAAATTCTGTTCTGACGTTTAATGTCACTAGTGAGAGATCTGAGGCCAGTTTGAATATTTATGCTTTTTGGGTGAGCTGATTTTTTTTTTTAACTGTAGGCAAAGACAATTCTTTTTTCCAACATCTTCACTGAGGTACAATTGACATATAAACATTGTTTATGTTTAAGGTCTACAACTTTATGTTTTGATACATGTACATTGTGAAATGATCACAACCAAGCTAATTAATATATACATCACCTCCACATAGTTACCACTTCTTTTTATTTTCTTTGTGTGTGTGTGTGATAAGAAAACTTAATTTAAAACTATCCTCTTAGCAAATTCCAGATATACATTACAGTGTTGTTAACTATAGACACTATGTTGTATGTTAGATCTCAGGAACTGATTAATCTTGCATAACTGACACTTTCTACACTTTGACCAACATCTCCCCATTTCCCCCTCTCCCCTAGCAACAACCATTCTATTCCCTGCTTCTATGAGTTTTACTGTTTTAGATTGCACCTATAAGTGAAATTATTTAGTACTTGTCTTTCTCTCTCTGACTTCTCTCACTTAACATAATGTCCTCATAGTTTATCTATGTTGTTACAAATGACAGGATTTACTTCTTTTATGAGGCTTCTTTATCCATTCATCCATCAATGAACGTTTAGGTTGTTTCCATATCTTAGCTATTGTGAATAGTGCTGCTCTCCTTTTTTTTTTTTTTTTTTCTTGAAGTCCAGTAATATTTCTAGGATATGTGTCAATTTTTATTATTCTGCATTTATTTATTTACTTACTATTAAGACTTTTTATGAACAGTTTTAAGTTCACAGCAAAATTGAGGTGAATGTACAGAGATTTTGCATATACCCCTGCTCCCACACATGTATAGCCTCCTCCATTATCAATAGCCCCACCAGAGCAGTACATTTGTTACAACTGATGAACCTACATTGACACATCATTATCATCCAAAGTCCATAGTTTACATTACCATTCTCTTTTGATGTACATTCTATGGGTTTGGACAAATGCACAATGACATGAATCCATCATTACGTTATCTGCATTTATTTTTAAGGACAACTTGCCCTGTGAAACTATAAGTTTAATTCTTCCTTTAGTTTGGAGGAATTTTTTATAGTTATATCTTTGTATTAGGCAAGATTCTAAAAATCACCCCCAGTATTCCCCATTCCAATCTTTGGATCCTGTGATTATGATGAGTTATCTCTCTCATGAGCATGTTACATTAATGGCACAATTTATCTCATAATAAGGAGTTTATCGGGATGAGTCAAATATAATCACATGAGCCCTTTAAAAAGCAGAGTTTTCTCAGGTTAATAGCAGAAGAAAAAGTCAGAGAGATTGGAAGCACAAGAATAATCTGACGTGCTGTTGCTGGCTTTGAAGAGAGATGGAGTCACATAATGAGGAAGGCATGCAGCCCTCTAAAAGGTGAGGGTGACCCACAGTTAACAGCCAAGAAAAAGGGACATCAGTCCTATAGTTGCCAAAAGCCTGAATTTTGCCATCAACCTGAATAAGCTTGGAAGCAGGTTTATTCCCAGATCTTTCAGGTAAGAACTTGGTCAAATTGATTTCAGCTTCGTGAAACCCTAAGCAGAAGAACTCAGTACAACCATGCAGAAGCTTCTACTCTGCAGAAGCTATGAGATAATAAATGAGTGTTGTTTTAAGCTATTAAATCTGTGGAATTTGTTATGCAGCAATAGAAAATGAAGACAATTTTAAAGTATTTCTCCTATGTTTTATTCTCTTTTTCAAAACCACCTATTACACTTGGGTTGAATTTTCCTTGTGCCCAGTATCTATCTTTCTCTCTATTTTTAATCCTTTGTTCATTACTACTTCATCTCAATCCTGTCCTTATACCTTACATTTTCAATAGTGCCGAGTCTCCCTTGTGCTACTTACAAAATTGTCTTTATATCGAGAATGGTATTTTTTTTCTTTTCTTTCATTCCTGAATTATAACTGCTTCTGTTTATCTCCTCTGGTTGTCATTATGTCTCCCCTACACTCCCAAATATCTACTCTGGATTCATACTTGCAAAATATATTTGTTTTATAAGTCATAGCAACATGTTTGGTCTCTTTTTTTATACACTTTTTAGTAACATTTTTCTAGTGAATGTTCTTCACCTGTCATTTATTTTCCTTATTCCTTTTTTCTGTTTTACTTATAGTGTTTTTATATTGATCCTGTGCTATTATCTGGTTTATATCATTTTTGAATGATAATATTTCTCCCTGGATCATCAATCTGGAAGAGATCTGTGTAGAGGGAGAGACCAGGTCAGAATTCCAGGCCAGCAGAAATTCTCCCTGGTATACCTTGAGGTTTCTTTAAATAAAAAGTTGTGCATATGAGTGAACTGTTTTAGTATTTACATTTCTCTCACAACAGGTTGTCAGCGTAAGGCTACTATCACTCAAAGATATCCTCTTGTGCTCTGCCTTTACCATTATTCCCTGCAAAAATGGCACATCTATTGGTTTCCTCACCATCACCACTGCATCATCCCCATTTCCTTATTCCATCATCCTACCCAAATAGGATGGAAGTTCTGACCACTGGCCCATATACCCTGTTTTTAATTGTTTGAAATAGGAAATTATTTCCTTTTTCTCTCAGATTGTGCTTACTTTGTAGAGCTGTTCTTAACTAATTTTTCTGAGCTCTACACCTTCCAGCATGCTTTCTAGGCATTTTTCTAAGCCCTCTTTCATCTTAACTCTATTAAGCATATATTGTGGCTTGAGCCAAACTTATAAATGGAGAACTTGTGAGCAAGAAGAAACGTTGACCAGCTTAGACAAATTTCAGACTATTAGAACTTCACTGGGTTTGTTTGTTTGTTTGTTTTTTAATTCTTTTAGGCAGAAGATGCTTAACGAAAACAGTATTTTTAAGAAGCTAAAACAGTAATGGATAAGGTATGTATGTGAGTGCATATATCTATAGGGTGAAGAGAAAAAAAGGAATGATTAGGCTGTCTACTTGACTGGTAGAAAGTTTTCTAGAAGACAGACAACCTGGCCACATATGCTTTTCACTACATTACTCATTATGATGTACAAAAGCATGAACATCAACATTTTCCAAATACATAATGTGAAGTAGCCATTATTGGATATGTGAAAATAATTCTATCATAGAGGATAATAGAATATGAATGAGGATATGAAAAGCAGTTCAAAAATGTATATAAAACCATCAGAAGAATCATTCAAAAATATTATATTATAGACAGAATTTGTTGGTATAAAATTGTAGGTGTTATCTGAACTATTCTTATGACCCTTAGAATAATTAGTCTTGAATGTTAAATTTCAGATAAATCAATATGAAAGTGGTGGTGTCACTGCTTTCCTAATTATTGGAATCACAAATAGACTTCAAAATATCATTTTAGTCAACAATTCTCACCTAATCAAACATTTGTTATAACATAGAACCAAATAACTGGTTTCACTTCCCTTCCCTGCATAAAAGTAAATGAATCAATGGAGAGGAAAGGTACAGAAACATGCAGACTCTAAATAACCCCAAACTGACTGTCAAATGTGTTGTGTCACTTGGCTACAGGAAAAATCCTGAACTACATTGGTCAAAAGTAGAGTTGTTATTAAAAACCTAAAGGTTATGTTTGTCTTCACTATTCATCAAATAAGACCTTCCTTTGGGAACTTTAGAACAAACTGCTTTAAAACCTCGATTACCTGTATTATTTACACAAAAACATCTCCACAGTTTCCTCCAGCACTCACACTGATCCACTCACCAACAGCATGGAAGCTACTTGGAAAGTCTTTTTTTTTCTTTTTATTCTTTTTCACCTTGTGATATTTTAAAAATGAGTTTAACTATTCACTGTAGGCTATCCAGATGTTCTTCAGACTATCTATAAACTCATTTTAGAACTATGTCTTAAAATCTTCTTTTTGCTTTCATTTCTTTCTCTAACCAAACAATCTTCTCTTTTCTATGTTACTTTTTGTCTTGAATGAATATATCAGTAATAATCTCATTCTTAGTTGCATGAGCAGAAGAATTTATTAAATAATTCTTTGGGAAATTTCCAGTGGCTTCCCTCAGGCTTAGAAATAGTTTTCTCCCTGACACATCTGCTACAGTATGCTTTAATCACTTTTTTTTTCACACCATGAGTGCAGTGCATTGTATCTCATTAAGTCAGGAGGTAGTAAAAACTAGAGTAATGTGATAATCTAGTTGAACAGGGTGAAGAAAATTTGGGAGAAAAAAGTGAAGGGCAGAGAGTAAGCGTGTTTGTTTCAAATATGCAAATAAAGATTAACCCACTCCCTGTCCCTTAGGAAGAAGTCCCTTTTAGATTATTTAAAAATTAGAATCAAAGGAGCCAGGAGAGCATAAACTTAAGCCTGTATGAAAAGACACAGAAAGTTCTAGAATAAGCCCATATCTTGTTTAATAAAGTGGCTCACTGACTTCACTTCCCTTTTTGCAGAAGCACTTTTGGAATCAACAACAACAGAGTAACTATAATAGAGAAACCAGAAATGCTCCATCCAATGGAGTTCTCTCCCTAAATAGGTCAGAGCTTAAACAAGATGATCTCTCCAAGAGGCCTTTTTGGATTTTTGTCCTCCCAGAAGATTAATTACTTTCCAGAAGTATATAATTATTTAATCTCTAAGGCAGATGTAGCACAGATAAAGAAATCAAGGAGGTGACTTTGTCAAAAAATTTTTCTCTTTATCAGCCACTTGTAGCAAGAGCATGTTAAGAGAATTTGAAGTGAGAATCACAATAGTGAGATTATTAACTACTTAAAAGGTGGATGGAACTAAAACCACACTAAAATAGCAAAACTACTTAATGACATTACCTTAGTGCAACCAAGTTTCTGCAAGTGTCATAAGTTTATGTATTTTATGTAATTCATTATTATATAATGAACACTGATACAGAACCAAATCAGATCTCACTGGCCTTTGCCACCAAGTACTCCTGTCAGATCTTTGATTTCCTAGGAAGATCCCAACTACCCCAATAAGAGACCCCAGAGGATCATATATGCTTATTCATCAATAAGTTTTTCCTTCCAGGTGTTGCTGCTATTTCAACAGGCATTCCAACAGCTGTTTCTAGGTTGACTCTCTTTGAGGTTATTTTCCCATTAGAGGTATTTGGAGTCTGGATAGTAACAAAGTCCTCTGTGGAGGAGCAGTGTACAGTGGACCTCCACTGGGTGCCACCATGTTCCCAGTCCTTTACAGGGCATTCTGTCTGTTCCTCCTAGGTAGAGTGCCGGATTGAAAAAAAAAATCAACATTCTCCAGAAGATTATAACAAGTCCTAGAGTCTACACAATATGAGTTACAAGGTTATATATCCTACCATTAACATACCAATAAATAAAACAAAACAGGCAAGATGACGGAAGAGTAAGACGCGGAGATCACCTTCCTTCCCACAGATACATTAGAAATACTTCTACACGTGGTACTGCTCCTAGAGAACACCCACTGAACGCTGGCAGAAGACGTCAGACCTCCCAAAAGGCAAGAAACTCCCCACGTACGTGGGTAGAGCAAAAGAAAAAAGAAATAACAGAGACAAAAGAATAGGGACGGGACCTGCACCAGTGGGAGGGAGCTGTGAAGGAGGAAAGGTTTCCACACAACAGGAAGCCCCTTCGCGGGTGGAGACTGCGGGTGGCAGAGGGGGGAAGCTTCGGAGCCACGGAGGAGAGCTCAGCAACAGGGGTGTGGAGGGCAAAGCAGAGAGATTCCCGCATGGAGGATCGGTGCCGAGCAACACTCACCAGCCCGAGAGGCTTTTCTGCTCACCTGCCGGGGCGGGCAGGGGCTGGGAGCTGAGGCTCGGGCTTCGGTCGGATCGCAGGGAGAGGACTGGGGTTGGCAGCATGAACACAGCCTGAAGGGGCTAGTGCACCACAGCTAGCCGGTAGGGAGTCCGGGAAAAAGTCTGCAGCTGCCGAAGAGGCAAGAGACTTTTTCTTGCCTCTTTGTTTCGAGGCGCACAAGGAGAGGGGATTCAGAGCGCCGCCTAAACGAACTCCAGAGAAGGGCGCGAGCTGCAGCTATCAGCGCGGACCCCAGAGACGGGCATGAGATGCTAAGGCTGCTGCTGCCGCCACCAAGAAGCCTGTGTGCAAGCACAGGTCACTCTCCACACCGCCCCTCCTGGGAGCCGGTGCAGCCCACCACGGCCAGGCTCCTGTGATCCGGGGACAACTTCCCCGGGAGAATGCACGGCATGCCTCGGGCTGCTGCAACGTCACGCCGGCCTCTGCCACCGCAGGCTCGCCCCACATCCATACCCTTCCCTCCCCCGCCCGGCCCCCCGCCTGAGTGAGCCACAGCCCCCGAAGCAGCTGCTCCTTTAACCCCATTCTGTCTGGGTGGGGAACAGAGGCCCTCAGGCGACCTACACGCAGAGGCGGGTCCAAATCCAAAGCTGAACCCTGGGAGCTGTACGAACAAAGAAGAGAAAGGGAAATCTCTCCCAGCAGCCTCAGAAGCAGTGGATTAAAGCTCCACAAACAACTTGATGTACCTGCATCTGTTGAATACCTGAATAGACAACGAATCATCCCAAATTCAGGAGGTGGACTTTGGGAACAGGATATATTAATTTTCCCCCTTTTCCTTTTTTTGTGAGTGTATATGTGTATGCTTCTGGGTGGGATTTTGTCTGTATAACTTTGCTTTCACCATTTGTCCTAGGGTTCGGTCTGTCCGTTTTTTTTTTTTTTTTTTTTTTTTTACTTAAAAAAAATTTTTTTCTTAATAAATGTTTTCTTAATAATTTTTTCCTTATTCTCTATTTTAAAAAATTAAAAAACTTTTTTCTCAGGCTTCCCTGGTGGCACAGTGGTTGAGAGGCTGCCTGCCAATGCAGGGGACACGGGTTCGAGCCCTGGTCTGGGAGGATCCCACATGCCGCAGGGCGGCTGGGTCCGTGAGCCACAATTACTGAGCCTGTGCGTCTGGAGCCTGTGCTCCGCAACAAGAGAGGCCGAGATAGTGAGAGGCCCACGCACCGCGACGAAGAGTGGCCCCCACTCGCCACAACTGGGGAGGGCCCTCGCACAGAAACGAAGACTCAACACAGCCAAAAATAAATAAATAATAAAATAAAAAAAAAAAAAAAACTTTTTTCTCAATAAGTTTTTTCATATTTTTTATTTTTAAAAATTAAAAAATTTTTCTTAATAATTTTTTTCTTAATTTTCTCTTATTTTTATTATAAAAAATTAATAAATTTATTTTAAAAAATTAAAAAAAAAATTTTCTTAATAATTTTTTTCTTATTTTTTATTATAATAGCTTTATTTTATTTTATTTTATTTTATTCTCTTTCTTTCTTTCTATTTTTTCTCCCTTTTATTCTGAGCCATGTGGATGAAAGGCTCTTGGTGCTCCAGCCAGGCATCAGGGCTGTGCCTCTGAGGTGGGAGAGCCAACTTCAGGACATTGGTCCACAAGAGACCTCCCAGCTCCACGTAATACCAAACGGTGATAATCTCTCAGAGATCTCCATCTCAACATCAAGACCCAGCTTCATTCAACGACCAGCAAGCTACAGTGCTGGACACCCTAGGCCAAACAACTAGCAAAACAGGAACACATCCCCATCCATTAGCAGAGAGGCTGCCTAAAATCATAATAAGGCCATAGACACCCCAAAACACACCACCAGACGTGGATGTGCCCACCAGAAAGAAAAGATCCAGCCTCATCCACCAGAACACAGTCACTAGTCCCCTCCACCAGGAAGCCTACAAAACCCACTGAACCAACCTTAGCCACTGGAGACAGATACCAAAAACAACGGGAACTACGAACCTGCAGCCTGTGAAAAGGAGACCCCAAACACAGTAAGATAAGCAAAATGAGAAGACAGAGAAACACACAGCAGATGAAGGAGCAGGGTCAAAACACACCAGACCTAACAAATGAAGAGGAAATAGGCAGTCTACCTGAAAAAGAATTCAGAATAATGATAGTAAAGATGATCAAAAATCTTGGAAATAGAATAGACAAAATGCAAGAAACATTTAACAAGGACGTGGAAGAACTAAAGAGGAACCAAGCAACGATGAAAAACACAATAAGTGAAATTACAAATACTCTAGAAGGGATCAATAGCAGAATAACTGAGGCAGAAGAATGGATAAGGGATCTGGAAGATAAAATAGTGGAAATAACTACTGCAGAGCAGAATAAAGAAAAAAGAATGAAAAGAACTGAGGACAGTCTCAGAGACCTCTGGGACAACATTAAACGCACCAACATTCTAATTATAGGGGTCCCAGAAGAAGAAGAGAAAAAGAAAGGGACTGAGAAATTATTTGAAGAGATTATAGTTGAAAACTTCCCTAATATGGGATAGGAAATAGTTAATCAAGTCCTGGAAACACAGAGAGTCCCATACAGGATAAATCCAAGGAGAAACACACCAAGACACGTATTAATCAAACTATCAAAAATTAAATATAAAGAAAACATATTAAAAGCAGCAAGGGAAAAACAACAAATAACACACAAGGGAATCCCCATAAGGTTAACAGCTGAACTTTCAGCAGAAACTCTGCAAGCCAGAAGGGAGTGGCAGGATATACTTAAGGTGATAAAGGAGAAAATCCTACAACCAAAATTACTCTACCCATCAAGGATCTCATTCAGATTTGATGGAGAAATTAAAACCTTTACAGACAAGCAAAAGCTGAGAGAGTTCAGCACCACCAAACCAGCTTTACAAGAAATGCTAAAGGAACTTCTCTAGGCAAGAAACACAAGAGAAGGAAAACACCTACAATAACAAACCCAAAACATTTAAGAAAATGGGAATAGGAACATACAAGTCGATAATTACCTTAAAAGTAAATGGATTAAATACTCCCACCAAAAGACACAGACTGGCTGAATGGATACAAAAACAAGACCCATATATATGCTGTCTACAAGAGACCCACTTCAGACCTAGAGACACAAACAGACTGAAAGTGAGGGGATGGAAAAAGATATTCCATGCAAATGGAAATCAAAAGAAAGCTGGAGTAGCAATTCTCATATCAGACAAAATAGACTTTAAAATAAAGACTATTGCAATAGACAAAGAAGGACACTACATAATGATCAAGGGATTGATCCAAGAGGAAGGTATAACAATTGTAAATACTTATGCACCCAACATAGGAGCACCTCAATACATAAGGCAAATACTAACAGCCATAAAAGGGGAAATCGACAGTAACACAATCATAGTAGGGAACTTTAACACACCACTTTCACCAATGGACAGATCATCCAAAATGAAAATAAATAAGGAAACACAAGCTTTAAATGATACTTTAAACAAGATGGACTTAATTGATATTTATAGGACATTCCACCCAAAAACAACAGAATACACATTTTTCTCAAGTGCTCATGGAACATTCTCCAGGATAGATCATATCTTGGGTCACAAATCAAGCCTTGGTAAATTTAAGAAAATTGAAATTGTATCAAGTATCTTTTCCAACCACGCTATGAGACTATATATCAATTATAGGAAAAGATCTGTAAAAAATACAAACACGTGGAGGCTACACAATACACTACTTAATAACGAAGTGATCACTGAAGAAATCAAAGGGGAAATCAAAAAATACCTAGAAACAAATGACAATGGAGATACGACGACCCAAAACCTATGGGATGCAGCAAAAGCAGTTCTAAGAGGGAAGTTTATAGCAATACAAGCCTACATCAAGAAAGAGGAAACATCTCGAATAAACAACCTAACCTTGCACCTAAAGCAATTAGAGAAAGAAGAACAAAAAAACCCCAAAGCTCGCAGAAGGAAAGAAATCATCAAGATCAGATCAGAAATAAATGAAAAAGAAATGAAGGAAATGATAGCAAACATCAATAAAACTAAAAGCGGGTTCTTTGAGAAGATAAACAAAATTGATAAACCATTAGCCAGACACAGCAGGAGAAAAAGGGAGAAGACTCAAATCGATAGAATTAGAAATGAAAAAGAAGTCACCACTGACACTGAAGAAATACAAACAATCATGAGAGATTACTACAAGCAACTCTATGCCAATAAAATGGACAACCTGGAAGAAATGGACAATTACTTAGAAATGCAAAACTTCTGAGACTGTACCAGGAAGAAATAGAAAATATGAACAGACCAATCACAAGCACTGAAATTGAAACTGTGATTAAAAATCTTCCAACAAACAAAAGCCCAGGACCAGATGGCTTCACAGGCGAATTCTATCAAACATTTAGAGAAGACCTAACACCTATCCTTCTCAAACTCTTCCAAAATATTGCAGAGGGAGGAACACTCCCAAACTCATTCTACGAGGCCACCATCACCCTGATACCAAAACCAGACAAAGATGTCACAAAGAAAGAAAACTACAGGCCAATATCATTGATGAACATAGATGCAAAAATCGTCAACAAAATACTAGCAAACAGAATACAACAGCACTTTAAAAGGATCATACACCATGATCAAGTGGGGTTTATTCCAGTAATGCAAGGATTCTTCAATATATGCAGATCAATCAACGTGGTACATCATATTAACAAATTGAAGGAGAAAAACCATATGATCATCTCAATAGATGCAGAGAAAGCTTTCAACAAAATTCAACACCCATTTATGATAAAAGCCCTGCAGAAAGTAGGCATAGAGGGAACTTTCCTCAACATAATAAAGGCCATATATGACAAACCCACAGCCAACATTGTGCTCAATGGTGAAAAACTGAAACCATTTCCACTAAGATCAGGAACAAGACAAGGTTGCCCACTCTCACCACTATTATTCAACATAGTTTTGGAAGTGTTAGCCACAGCAATCAGAGAAGAAAAAGAAATAAAAGGAATCCAAATCAGAAAAGAAGAAGTAAAGCTGTCACTGTTTGCAGATGACATGATACTATACGTAGAGAATCCTAAAGATGCTACCAGAAAACTACTAGAGCTAATCAATGAATTTGGTAAAGTAGCAGGATACAAAATTAATGCACAGAAATCTCTTGCATTCCTATACACTAATTATGAAAAATCTGAAAGTGAAATTAAGAAAACACTCCCGTTTACCATTGCAACAAAAGAATAAAATATCTAGGAATAAACCTACCTAAGGAGACAAAAGACCTGTATGCAGAAAATTATAGGACACTGATGAAAGAAATTAAAGATGATACAAATAGATGGAGAGATATACCATGTTCTTGGACTGGAAGAATCAACATTGTGAAAATAACTCTATTACCCAAAGCAATCTACAGATTCAATGCAATCCCTATCAAACTGCCACTGGCATTTTTCACAGAACTAGAACAAAAAATTTCACAATTTGTATGGAAACACAAAAGACTGCGAATAGCCAAAGCAATCTTTAGAACGAAAATTGGAGCCGGAGGAATCAGGCTCCCTGACTTCAGACTATATTACAAAGCTACAGTAATCAAGACAGTTTGGTACTGGCCCAAAAACAGAAATATAGATCAATGGAACAGGATAGAAAGCCCAGAGATTAACCCACGCACATATGGTCACCTTGTCTTTGATAAAGGAAGCAAGCATATACAGTGGAGAAAAGACAGCCTCTTCAATAAGTGGTGCTGGGAAAACTGGACAGGTACATGTAAAAGTATGAAATTAGAACACTCCCTGACACCATACACAAAAATAAACTCAAAATGGATGAAAGACCTAAGTGTAAGGCCAGACACTATCAAACTCTTAGAGGAAAACTTAGGCAGAACACCCTATGACATAAATCACAGCAAGATCCTTTTTGACCCAGCTCCTAGAGAAATGGAAATAAAAACAAAAATAAACAAATGGAACCTAATGAAACTTAAAAGCTTTTGCACAGCAAAGGAAACCATAAACAAGACCAAAAGACAACCCTCAGAATGGGAGAAAATATTTGCAAATGAAGCAACTGACAAAGGATTAATCTCCAAGATTTACAAGCAGCTCATGCAGCTCAATAACAAAAAAACAAACAACCCAATCCAAAAATGGGCACAAGACCTAAATAGACATTTCTCCAAAGAAGATATACAGATTGCCAACAGACACATGGAATAATGCTCAACATCATTAATCATTAGAGAAATGCAAATCAAAACTACAATGAGATATCATCTCACACCGGTCAGAATGGCCATCATCAAAAAATCTAGAAACAATAAATGCTGGAGAGGGTGTGGAGAAAAGGGAACACTCTTGCACTGTTGGTGGGAGTGTAAATTGATACAGCCACTATGGAGAACAGTATGGAGGTTCCTTAAAAAACTAAAAATAGAACTACCATACGACCCAGCCATCCCACTACTGGGCATATACCCTGAGAAAACCATAATTCAAAAAAAGTCATGTACCAAAATGTTCATTGCAGCTCTATTTAAAGTAGCCAGGACATGGAAGCAACCTAAGTGTCCATTATCGGATGAATGGATAAAGAAGATGTGGCACATATATACAATGGAATATTACTCAGCCATAAAAAGAAACGAAATTGAGCTATTTGTAGTGAGGTGGATGGAGTTAGAGTCTATCATACAGAGTGAAGTAAGTCAGAAAGAGAAAAACAAATACAGTATGCTAACACATATATATGGAATCTAAGGGGAAAAAAAAAAGGTCATGAAGAACCTAGTGGCAAGATGGGAATAAAGACACAGCCCTTCTAGAGAATGGAGTTGAGGATATGGCGAAGGGGAAGTGTAAGATGTGACAGGGTGAGAGAGTGGCATGGACATACATACACTACGAAATGTAAAATAGATAGCTAGCGGGAAGTAGCCGCATAGCACAGGGAGATCAGCTCGGTGCTTTGTGACCACCTAGAGGGGTGGGATAGGGAGGGTGGGAGGGAGGGAGATGCAAGAGGGAAGAGATATGGGAACATATGTATATGTATAACTGATTCACTTTGTTATAAAGCAGAAACTAACACACCATTGTAAAGCAATTATACTCCAATAAAGATGTTTAAAAATAAAAAAACAAAACAAAACAAATGTGACAGATTCTCAAGAGAAAAGACAACCAACAGATACCAACCCTGAGATGACCTGGATGCTGGAGCTGTAATACAAGGATTTTATAGCAGCTATTACAACTATGCTCATTGAAGTAATAGCATACTTGAATTTAATGAAGATAGAAACTCAGCTGAGAAATGGAGACTATAAAAGAGAGATAAGTGCAGGTTTTAGGAAAAAATATACAATATTTGAAAATTTAAAAAAGTCTCACTGTGAGGATTTAATAACAGAATAAAAATGTCAGAGGGAATAGTAAGTGAAATTGAAGCTAGGTGAATAGAAATTATCCAATCTGAAAAACAGAGAAAAAATATTGAATAGATGGACAGAGCCTAAATAATGTGAGGGACAATATCAAATATTTAATATGAATGTAATTAGAGTTTCATGTGAAAAAGAGAAAAACTAAGTCAGGAAAAGTATTTGAAAAATAATGGCTGAAATTATCCCAGATTTACTAAAAGACATAAGTTTACAGACTCAAGTCATTCAACAAACCCCAAACAAGATGTGTTCAACGAAAATCACCCCTCAACACATCAAAAACATACTGATAGAAAATAAAGATACAGGAAAAAATTAAGCAACTAGAGAGGAATTATAAGGTACTTACAGGGAAAAAACAATTCAAATGACCCTGGATTTCTCATTAAAACCCACAGAAGCTATAAGGTAGAACATCTTCAAAATGAAGAAATAAAGGACATGTCAAACCATATTTCTATAACCAGTGAAATTATCTTTCAAAAATAAAAATAAAGATATTTTCAGATAAAGAAAAATTAAAGACAATTTTCCTATGAATTGATCTACAAAAGATGCTAAAAGAAGTTCTTCAGGATGAATAAAACTGATACTAGAGGAAAATTATATCTTTGGGAATGGAGGAAGAGCAATAGAAGTGGTAAGTATTGGGGTGCTGTGAGTTGAATTATTGTGTGCCCCCCAAATAGTAAAGTCCTAACCTCTGTGAATGTTGGAACTTGTGTCTTTACAAATGTAAGTTAAGATGGGGTCATAATGGAGTTGAGGGAGTGCTTAATCTAATATTGCTGGTGTCCTCATAAGACAAGAAAGGCAAAGAGATCAAGATGGCAGAGTAAGAGGACGTGGGGCACACCTCCCTCCGTGAACACATCAAAAATGCATCTACATGTGGAACAATTCCCACAGAAAACTAACTGAAAGCTGGTAGAAAGACTCTTAAACAACTGAGGCTATAAAAAAGATTATACACATAATCAGGTAGGATGGGAAGAAAAGCATTGGGTCAGGACCTGTACCCCTGAGAGGGGACTAAGTGGAAAAAGATCACACTGGTGTACTCTTGCACTAGAGAGTAAGTGGGTTGAGCTACATATTGGGCATCCCAGTTCTGGGTCCTATGCATAAGAGACAAGCCCCATTGGCTGCTTGGAGACCCACTGGGACAGATAGAAAGACTGAAGAAGACTAGATTCCACTTGTGAGGAGCACATAGGTGCTGGCTGGCCTCCAGGCAGGCAGAAAGGGATCTGCCCTAGTAGCTGCTGCCTCATCACACTCTCCATTCCAAGCCAAGTGAACAACACTCCATGCCAGAACTTGGCACTGCATCTAGGGTAGAGAGAATCTGGCAAAAGACTTGATCTAGGGATACAGAGGTGACCAGAAGCCCGAGACATAGCCCCAGTGGGGTGGCAGCAGCCATTGTCAGCACTTACTCAAGCAGATCCCCAGAATTAGCTCACACTTCTGACTGTAGCACATCTGCCAGAATCCCTGCGACTGCCTTGCTGTAAGCCTCAGCCCAAGCTGAGGCAATGCACCATCCCTGCCCACTGCACACCACAGCCTAGCACTAGAGCTGGGTCAGCCATGACAGGGGAAAAGATGCAACCATGGGCTGCATCTCAGCAGAGCTGCAGATGCATACAGAAGTAGTGCATCAGACTTAGTAAGTTCACAAGCTGCACTTTCTTCAGCACTCCTCTCCTTTGGGACAGAGGCCCCAGTGCAGGGAGAAGGAAAAACACATACTTAAAGGAAACAGAGCCAACTTCAGCTCAACCATCAGGGCTTCTGCTACAGCAACTTGGGAGCAGACCCCACCCCTGACAAGGTGGGGATGGCCACTGAGCAGAGAAGAAGTCCTGCCTCACACACTGTGCAGGCTCTAGCTCCTACATCACCAGCCACACCCCCTACTGAAGTAATAGTGATCAGCACACCCTGAAGAAAGATGTGACTGGTGTCCACATCAAATCCTGTCCTCTTACCAAAGGCATTGGGCAAATGCAGTATACACAGGGGACACTCACACATAAGAAGCCCCCTTCAAGACCACAGTTGTTTTCACCTAAATTCATTGAGACAGAGAAAGTTAAATAAAATGAAAAGGCAGAGAAACCACTCTCAATTGAAATAATAAGAGAAAACGAATGAAAATAAATTAATAATGAAACAGAAATAAGCAATCTACCTGACAAATAATTCAAACACTGGTAATAAAAATGAATTGAATTAGGGAAGAGAACTGATTTGAGAGAGCTCATTTTAACAAGGGACTAAAAACTACAATGAAGACCCAATCAAAAATAGATAATTCAATAGCTGAGATTAAAAGCACTATAGAAGCAATGAATAACAGGCTAAATGACAAAGAATGCATAAATGATCAGGAAAACAGAATAATGAAAATCACCCAATCAGAACAGCAAACAGAAAGTCAGATTTAAGAAAAAAAGAGTGCAACATACAAGATCTATCGGATAACATTAAACATGCCAACAGTCACGTTATCGTGGTTCCAGAAGGAGAATAGACAGAGAGAAGGGTATCAAAATATATGTGAAGAAATTATGACTGAGAACTTCCCAAAACTAAAGAAGGAAACAGATATCCAGGTTCAGTAAGCATGGAGGGTCCCAAACAAGATGAAGCATAACAGACCCACACTAAGACATATCATAATTAAAATGGCAAAAATTAAAGATATAGAGATAACTCTAAAGGCAGAAAGAGAAAAACAAAGAGTCATATATACACAAGGGAATCCCCCTAAGGCTATTAGCTAATTTCTCTGCAGAAACATTGCAGGCTAGAGGGAGTGGCATGATATATTCAAGGTGCTGAAAGGGGAAAACCTGCAATCTATGATACTCCATACAGCAGGTTTATCATTTAGAATGGAAGGAGAGATAAAGAGCTTCTCAGAAAAGTAAAAAGTAAAAAAAATCAATACTAAACCATCCAAAAGGAAATTTTGAAGGATCTTTTCTAAATGGAAAGGAGTAAGAACATATAGGAAAGGGAAATTCCCAACAGGAAAGGCAAATATATAGCAAGGATTAAAGATCACATAAATAAGCCAGTACATAGACTAATAGACAAAAAATTGTAAAAGCAACTACAACTACAATAAACAGCAAAGGAATACACATGAAGATGTAAAATATGATATCAAAAATACAAAAATGTGGGAGAGTAGGGTAAAAAATGTAGCTTTTAGAATGTATTTGAACTTAAATGACTATCAGTTTAAATTAAATAGATAAAACTATGGGTCAGCATATATGAACCCAATGTAACCACAAATCAAGAACCTAGAATAGATATACAAAAGCCAAAAAGAAAGGAACTCAAACATACTACAGAAGAAAATCATCAAATCACAACAGTAGAAACAAAAAGAAGAAATGAACAGAAAAGGACTACAAAAAAAGTTGGAACACAAGGAATAAAATGGCAATAAGTACATATCTATCAATAATTACTTTAAATACCAATGGACTAAGTGCCTCAATAAAAAGACATAAGGTGGCTAATTGGATTAAAAAGAAAGACCCTTCAATTTCTGCCTACAGGAGCCTCACTTCAGGGTAAAAGACACACAGAGACTGCAAGTGAAAGGACGGAAAAAGATATTTCATGTCAGTGGAAATGACAAGAAAGGGGGCAACAATACTCATATCAGACAAACTAGATTTTAAAATAAAGGCTGTTACAAAAGACAAAGAAAAGCATTATATAATGATAAAGGGATCTATAAAAGAAGAAGATATTAGACTCACTAACATATATGCACCCAATACAGAATCACCTAAATATATAAAGCAAATACTAACAGATATAAAAATGGGAAATTGACAATAATACAATAGTAGTAGGAGACTTTAACACCAAACTGACATCAACGGACAGATCATCCAGACAGAAAAATAAAAAAAGGAAAGAGTGGACTTAAATGACACAATAGGCCAGCTGGACTTACTTGATATTTACAGGACATTACATCCAAAAACAGCAAAATACACATTCTTTTCAAGTGCACATGAAATGTTGTTGAGGAATAGGTCACAATCCTAAGTGACAAAACAAGCCTCAACAAATTTAAGAAGTTAGAAATTATAAAGTGTTTTTTCCGACCCCAAGAGTATGAATATAGAAATCAACTACAGAAAGAAAAACAAGAAAAGAACCAAGACAAGGAGACTAAACTACATACTGCTAAAACACCAATGGGTCAATGATGAAATCCAAGAAAAAAATCAGAAAATATCTTGAAACACATGAAAATGGAAATAAATTGATCCAAAATCTATGGGACACAGAAAAAGTAGTTTTAAGAGGGAAGTTCACAGTGATACAGGCCTTCCTCAAGAAACAAAAAAATCTAAAATAAACAACCTAACCTACCACCTAAAATTAGAAAAATAATAGCAAACAAAGCCCAAAGTCAGGAGAAGGAAGAAAATAATAAAGATCAGAGAGGAAATAAATAAAATAGAGAAAAAAGATAGAAAAGATCAATAAAACCAAGAGCTGGCTTTTTGAAACGATAAACAAAGTTGATAAGTCTTTAGCCAAGGTCACCAAAAAGAAAACAGAAAGGACCCAAATCAACAAAATAAGAAAGGAAAGAAGAGGAAGAGCACCCAAGATGGCATAGTAGAAAGACCCTGAGCTCACCTCCTCTCATGAACACACCAAAATCACAACTATCTGCAGAACAACTATTAATGAAAAAGACTGGAACATACCAGATAAGATCCTCTACAACTAAAGACATAAAGAAGGAACCACAATGAGATAGGTAGGAGGGGCAGACTCACAATATAATCAAATCCCATACCCCTCAGTGGGCTACCCACAACCTGGAGAATAATTATATTTCAGAGGTTCTCCCACAGGAGTGAGGGTTCTAAGCCTCACATTGGGCTCCCCAGCCCAGGGGTCCTGCACTGGGAAGACAATTCCTAAGAGCATTTGGCTTGGAAGACTAGCAGGGCTTCATTTCAGAAGCCCCATAGGACTGGGAAAAACAGAGACTTCACTCTTAAGGGGTGCACACAAAATCTCACATGCACCAGGACCCAGAGCAATAGAAGTAATTTGATAGGAGCCTGGGCCAGACATAACTGCTCATCTTTGAGAGTCTCTGGAGAGGTAGGGGGAGGAAACAACTCACCCTGGGGACATAGACACTGGTGGCAGCCATATTTGAGAACATATTACATCGTGAACACTGCTGCTGGCAGATGCCATCTTGACCCATTCTCGCCAAGCCCTGGCTCCACCCAATAGCCTCAGGCCAAACAACTAACTGGGCAGCCCACTCGTCAGCAGAAAGACTGCCTGAAGACTAACTGAGCCCATCTAGACATGCCCTTAGATGCAGCTCTGCCCACTAGAAATCCAAGACCCAGCCCCACCTACCAGTGGACAGGTACCAGCCCCTCCCTCTAGGAAGCCTGCACTAGCCTCTAGACCAGCCTCATTCACCAGGGAGCAGACACTGGACACAACAAAACTACAGTCCCACAGTGTACAGACCCAGCCTGCTCACAGCAGGCAAGACCTTACCCTAGAACCAGTGGGGCCCTGGCCCTGTCCAACAGCATGCCAACATAAGCTTCAGGACATCCTGGACCCCATACACAACTGTGTCAGGAACTGGCCCCCCTCAACCAGCTATCTGACACAAGCTCTGGGATCCCTTGGTCCTGCAGCCAGACTCCATGAACTGGCTCTCTCTGCCAGTAGTCCAGCACTAAATCCAGGACCTGACTTGATTGTCAGTTGGTGGGCAACAGCTCCAGAGACTTCAGGACCTTGACTCCACCCACCAGTGAGCCAGCACTAACCCCAGGGCCCCATAGTGTTCTGCAGCCAGCCACCTCATGACCTGAGGTGACCTAAACAGCAGCCAGCAGCATCCACATAAGGCAAGGCCTGGCAATCAACTGGGCTAGGAGCCAATTAATCCTACCAGACTGTACACATAGCCCACCACAAGAGAAGGACACTCACAGCCCTTTAAGAGATAATCCCTAGAGCAAATAGCTTGTGTGACAAGAGGTGAATGCACTGCTAGGACACATAGAACATCTACAGAAGGCCACTTCTCTGAGGCTGAGGAACATAACCAACCTACCACATATGTAAAAATACAAATATCAACTTAAGACAAAATGAGGTAACAGAGGAGCATGTTCCAGATAAAGGAATAAGATCAAACCCCAGAAGAAAAAATAAGTGAAATGGAGATAGGCAATCTATCTGAGAAAGCGTTTAGAGTAATGATTGTAAAGCTGATCAAAGAACTTGGGAGAAGAATAGATGAACAAAGCGAGAAGTTAGAAGTTTTTAGCAAAGAGAAAATATAATAACCAAACAGATGAAAAATACAATAACTGAAATGAAAAATACACTAGAAGGAATCAATAGGAGACAAAATGATACAGAGGAATGGATCAGGAAGACAGAATAATGGTAATCATTACCACTGAACAGAAAAAAAGGAATGAAAAGACATTAGGACAGTTTATGAGTCCTCTGCAACAACATGAAGTACAGTAATATTCACATTATAGGGGTCCCTGAAGGAGAAGAGATAGAGAAAGGGACTGAGAATATTCTTCCCAAATCTGGGAAATGAAACAGTCACTCAAGTCCAGGAAGTTCAGAGTCCCATACAGTTAGAACCCTAAGAGGACCACACCAAGACACAGTGTAATTAAAATGACAAAAACTAAAGATAAGGAGAGAATATCAAAAGCAGTAAGGGAAAAGAAATAAATAACATACAAGGCTATCAACTGAATTTTCAGCAGAAATTCTGCAGTCCAAAAGGGAGTGACACAATATATTTAAAGTGATTAAAGGGAAAAATCTATGAACAAGAATATGCTACCCAGCAAGGCTCTTGTCAGATTTGATGGAGAAATCAAGAGGTTTATAGACAAGAAAAAGATGAAAGAGTTCAGTACCATTGAACAAGCTTCACGACAAATGTTAAAGGAACTTCTTTAGGCAAAAAAAAAGAAAAGGCCACAACTAGAAACAAGAAAATTATGAAATGAAAAAGCTCACAGGTAAAGGCAAATATACAGCAACGGTAGTAAATCATCGACTCACAAAGCTACTAGGGAGGTTAAAAGACAAAAGTAGTAAAATTATCTATATCCACAATAAGAAGTTAAGGGATACACAAGACAATTAGGTATAAAATATAATATCAAAAAGAATAATTGTGAAGGGATGAGAGTACAAATATATGGTTTTTGAAATGCATTTGAAATTAAGAAAGCAACAACTTAAAATAATCACATATATAAAACACGCTGGTATACAAAAATCTCATGGTAACCACAAACAAAAATCTATAATAGACATACACACAAAAAAGGAAAAGGAATCCAAACATAACACTAAAAATAGTCATGAAATCACAAGAGAAGAGAAGAAAAGAAGAAGAAAGGGGGAAAAAAGACCTACAAAAACAAATCCAAAACAATTAACAAAATGGCAATAAGAGCATACATATTGATAATTACCTTCAATGTAAATGAACAAAATGCTCCAACCAAGCGACATAGAGTGACTGAATGAATACAAAATCAAGACCTGTATATATGCTGCCTACAAGAGACCCACTTCAGATCTAGAGACACATACAAACTCAAATGGGTAGAAAAAGGTATTCCATGCAAAGGGAAACCAAAAGAAAGCTAGAGTAGCAATACTTATATCAGACAAAATATACTTTAAAATAAAGACTGTTAGAAGAGACAAAGAAGGACACTACATAATGATCAAGGGATCAGTCCAAGAAGAAGACATACAAATTGTGTATATATATAGAAGCACATCAATATATAAGGCAAATATTAACAGACATAAAAGGAGAACTCGACAGTAACACAATAATAGTAGACAACTTTAACACCCCACTTACATCCATCTGGACAGATCTGGACAGATCATCCAGAGAGAACATCAATAAGGAAACACAGGCCTTAAATAACACATTAGACCAAATGGACTTAACGGATGTAGAGAGAGCATTCCATCTGAAAGTAGTAGAATACACATTTCTTTAAAGTGCCTATGGAACATTCTCTAGGATAGATCACATACTAGGCCACAAAAGAAGCCTTGGTAAATTTATGAAAATTGAAATCATATCAAGCATCTTTTCTGACCACAACACTATGAGACTAGAAATCAACCACAAGAAAAAAACTGCAGAAAACACAAACACATGGAGACTAAACAATATGCTACTAAATAACCAATGGATCACTGAAGAAAGCAAAGAGGAAATCAAAAAATACCTAGAGACAAATGAAAACAAAAACAGGATGATCCAAAACCTATGAGACATGACAAAAGCAGTTCTAAAAGGGAAGTTTACAGTGAAAAAAGCCTACCTCAGGAAACAAGAAAAATCTCAAATAAAAAAAAAACTAAACTTACACCGAAAGCAACTAGAGAAAGAAGAACAAACAAAACCCAAAGTTAGTAGAAGGAAAGAGATCATAAATATCAGAGCAGAAATACATAAAATAGAGACTAAAAAAAGAAAAATTCCAATGAAACTAAAACCTGCTTCTTTGAAAAGAAAAACAAAATTGACAACCCTTTAGCCAGACTCATCAAGAAATAAGGGAGAGGGCCCAAATCAATAAAATCAGAAATGAAAAAGGAGAAGTTACAACTGGCACGACAGAAATACAAAGGATCATAAGAGACTACTATGAGTAATTATATACCAATAAAACAGACAACCAAGAAGCAATGGACAAATTCTTAGAAAGGTACCAGCTCCCAAGACTGAACCAGGAAGAAATAGAAAACATGAACTGATGAATTACCAGTAACAAAATTGAATCAGTAATTTTACAATTCCCAGCAAACAAAAGTCCAGGACAAGACGGCTTCACAGGTGAATTCTACCAAACATTTAGAGAAGAGTTAACACCAACCCTTCTCAAAATATTTCAAAAAATTGCAGAGGAAGGAATATTTCCAAACCCATTTTATGAGACCACCAACACCCTGATACCAAAAACAGACAAAGATATCACAAAAAAAGAAAATTACAGGCCAATATCACTGATGAACAATGATGCAAAAATCCTCAACAAAATATTAGCAAACCAAACCCAACAATGCATTAAAAGGATCATATGCCATGATCAAGTGGGATTTATTTATAACAAGGATGTAAGAATGCTTCAAACAGCCACAAATCAATCAATGTGATACACCACATTAACAAATCGAAGAATAAAAACCATATGATCATCTCAATAGAAGCAGAAAAATCTTTTGATAAAATTCAACATCCGTTTATGATAAAACTCTCCAGAAAGCAGGTATAGAGGGAACATACCTAAATATAATAGAGGCCATATATGAAAAACTCACAACTAATATCATACTCAATGGTGAAAAGCTGAAAGCATCTTCACTAAGATCAGGAATAAGACAAGGATGTCCATTTTCACCTCTTTTATTTAACATAGTTTTGGAAGTCCTTGCCAGAGCAATCAGAGAAGAAAAAGAAATAAAATAAAGGCAAATTGGAAACAGAGAAGTAAAACTGTCACTGTTGGGAGATGACATGATACTCAACATCAAATAGCGTAAAAATGCTACCAAAAAACTAGTAGAGCTCACTGATGAATTTGGTAAAGTTGCAGGATACAAAATTAATATTCAGAAATCTTTTGCATTTCTATACACAAAAAATGAAATATCAGAAAGAGAAATTAAGGAAACCACCCCTTTTACCATTGCATCAAAAAGAATAAAATACATAGGAATAAACGTATCTAAGGAGGCAAAAGACCTGTACTCTGAAAACTATAAGACACTAATGAAAGAAATTGAAGATGAGACAAACAGATAGAAAGATATACCGTGTTCTTGGATTGGGAGAATCAATATTGTTAAAATGACCATACTACCCAAGGCAATCTACAGTTTCAATGCAATCCCTAACAAAATACCAATGGGATTTTTCACAGAACTAGAACAAATAATTTTAAAATTTGTATGGAAACACAAAAGACCCCAAATAGCCAAAACAATCTTGAGAAAGAAGAACAGAGCCAGAGGAATTACACTTTCAGACTTGAGACTATACTACAAAGCTACAGTAATCAAAACAATATAGTAATGGTACAAAAACAGGCCCATAGATCAATGGAACAGGATAGACAACCCACTCACTTATGGTCAATTAATTTATGTCAAAAGAGGCAACAATATACAATGGTTATAAGACAGTCCCTTTCACAAGTGATGCTGGGAAATCTGGACAGCAACATGTAAAAGAGGGAATTTAGAATTTCTCTAACATTATACACAAAAATAAACTCAAATGGTTAAAGACCTAAATGTAAGACTGGATACTATGAAATTACTAGGGAAAAACATAGGAAAACACCCTTTGACCTAAATTGCAGCAATATTTTTTTTGGATCCATCTCTTAAACTAAAGGAAATAAAAGCAAAAGCAAACAAATGGTACCTAATTATACTTAAAAGCTTTTGCACAGCAAAGGAAACCATAAACAAAATGAAAAGGCAACCTATTGAATGGGAGAAGATATTTGAAAATGATATGACCAATAAGGGGTTAATATCCAACATATATAAACAGCTCATACAACTCAACACAAAAAACACCCAAACAATCCAATTAAAAAATGGGCATAAATAAACTATATTCCAATAAAAATTTTTAAAAAACAATTTTAAAAAATGGCAGAACTACATAGACATTTTCCAGAGGAAATGCAGATGACCAACAGGTACAAGAAAAGATGCTCAACGTTGCTAATTATCAGGGAAATGCAAATCAAAACCACAATGATATATCACCTGACACCTGTCAGAATGGCTATCATCAAAAAGAACACAAATAGCAAATGTTGGTGAGGAGGTAGAGAAAAGTGAACACTTGTACACTGTTAGTGGGAGTGTAAATTTGTGCAGCCACTGTGGAAAACAGTATGGAGGTTTCTCAAAAAACTAAAAATAGAACTACCATATGACTGGCAATTCCACTCCTGGGTACATATCTGAAAAAAACAAAAAAACTAATTGGAAAAGATACATGCACCCCAATGTTCATAGCAGCATTATTTATAATTGCCAAGATATGGAAGTAAACTAAGTGTCCATCAACAGATGAATGGATAAAGACAATATTTTATATATATATATATATATATATATATATATAGACACACACATACACACAATAGAATACTGCTCAGCCATAAAAAAAGAATGACATTTTGCCATTTGCAGCAATGTGCTATTAAGTAGCAGACCCGGGATTCAAACCAATGGAGTCCAGCTTCAAAGTCTATAACTTAATTGCCTTACCTAGTCACTGTTGGTTCAGCTATTAAAAAAGATGACTATCATGGAATTCTAAAAATTCTCTGAAGAAAATACTAGGCCTGAAGCAAATGTTGAAAGTATTACACTTATTTAGCATCTTTAGTTGAATTCATTGAGGTGTAATATAAAGGGAATTGAAAAGGTTATTTCTATCCTGAAAATATCAATATATATATCAAGATCTATACCTTGATTCTTAGGAAACCATAATTAGAGAATCATTACATTGCCATAAAGTTTCTTGTGCATTATTATAAGGTAAGTATTCTTGAGGGTAACAAAACATTGATCTTAAACTTTGTGTTTTGTTACAATTCTATAAAATCCCCTCCTGAGTTTGGGGTTTGATTAAGAATGTGAAGAACTGTAGACAGTTTTGATACAGCAGGCAATTGAAGTGGGTTAGAAAAGAGTGAGAATACCATTGGGTAGGAAAAAGGAAGAAAAAAATAAGTTGGGGATTTCCAGAAGTCTTTCCCTATTCAACAATTTATCCTAGATAGAACCAACTTTGAAGAAGTTATTTTTTTAATTTAAACATGGCAAATGAACCTTTTGTCATAAATATTGCAAATTCAATGCTTGATTAAAAACAGTGGAAGCTAGATTACAACTAGGATTACCAGGAGTTGCTAAGGATGTCTGAAATGATGACTACAGTAGGTATACAATTTGTTTCTGAACACTATCTGCTCTCTACGTCCTGCCTTTAACCTATGATCTATCTTTCATAAATCTTAGAAAAGTGTGCAATATGCACGCAGTATTCATATGGCGGTCACGCTTCAGCCAATCACAGTTTTGCCAAGCTAATCTTTTCTTGAATATTCAAAGATTTTCCTAGGCATTAAGTCACTATTCTCCACAATAACAATGGGTGGGCTAACCTATTGTACAGATGGAAAGATGGAGACTCAGGCTCTGATCTAAATGTTCCTGGCCAGAAACACAGTGGGAAATCTTCCTGAAAATAAATGTAACTTTAAAAATTACGTGAAAAAGTAGTTTCAGATAGTTGAAAAGAGTATAGTATATTTAAGAAACTACCTATAGCTCAGCTCCCCATCTTAACATTTTTCACTTGTTATAATAGAAAACCTGAAAAAAAAAAAAAAACAGGTATAAGAAAATAATTAGAATCAAGAGCCAACAGCACAAAGAGAAAAAGAAAATAGAGATTTAAACCTTCCTAGAATCCTGTGGGACAATCAGGTAAAAAGAAATATATATATATATATATAAGAGAAAATCTTAAAGTGTATATGCCAATAGTTTTAGTACATTAAAAGAATAATAAGCCATATTGTTTAAAGAGATGTTATCCAAGCAAGTTAGGAAGAGTATTGTTTCTGGCACAACAAACGGCTTATGCAAACCTTAGGGAAAAACTGGAGTGTATGAAGTATAGAATGTTCTTTAAATAGCCAATTTATTAAAAATTGAAGAAAGCAAGGCTTTCAACACTACCCCTAAAATACATAGGAAAATAAGAAGATGTATTTTTTTTCCCAAATGACTTACAGTTTGGAGGAAGAGTACTTAAATTTAAGTCGGTTCCATTCAACATGCATTTGAGCAACCCAATATAACTAGTAGCATGGGTTAGGCAACTTGGAAATACCTCTGTGATTTGCTCTTTCCCCTAGAAAACACATATGTGAAAAAATCCAAGGGCGATACATGAAATGTGAAACAATATAGAATGCAATGAGGTACAAAAAGTAGAGGTTCAGAAAACTCTGTGCAGTGACATCAGAAAAGGAAGGAGTAGTTTTGGACTGATGCTCTCTGGGCTGGCTATGCAGAGAACAGGAGGTATCTTCCAGGTTCCATTGTGGTTGGAGGCTGCACTGAGGTTGGCCCAAGCCCAGAATGTCAAATGAATAACATGAGACTGGAAAGCCATGTGTAACTTTCTGGGGGGAAACAGAGGTTTGTACAGATTTTGAAACGAATCATGGTAATGAAAGAACAAAACCAAAGGGACATCAGTGCAGTTATGGAAAGAGTGCTGAACCAAGGTTGGGAAAATGTGGGTCCTACCCTTCATGCAGCCACTACTGCACTGCGTGATTCTAGTCCAAGGACTTAACCAATTGTGGTGGAGTGGTGTCACTGTTTCCTCGTCTATAACATAAAGGCATAGAGCCAAGTGGGCTTGAGATGTTCCTTCTCACTTCTAAGAGTGCTTGCCCTCAGCTAAATTTAATTCTCAGCTGCAATAATCATTTTATACTAGATTCCTCTTATTTATGTTGATACCTGAATGCCAGATTTATGCAGAGTGGGTAAAAAATAGCTGGTAGTTCTCTGAGTAGATTTCAAACAGATTAAAACAACCATCTCAATGGTTCTACAAAATGTAGAAGACTGCTGCTTCTTCAAAAAGTCTATGTTCACTTTATGCATGTCATAGAATAATCCACACTCTTTTATTACTGTCTGGTTATGTCTGTTTTCCAACAGATTATGAAATTCTTGATGGCAGGAGCTGTGCTTTATGCATTTTTTTTTCACACACACACACTGTATTTTATTTTTACCAGAGATAAATAGACTGACACCAAGCATTGTACATGGATGACCACAACAAAAGCAACAATGATTGCAATTACCAAACATGAAACACACTCATACTATGTCATAATATTGACATTCAGTCCAGTAATCCTCCACTGTAACAGCTCCTTTACTTTGCAGTGAAAATTGATTTGTATATTCTTTGCCTCTGAGTCCTTGTGGGATTTTTTTTTTTTTAAATTCAGACAGAAAGTCACAAAAATTATACTCATCCTCATCAGTTCACTCAGTCCCATGTAATTAATTTTTTTTTCATCTTGATCTTTTTGTTAGCACTTTTATGAGTTCATCAGTTTTTCATTAGAGTTCTGAAAATGCTTATTCATTCAGTTCAGCAGTACAGTCAGTTGCCAGAACCCTGTACTTGTCAGAGTCTTTTCCATGAATTTCTTGAAGATGAAACCCTTTTATAGGAACATATTTGCAAAATCATCAGAGTACACCCAGAACTGTCTGTAAATGACAAAAGACTTAAAAATGACCACGGTTAAAGATTTGATGAAAGTTCATAATAATGCAGTTGACAAGAAAATTAGTTATTTCTGAGATATACATTTTAAAGTAATAACTAGGATTATTACTTATAACATTATACCAGAACATATAAGATTTTTAGAAATTTCATGTAATGTCTGAAACATTTATATTAACATATTTCCATACATATTTCCATACAAATACAAATCTAAGATTTTTAGAAATTTCATGTAATGTCTGAAACATTTATATTAACATATTTCCATACATATTTCCATACAAATACAAATATAAGATTTTTAGAAATTTCATGTAATGTCTGAAACATTTATATTAACATATTTCCATACAAATAACCCAATGAAAGTTTAGTATTAGTTGTTTTGTTTGTTTTTTTATACTGCAGGTTCCTATTAGGCATCAATTTTATACACATCAGTGTATACATGTCAATCCCAATCGCCCAATTCAGCACACCACCATCCCCACCTCACCGCAGTTTTCCCCCCTTGGTGTCCATATGTCCATTCTCTACATCTGTGTCTCAACTTCTGCCCTGCAAACTGGCTCATCTGTACCATTTTTCTAGGTTCCACATACATGCATTAATATACGATATTTGTCTTTCTCTTTCTGACTTACTTCACTCTGTATGACAGTCTCTAGATCCATCCACGTCTCAACAAATGACTCAATTTCGTTCCTTTTTATGGCTGAGTAATATTCCATTGTATATATGTACCACACCTTCTTTATCCATTCGTCTGCTGATGGGCATTTAGGTTGCTTCCATGACCTGGCTATTGTAAATAGTGCTGCAATGAACATTCGGGTGCATGTGTCTTTTTGAATTACGGTTTTCTCTGGGTATATGCCCAGTAGTGGGATTGCTGGGTCATATGGTAATTCTATTTTTAGTTTTTTAAGGAACCTCCATATTGTTCTCCATAGTGGCTGTATCAATTTACATTCCCACCAACAGTGCAAGAGGGTTCCCTTTTCTCCACACCCTCTCCAGCATTTGTTGTTTGTAGATTTTCTGATGATGCCCATTCTAACAGGAGTGAGGTGATACCTCATTGTAGTTTTGATTTGCATTTCTCTAATAATTAGTGATGTTGAGCATCTTTTCATGTGCTTCGTGGCCGTCTGTATGTCTTCTTTGGAGAAATGTCTATTTAGGTCTTCTGCCCATTTTTGGATTGGGGTGTTTGTTTCTTTGATATTGAGCTGAATGAGCTGTTTATATATTTTGGAGATTAATCCTTTGTCCGTTGATTCATTTGCAAATATTTTCTCCCATTCTGAGGGTTGTCTTTTCGTCTTGTTTATGGTTTCCTTTGCTGTGCAAAAGCTTTGAAGTTTCATTAGGTCCCACTTGTTTATTTTTGTTTTTATTTCCATTACTCTAGGAGGTGGATCAAAAAAGATCTTGCTGTGATTTATGTCAAAGAGTGTTCTTCCTATGTTTTCCTCTAAGAGTTTTATAGTGTCCAGTCTTATATTTAGGTCTCTAATCCATTTTGAGTTTATTTTTGTGTATGGTGTTAGGGAGTATTCTAATTTCATTCTTTTACATGTAGCTGTCCAGTTTTCCCAGCACCACTTATTGAAGAGACTGTCTTTTCTCCATTGTATATCTTTGCCTCCTTTGTCATAGATTAGTTGACCATAGGTGCGTGGGTTAATCTCTGGGCTTTCTATCTTGTTCCATTGATCTATGTTTCTGTTTTTGTGCCAGTACCATATTGTCTTGATTACTGTAGCTTTGTAGTATAGTCTGAAGTCAGGGAGTCTGATTCCTCCAGCTCCATTTTTTTGCCTCAAGACGGCTTTGGCTATTCGGGGTCTTTTGTGTCTCCATACAAATTTTAAGATGATTTGTTCTAGCTCCGTAAAAAATGCCATTGGTAATTTGATAGGGATTGCATTGAATCTGTAGATTGCTTTGGGTAGTATACTCATTTTCACAACGTTGATTCTTCCAAGCCAAGAACATGGTATATCTCTCCATCTGTTGGTATCATCTTTAATTTCTTTCATCAGTGTCTTATAGTTTTCTACATACAGGTCTTTTGTCTCCCTAGGTAGGTTTATTCCTAGGTATTTTATTCTTTTTGTTGCAATGGTAAATGGGAGTGTTTCCATAATTTCTCTTTCAGATTTTTCATCATTAGTGTATAGGAATGCAAGAGATTTCTGTGCATTAATTTTGTATCCTGCAACTTTACCATATTCATTAATTAGCTCTAGCAGTTTTCTGGTGGCAGTTTTAGGATTCTCTATGTATAGTATCATGTCATCCGCAAACAGTGACAGTTTTACTTCTTCTTTTCCAATTTGTATTCCTTTTATTTCTTTTTCTTCTCTGATTGCCGTGGCTAGGACTTCCAGAACTATGTTGAATAATAGTGGTGAGAGTGGACATCCTTGTCTTGTTCCTGATCTTAGAGGAAATGCTTTCAGTTTTTCACCATTGAGAATGATGTTTGCTGTGGGTTTGTCATATATGGCCTTTATTATGTTGAGGTAGGTTCCCTCTATGCCCACTTTCTGGAGAGTTTTTATCAGAAATGGGTGTTGAATTTTGTCAAAAGCTTTTTCTGCATCTATTGAGATGATCATATGGTTTTTATTCTTCAATTTGTTAATATGGTGTATCACATTGATTGATTTGCGTATATTGAAGAATCCTTGCATCCCTGGGATAAATCCCACTTGATCGTGGTGTATGATCCTTTTAATGTGTTGTTGGATTCTGTTTGCTAGTATTTTGTTGAGGATTTTTGCATCTATATTCATCAGTGATATTGGTCTGTAATTTTCTTTTTTTGTAGTGTCTTTGTCTGGTTTTGGTATCAGGGTGATGGTGGCCTCATAGAATGAGTTTGGGAGTGTTCCTTCCTCTGCAATTTTTTGGAAGAGTTTGAGAAGGATGGGTGTTAGCTCTTCTCTAAATGTTTGATAGAATTCACTTGTGAAGCCATCTGGTCCTGGACTTTTGTTTGTTGGAAGATTTTTAATCACAGTTTCAATTTCATTACTTGTGATTGGTCTGTTCGTATTTTCTGTTTCTTCCTGATTCAGTCTTGGAAGGTTATACCTTTCTAAGAATTTGTCCATTTCTTCCAGGTTGTCCATTTTATTGGCATAAAGTCGCTTGTAGTAGTCTCTTAGGATGCTTTGTATTTCTGCGGTGTCTGTTGTAACTTCTCCTTTTTCATTTCTGATTTTATTGATTTGAGTCCTCTCCCTCTTTTTCTTGATGAGTCTGGCTAATGGCTTATCAATTTTGTTTATCTTCTCAAAGAACCAACTTTTAGTTTTATTGATCTTTGCTATTGTTTTCTTTGTTTCTATTTCATTTATTTCTGCTCTGATCTTTATGCTTTCTTTCCTTCTGCTAACTTTGGGTTTTGTTTGTTCTTCTTTCTCTAGTTTCTTTAGGTGTAAGGTTAGATTGTTTACTTGAGATTTTTCTTGTTTCTTTAGGTAGGCTTGTATAGCTATAAACTTCCCTCTTAGAATCGCTCTTGCTGCATCCCATAGGTTTTGGGTCGTCGTGTTTTCATTGTCATTTGTCTCTAGGTATTTTTTTATTTCCTCTTTGATTTCTTCAGTGATCTCTTGGTTATTTAGTAACGTATTGTTTAGCCTCCATGTGTTTGTCTTTTTTACGTTTTTTTCCCTGTAATTCATTTCTAATCTCATCGCGTTGTGGTCAGAAAAGATGCTTGATATGATTTCAATTTTCTTAAATTTACTGAGGCTTGATTTGTGACCCAAGATGTGATCTATCCTGGAGAATGTTCCGTGCGCACTTGAGAAGAACGTGTAATCTGCTGTTTTTGGATGGAATGTCCTATATATATCAATTAAATCTATCTGGTCTATTGTGTCATTTAAAGCTTCTGTTTCCTTATTTATTTTCATTTTGGATGATCTGTCCATTGGTGTAAGTGAAGTGTTAAAGTCCCCCACTATGATTGTGTTACTGTCGATTTCCTCTTTTATAGCTGTTAGCAGTTGCCTTATGTATTGAGGTGCTCCTATGTTGGGTGCATATATATTTATAATTGTTATATCTTCTTCTTGGATTGATCCCTGGATCATTATGTAGTGTCCTTCCTTGTCTCTTGTAACATTCTTTATTTTAAAGTCTATTTTATCTGATATGAGTATAGCTACTCCAGCTTTCTTTTGATTTCCATTTGCATGGAATATCTTTTTCCATCCCCTCACTTTCAGTCTGTATGTGTCCCTAGGTCTAAAGTGGGTCTCTTGTAGACAGCATATATATGGGTCTTGTTTTTGTATCCATTCAGCCAGTCTATGTCTTTTGCTTGGGGCATTTAAACCATTCACGTGTAAGGTAATTATTGATATGTATGTTTCTATGACCATTTTCTTAATTGTTTTGGGTTTGTTTTTGTAGGTCCTTTTCTTCTCTTGTGTTTCCCACTTAGAGAAGTTCCTTTAGCATTTGTTGTAGAGCTGGTTTGGTGGTGCTGAATTCTCTTAGCTTTTGCTTGTCTGTAAAGCTTTTGATTTCTCCATCAAATCTAAATGAGATCCTTGCCGGGTAGAGTAATCTTGGTTGTAGGTTCTTCCCTTTCATCACTTTAAGTATATCATGCCACTCCCTTCTGGCTTGCAGAGTTTCTGCTGAGAAATCAGCTGTTAACCTTATGGGAGTTCCCTTGTATGTTATTTGTCGTTTTTCCCTTGCTGCTTTCAATAATTTTTCTCTGTCTTTAATTTTTGCCACTTTGATTACTATGTGTCTCGGCGTGTTTCTCCTTGGGTTTATTCTGTATGGGACTCTCTGCGCTTCCTGGACTTGGGTGGCTATTTCCTTTCCCATGTTAGGGAAGTTTTCGACTATAATCTCTTCACATATTTTCTCTGGTCCTTTCTCTCTCTCTTCTCCTTCTGGGACCCCTATAATGCGAATGTTGTTGCGTTTAGTGTTGTCCCAGAGGTCTCTTATGCTGTCTTCATTTCTTTTCATTCTTTTTTCTTTAGTCTGTTCCGCAGCAGTGAATTCCACCATTCTGTCTTCCAGGTCACTTATCCGTTCTTCTGCCTCAGTTATTCTGCTATTGATTCCTTCTAGTGTAGTTTTCATTTCAGTTATTGTATTGGTCATCTCTGTTTGTTTGTTCTTTAATTCTTCTAGGTCTTTGTTAATCCTTTCTTGCATCTTCTCAATCTTTGCCTCCATTCTTATTCCGAGGTCCTGGATCATCTTCACTATCATTATTCTGAATTCTTTTTCTGGAAGGTTGCCTGTCTCCACTTCATTTAGTTGTTTTTCTGGGGTTTTTTTCTTGTTCCTTCATCTTGTACATAGCCCTCTGCCTTTTCATCTTCTCTATCTTTCTGTAACTGTGTTTTTTGTTCCACAGGCCGCAGGATTGTAGTTTTTCTTGCTTCTGTTGTCTGCCCTCTGGTGGTTGAGGCTATCTAAGAGGCTTGATGGGAGGCTCTGGTGGTGGGTAGAGCTGACTGTTGCTGTGGCGGTCAGAGCTCAGTAAAACCTTAATCCACTTGACTGTTGATGGGTGGGGCTGGGTTCCCTCCCTGTTGCTGTGGCGGTCAGAGCTCAGTAAAACCTTAATCCACTTGACTGTTGATGGGTGGGGCTGGGTTCCCTCCCTGTTGGTTGTTTTGCCTGAGGCAACCCAACACTGGAGCCTACCCGTGCTCTTTGGTGGGGTTAATGGCAGACTCTGGGAGGGCTCACGCCAAGGAGAACTTCCCAGAACCTCTGCTGCCAGTGTCCTTATCCCCACGGTGAAACAGAGCCACCACTCGCCTCTGCAGGAGACCCCCCAACACCAGCAGGTAGGTCTGGTTCAGTCTCCCCCAGGGTCACTGCTCCTTCCCCTGGGTCCCGATGCACACATTACTTTGTGTGTGCCCTCCAAGAGTGGGGTCTCTGTTTCCCCCAGTCCTGTCAAAGTCCTGCACTCAATTCCCACTAGGCTTCAAAGTCTGATTCTCTAGGAATTCCTCCTCCCGTAGCCGGACCCCCAGGTTGGGAAGCCTGACGTGGGGCTCAGAACCTTCACTCCAGTGGGTGGACTTCTGTGGTATAAGTGCTCGCCAGTCTGTGAGCCACCCACCCAGCAGTTATGGGATTTGATTTTACTCTGATTGCGCCCCTCCTACCATCTCACTGTGGCTTCTCCTCTGTCCTTGGATGTGGGGTATCCTCCTTGGTGACGTCCAGGGTCTTCCTGTCAATGATTGTCCAGCAGCCAGTTGCGATTCTGGTGCTCTCGCAAGAGGGAGTGAGAGCACGTCCTTCTACTCCGCCATCTTCGTTAATCCTCCTCGCTTTATGCATTTTTGTATCTTCACTATCTAAGCTTAGAGCTTGGCTCCTAGAAATAGTTAATCATTAAGATGATGGTGATGATTATAATATGGCTAAATATGTTGAGTTATTAATATGTTATGGATACTTTTAAAATAATTTTGCTATTTAATCTGCCCCCAAACCATGTAAAATAAGCATTATAATTATCCCCATTTCACAGAGGAGGAAACTGGAGCATACACAGAAGTTAAGCAAATTGCCCAGGTTCACATAACTACTAGATCAGGCAGAGAGCACTCAGACCCAAGGTGTCTGGCCCCAGAACTTATGCTTTTAAGTACTTGAAGAGGCTTGATTGATGCTTGTTGAATAAATAAATGGAGCATCTTTATTACAAAGGGGAAGAGCATCTAACTCAGGGTGGGAAGAGGTGGACTGGGGATGGCAGCCTGTAGAAAAAGCATGTCAGTCAGAGGGGAGGCCACTGAAAAAATGCATGGAGAGAAAAAAAGCCATGGTAGGAAAGAAGCAGCAAGCAGTCTGGTGTTGTTGGAGAAGATGGGTACAATGTTGTTAAAGAGATAAACCACGGCCATACCACGGAGGGCCTTATACTTTGTGAGTTGTCTGGGAAACCAGGACTATTGAAGGATCTGACAAGTATAAGAATTCTTATGAGGATAATGAAACAAAATATTTGAGAAAAGAGATGCTCTGAAAAATCTTAGCTATGCCCAAATAGTTGCCCACAAAACTTTTAAAAATTATTCCTTTGACTTTGTATCTTTGCTGTTTCCTCTGCCTCTAACATCTTTCTTCTTCCTATTTTTCCTTCCTCGTTACTCCTGGGTTTTGAAATGCAGCTCAAATGTTGTCTTCTCTAAGAAATTTCCTTTCTCTCCTTTTCCCCAGTTTCTGACCTACATAGCACCTTGTCATAACATTTATGACATTTCATTGTAATTATTTGTTCACTTGCTTTTTCAGCCTTTTCTCCCTGGCTGTGGACACTTTGCAAGCCAGCATCATACTTCATTCTCTTGTCTATAAGTTTTTGGAACAAAATAAGGAGTAAGTAAATGCTGTTTAATGAATCAATTGTTAATCTGATTTTTAATCAATTTTTAATAATTGTTAATCTAATTTCAAATTTACAGTCACTTCACTATGATATTTGTATATAGCCTTGGTATAAGATATTCAAAATAACTTCCCTACATTATGTCTACCTCAAGACTACCCCTTATGATATCAAAAGGTCTGCACAGTACAAAATAAAATTTCAATGGTAAGCAACTATATTGCAAGCGCATGGAACATCCCAATTCAGTTTGAACAATTTAGCACAGGAGAAAATAGTCAGCCCAGCCATCTAAGCTTTACTGACCAATCTCTTCTTTCTTCTTTTCCAATAAAGGCTTATTTCTTGTCAAGGCACTGCAGTTTAAAAAACCACCCTTCTCTTCTTTTTTTATTCAGCTCCCAACTGAGTTTACTTCTCAGTTCTCCTTAGCTCAGTCAGTGAGAAATGTCTCCAAGGATCGGAATGATCTCAACTCATCCTCTGTGGTCCTGATATCTTCCTGTGGTCATTCCCAACCATTTCTCCAGGTTGTTATTTATGTATTGTCCACATCATTTATTCGGTGTTCAACAAATATTTACTCTCACTGTGCCAAGACCTGGAGATATGAAGTGGACAAGATACCTACAGACCCTACCCTTATAGAATGTACACTCTCTAGGGTAATTACATAGATGGGAGAAATACAGTGCCACAAGGGCAGAGACAAGGGCACTTTGTCCCATATTTATCTGTCAGGGAAAGTTCTAGCATCTGAATAATAAATTCAAACGAGTTAGGAAAAGGGAAGGAATGAGATGATAGGTTTGGGAAGAAAATGTAAGCAAAAGCAACCAATGCTTGAAGGTTCAGAGGTGGATAAGGGTTGGCAAATTGAGAAACTGAGGATAGCTGCAGTATCTAGAGCACAGATGCAGTTAGAGTGACAAGAGTAGAGGCTCAAGAGGTATCCAGGCCAGAATACTCTGAGCTTTATACACCAGATTAAGAGATTTGGTCTTTGCCTTATTGCAACCACAGCACAGGATTTAAACTGGATTTGACAGTTCAATTTTTGTTTAAGAAAAATCACTCTGGCCTCCCTCCAGAGATAGGATTGGAGAGGGACAAAACTGAGGCAGAGATACCAGTGAAGAGGCTATGGTAGTGATACAAATCAAAAATTTTTATTCACTAAAGTTATGTTCATAAAGATGGACAAAATAGATCAAATGACAGCTATTTCATATATAGAACACACTGGAACTGGTGAATAATTGGGAATGAAGAATGAGAGAGAGGGGCTGGGGATGATGTTCTGGACCCCAATAAAATCTCTCCTGTCTGGTTACCCCAGTCATATCTGAATCTTCTCGCTTCTGGGTTTCTGGAAATATCTCATATGGTCTCCTCATTTGGTTTGTGTGCTAAATTCCATGCTTTCACTATAGTTTTCTGCTTATGTATATATTTCTAATTCTGCCCTTAAAATCATATGAAATATGATAAGGACTATGGTTGGATTTATTGGTTATGCTTATTTTCTCTGTACTAGGATATTTAAAAACCTCTCTTTGTGCTGGTCACTTCCTCTGTGAAGCCAACCCTCATTCTCCTGACAGACATTCCTCTAAGTTCTTACGGCATTTTGCATACCTCCCTCATTACAACATTTTGCTGCAATTGTCTGAGTCCCCACTAGATTATAAGGTTTTAAGGGATGATTTATTTTTAGCTTTACATGGCCAGTGCCTACCAGAGTGCTGGAGAAATTGGTGCAAATTTAATATGCATTCGTTGATTTAATATATTACTTTGTTTCACTGGTATTGCCATTGCAGTTTAGAAAAACTTTTTTCCTGATACAGTGAGGAGCTCTGCTAGAGCAAATAGCTGCCCTATGTCTCTTAAGTCTATTAAGCATTTGTATTAATTTAAAATGAGAAAAGCCATCAGGGGAAATAATCCTAAATTGTTTCCCCAGCTATTTATTGTGCATGCTGATGGAACAAATAATATGAAGGGCAATGAGTATGAGTAGGTTATGGTTTCCTAATGTGCACACACCAATCAGATAACTCTCAATACAGACCATTTATAATGTCCTTCGCTTTGTGTGCAGGCATTGACAATCAGAAACTAAAGCTGAAAGGCAATCATTCATTCAAAGTAGATCTGACATCCAAACCTTTCCTGAGGTGCTCATCTGCATAATTGTATGTTATTCGTTTTCTCTCTCTCTCAGTCACTCCTCACTCTCTACCATGAAAATGCCACGATAGTCCATTGACCATCATGGCCCCCAAAGCCTAAAAATCAGAGCTGGGGGGAGAGAGGACAACACAAATAAAAACACCCTGATAGCATCATTCACATCTTCATGTCATTTCCTGCCAGGCTGGCCTTCCACTTATGTCTGGGTGCCGGTTCTATCAAACTTCTGTCTTGTCTCAATTTTTAGCAGCGTGGATAATTTATTGCATCTAGGATGATAGAAAACCAGCTTTATACATCATTCAGCTTGCAAAAGATGTGTAGCTTCAGTTCCTTAATGGTGTCATTTTGGCTGAATGCTATTAACAGATTACCCCTGCCTAGGGCAGTGGAGCATGTGCGGCAGAAAGATAACCTTGTGTTCATAATTTAATATTAACTGTTTTCTCCATAGTACCTCTTTCCAGTACATTAACAACAAACCAATATGGCCTTGTCCCCTGCGGTTGTATTCTTCAGCAAAAAAAAATGGATTACATGATAGCAAGTTCCTGAAGATTTCCAATGAAGTATTACAAATCACTCAACACTCACTCTGCAGAAATGAAAAATAAACAGGCTTAGATTCAATCAAATTTAATTCCTCCAATTTAGCTTTACCACACTTCAAAGGGTACTCTTATTAACGTCTTCGGGAACAAATTTAACAGTCATTTTTCCTCATTTTATACGAAAGATTTCAGTTGTATTCAACATATAGTGAGATCAAGAAACTATTTTATTTTATTTTTTTTAGCAACTACTCTGCCACAGTTTGATATAAAAGTGTAAGCCATTTACAGAAAACTCTTTATGGAATTTCTATCCTATTCCATTCCCAGGAGCTAAATTTATATCCTGCATTAGCTATCATAGCACTAGAGTATTAGTCTTCTCCCTTTGCAAGCAGTTCAGGGCAGTCGGAGGCCCTATCACTCTCCACCACTCACATCCACAGGCATTATGAGTTTATCTCATCTTCTGCAGCAAGTACCAGGCCCAATTCATTCCTTTAGGCTACTTTACTAATAACCTATTCCTTATCAGGGCCTCTCCACCTCAGCTTGTGATCAAAGACCCAATTAATGGAATGGAGAAAGGTGAAGGATTCAAATAATGGAGACAGCTGTTTTACTCTGTTAGAGAAAATCCATTTGTATTGTTATCACACTCACAAGTTCTGCAGCTCCCATTTAATTCAGTCTCCCTCTATTTCTGCTGATGATAAAAAAAAAAGTCACAATGAACTTCGAAGAGAATGGCAGAAACATCATCGTGTTTCAACTCAGTCTGGGAGTTATCAACTTGAAAGTGAAAATACAAGCAGATAAGGGGAAAAAATGTCCAACGAAGACCATATCAAAAAAGATTTTAAGTTTTTTCAAGCAGCATTCTCTATTCATCATTCTGATTTTTTTGTTCATTTTCTGCCCTCTACTGTATTGCCCAACTGTCTACCTCAGTAAAGCAGAGGCTGATAATATCTTGAGTTCCACATCAGTTGAAAAGTAATTAAAGGCAGAGAGTAATCACAATTGGTTGGTGCGGACTTTTTTATGAACTTCATGCACTTATGGGTCCAGGAACTGACTTGAAGTTGGATATTTCTCCACAAGTCACATCATTTTCCCCTAAACTGTATTTTTAAACAGTTTATTTTTTTCCCTGTGCTCAAGGACATGGATACTTTTCTTAACTGAGCCCCAACATGAAAGATTATACAATTCTTAAACACAAAGTATGACCATGGCCCCATCATGCCTCTGTTAAGAAATTTTACTTGTCTGTAAATGCTCTGTCCCTTCTGCCTGGCAATTGATCACAAAAGACCTCTTGGTTTTAGAGTTAATGCTATGCTGCCTATATTTTCTCATAATAAAAGTCAATCAGTTTCAAAAGCTAGAAGAGAAACAAAGACAGTCCTTCGCTCTTACTTTGTGTGGAACATATTTCCTTGTAAGGGTCTAAATCCAGGATTGTTTTTGGTTTTGTCAAATAAGAAGAGAAACATGTACATTGTTTTTTCTCCCCTCAGGAGAATTCTCTTGGAAAGCAAGAATGAGAATCACGTATTTGAATTCCTGCCTGAACCCATATAACTAGCAAAATAAACATGTACAAAGCTATAGTATATGCAATGAATAGAGACAGCAAAACCTTAAAGGACTATATTCCCAGGCTGAGAGCTCACAGGGGATTCCAGGATGTGTGTGAGACTGAGTGGGAAAAGAAGCATTATGCATTTGCATGTAAGATGAACATATTAAAAAGATTTTACGAAATAAAGAATATGGACTGGTAAACAAGTCAGGTTTTTCCATCATTTTTCCTTGACTTCAACCTTTAGAAACAAATTTTTTAATTGGCTTTTTACTTCTGTATTAGAACAAAGCAAACCTTCTTTTATTTGCATGTCATAGATCCTTATATCCTTTACTTAATGTTGAACCTAGAGCAAAGAAATATGAAATAAAAACAAATTGCAGGAGGACTTTCAAGATAGCAGAGGACTAAGACGTGGAGATCAACTTTCTCCCCAGAAATACATCAAAATTACATCTACATGTGGAACAACTCTTACAGAACACCTACTGAATGCAGACATAAGACCTCAGACTTCCCAAAAGGCAAGAAACTCCCCACGTACCTGGGAAGGGCAAAAGAATAAAGAAAAAACAGAGACAAAAGAATAGGGACAGGACCTGCACCACTGGGAGGGAGCTGTGAAGGAGGAAAAGTTTCCACACACTAGGAAGCCCCTTCACTGGTGGAGACGGAAGGTGGATGGGAGGTAAGCTTCAGAGGCACGGAGGAGAGCACAGGCATAGGGATGCAGAGGGCAAAGCAGACAGATTCCTGCACAGAGGATCGGTGCCAACCAGCACTCACCAGCCTGAGCAGCTTGGCTGCTCACCCACCAGGGCGGGTGGGGGCTGGGAGCTGAGGCTTGGGCTTCAGAGGTCAGATTCCAGGGAGAGGACTAGGGTTAACTGCATGAACACAGACTGAAGGGGGGTAGTGCACCACAGCTAGCCAGGAGGGAGTCTGGGGAAAACTCTGGACCTGCCTAAGAGGAAAGAGACCATTGTTTTTGGGGTGCACAAGGAGAGGAGATTCAGAGCACCACCTAAACGAGCTCCAGAGACTGGTGCAAGCTGCGGCTATCAGCGTGGACACCAGAGACAGGCATGAAACGCTAGTGCTGCTGCTGCAGGCACCAAGAATCCTGTGTGCAAGAACAGGTCACTATCCACACCTCCCCTCCTGGGAGCCTGTGCAGCCCACCACTGCCAGGGTCCCATGAACCAGGGACAACTTTCCTGGGAGAACACATGGCACGCCTCAGACTGTTGCAACGTCATGCCACAGGCTTGCCTTGCATTCTGTACCCCTCCTTTCCCACAGCCTGAGTGAGCCAAAAGCCCCTAATCAGCTGCTCCTTTAACCCCCTCTTGTCTGGGTGAAGAACAGACACCAGAGGGCAACCTACATGCAGAGGCAGGGCCAAATACAAACCTGAACCTGAGGAGCTGTGTGAACAAGAAAAGAAAGGGAAATTTCTTTGTGCAACCTCAGGAGGAGAGGATTAAATCTCCACAATCAACCTGATGTACCCTTCATCTGTGGAATACATGAATAGACAATGAATCAGCCCAAAAATGAGGCGGTGGACTTTGGGAGCAACTGTAGACTTGGGGTTTGCTGTACGTGATTGACTAGTTTCTGATTTATATGTTTATCTTAGTTTTTAGTACTTCTTATCATTGGTGGATTTTTTTAATGGTTTCATTGTTCTCTTCTTCTTTTCTATTTTTCTAACTTTTAAAATTCTTTGTATTAATAATATTTTTTTAATTTTAATAACATTATTTATTTATTTTTTCTTTCTTTCTTTTATTTCCCCTCCCTTTTCTTCTAGGCTGTGTGGCTGACAGGGGCTTGGTCCTCCAGCTGGCCATCAGCCCTGAGTATATGAGGTGGGAGAGCTGAGTTCAGGACATTAGACCTCCAGAGACCTCTCAACCCAACATAATATCAAACGGTGAGAGCTCTCCAAGAGATTTCAGTCTCAAAGCTAAGACTTAGCTCCACTCAACGACCACCAAGTTCCAGTGCTGGAAACCCCAAGCCAAACAACTAGCAAGACAGGAACACAACCTCACCCATTATAAGACAGGCTGCCTAAAATAATAATAAGTTCACAGAACACAAAACACATCATGGGACTTGGTCCTGCTCACCAGAAAGACAAGATCCAGCCTCATGCACCAGAACACAGGCACCAGTGCCTTCCACCTGGAAACCTACAAAACCCACTGAACCAACCTTCCCCACTGGGGGCAGACATCAAAAACAAGAGGAAATACAAACCTTCAGCCTGCAAAAAGGAGACCACAAAAACAATAAGTTAAGCAAAATGAGAAGACAGAGAAATATGCAACAGATGAAGGAGCAAGGTAAAAACCCACCAGACCAAACAAATGAATAGGAAATAGGCAGTCTACCTGAGAAAGAATTCAGAGAATTCAGAATAATGAGAGTAAAGATGATCCAAAAATTTTGGAAATAGAATGGAGAAAATACAGGAAAGGTTTAACAAGGAGCTAGAAGACCTAAGGAGCAAACAAACAATGATGAAAAACACAATAAATGAAATTAAAAATTCCCTAGAAGGAATGAATAGCAGAAAAACTGACGGAGAAGAATGGATAAGTGACATGGAAGATAAAATAGTGGAAATAACTACCACAGAGCAGAATAAAGAAAGAAGAATGAAAAGAAGAGATGACAGTCACAGAGACCTCTGGGACAACATTAAACGCACCAACATTCAAATTATAGGGGTCCCAGAAGAAGAAGAGAAAAAGAAAGGGACTGAGAAAAAATTTGAAGAGATTAGAGTTGAAAACTTCCCTGATGTGGGAAAGGAAATAGTCAATCAAGTCCAGGAAGTACAGAGAGTCCCATACAGGTTACATCCAAGGAGAAACATAACAAGACAGATATTAATCAAACTATCAAAAATTAAATACAAAGAAAAAATATTAAAAGCAGCCAGGGAAAAGCAACAAATAACATACAAGGGAATCCCCATAAGGTTAACAGCTGATCTTTCAGCAGAAACTCTGCAAGCCAGAAGGCAGTGGCAGGACATATTTAAAGTGATGTAAGGGAAAAACCTACAACCAAGATTATTCTACCCAGCAAGAATCTCATTCAGATTTGATGGAGAAATTAAAACCTCTACAAACAAGCAAAATGTAAGTGATGAAAGGGAAAAACCTACAACCAAGATTGCTCTACCCAGGAAGGATCTCATTCAGATTTGACAAAGAATTAAAACCTTTACAGACAAGCAAAAGCTAAGTGAATTCAGAGCCACCAAACAAGGTTTACAACAAATGCTAAAGGAAATTCTCTAGGCAGGAAACACAACAGAACGAAAGACCTACAAAAACAAACCCAAAACAATTAAGATAATGGTAATAGGAACATACATATCGATAATTACTTTAAATGTAAATGGATCAAATGCTCCAACCAAAAGACATAGACTGGCTGAATGAATACAAAAACAAGACCCGTATATATGTAGTCTGCAAGAGACCCACTTCAGACGAAGGGACATACACAGACTAAAAGTGAGGTGATGGAAAAAGATATTCCATGCAAATGGAAATCAAAAGAAAGCTGGAGTAGCAATTCTCATATCAGAAAAAATAGACTTTAAAGTACAGACTATCACAAGAGACAAAGAAGGACACTATATAATGATAATGGGATCAATCACAGAAGGAGATATAAAAATTGTAAATATTTAGCAACCAACATAGGAGCACCTCAATACATAATGCAACTATGAACAGCCTTAAAAGAGGAAATCGACAGTAACACAATAATAGCGGGGGACATTAAACCCCACTTTCACCAATGGACAGATCAACCAAAATGAAAATAAATAAGGAAACACAAGCTTTAAATGACACATTAAACAAGATGGAGTTAACTGATATTTATAGGACATTCCATCCAAAAACAACAGAATACACATTCTTCTCAAGTGCTCATTGAATATTTTCCAGGATAGACCAATCTTGGGGAACAAATCAAGCCTTGGTAAACTTAAGAAAATTGAAATCGTATCAAGTATCTTTTCTGACCAAAATGCTATGAGAATACATATCAATTACAGGAAAACAAAGTATAAAATACACACATATGGAGGCTAAACAATATGCTACTAAATAACAAGAGATCACTGAAGAAATCAAATATGAAATATTAAAAAACCTAGAAACAAATGGCAATGAAAACATGTCAACCCAAAACCTATGGGATGCAGCAAAAGCAGTTCTAAGAGAGAACATTATACCAATACAATCTTACCTCAAGAAACAAGAAAAATCTCAAATAAACAACCTAACCTTACACCTAAAGCAATTAGAGAAAGAAGAACAAATAAAAATCAAAGTTAGCAGAAGGAAAGAAATCATAAAATCAGAACAGAAATAAATGAAAAAGAAATGAGGGAAACGATAGCAAAGATCAAAAAAATAAAAGCTGGTTCTTTGAGAAGATAAACAAAATTGAAAAATCATTAGCCAGACTCATCATGAAAAAAAGGGAGGAGACTCAAATCAACAGAATTGGAAATGAAAAAGGAGACGTAAAAACTGACACTAAGCAACTATATGCCAATAAAATGGACAACCTGAAAGAAATGGACAAATTCTTAGTAAAGCACAACATTCCGAGACTGAACCAGGAATAAATAGAAAATATAAACAGACCAATCACAGACGCTGAAATTGAAATTCTGATTAAAAATCTTCCAACAAACAAAAAGCCCAGACCAGATGACTCCACAGGCAAATTCTATCAAACATTTAGAGAAGTGCTAACACCTATCCTTCTCAAACTCTTCCAAAACATAGCAGAGGGAGGAACACTCCCAAACTCATTCTACAAGGCCACCATCACCCTGATACCAACACCAGACAAAGATTTCACCAAAAAAAGAAAACTATAGGACAATATCACTGATGAATATAGATGTGAAAATCCTCAGGAAAATACGAGCAAACAAAATCCAGAAACTCATTAAAAGGATCATAAACCATGATGAAGAGGAGTTTATCCCAGGAATGCAAGGATTCTTCAATATATGCTAATCAATAAATGTGTTACTCCATATTAACAAACTGAAGAATAAAAACCACATGATCATCGCAATAGATGCAGAAAAAAATTTCAACAAATTCAACACAATTTATGAGAAAAACTCTCTAGAAATTAGGCATAGAGGGAACTGACTTCAACATAATAAAGGCCATATATGACAAACCCACAGCCAACATCGTTCTCAATGGTGAAAAACTGAAACTTCTTTCACTAAGATCAGGAACAAGACAAGGTTGCCCACTCTCACCACTACTATTCAACATACTTTTGGAAATTTTAGCCACAGCAATCAGAGAAGAAAAAGAAATAAAAGGAATCCAAATCAGAAAAGAAGAAGTAAAACTGTCACTGTTTGCATATGACATGATACTACTACACATAGAGAATCCTGAAGATGTTATCAGAAAACTACTAGAGCTAATCAATGAATTTGGTAAAGTAGCAGGATACAAAATTAATGCACAGAAATCTCTTGCATTTCTATACACTAATGACGAAAAATCTGAAAGTGAAATTAAGAAAACACTCCCGTTTACCATTGCAACAAAAAGAATAAAATACCTAGGAATAAACCTACTTAAGGAGACAAAAGACCTATATGCAGAAAACTATGAGACACTGATGAAAGAAATTAAAGATGATACCAACAGATGGAGAGATATACCATGTTTTGGATTGGAAAAATCAACATTGTGAAAATGACTCTACTACCCAAAGCAATCTACAGATTCAATGCAATCTCTATCAAACTACCAATAACAATTTTCACAGAACTAGAACAAAAAATTTCACAATTGGTATGGAAACAAAAAAGACCCCACAAAGCCAAAACAATCTTGAGAAAGAAGAACGGAGCAGGAGAAATTAGTCTCCCTGACTTCAGACCATACTACAAAACTACAGTAACCAAGACAGTATGGTTCTTGCACAAAATAGAAATATAGATCAATGGAACAGGATAGAAAGCCCAGAAATAAACCCACACTCATATGGTCATCTTATCTTTGATAAAAGAGGCAAGAATATACAATGGAGAAAAGACAGCCTCTTCAATATGTGGTGCTGGGAAAGCTGGACAGCTACATGTAAAAGAATGAAATTAGAACACTCCCTAACACCATACACAAAAATAAACTCAAAATGGACTAAAGACCTAAATGTAAGGCCAGACACTATAAAACTCTTAGAGGAAAATAAAGGCAGAACACTCTATGACATAAATCACAGCAAGATCCTTTTTGACCCACCTCTTAGAGAAATGGAAATAAAAACAAAAATAAACAAATGGGACCTAATGAAACTTAAAAGCTTTTGAACAGTCAAGGAAACCATTAACAAAACAAAAAGACAACCGTCAAAACAGGAGAAAATATTTGCAAACAAAGAAATGGACAAAGGATTAATCTCCAAAACATACAAGCAGCTCATGCAGCTCAACATCAAAAAAGCAAACAACCCAATACAAAAATGGGCAGAAGACCTAAATAGACATTTCTCCAAAGAAGATATACAGATTGCCAACAAACACATGAAAGGATGCTCAGTGTTACTAATTGTTAGAGAAATGCAAATCAAAACTACAATGAGATATCACCTCTTACCAATCAGAATGGCCATCATCAAAATATCTACATAGAATAAATGCTGGAGAGTGTGTGGAGAAAAGGGAACCCTCTTGCACTCTTGGTGGGAATGTAAATTGATACAGCCACTATGGAGAACTGTATGGAGGTTTCTTAAAAACTAAAAATAGAACTACCATATGACCCAGCAATCCCACTACTAGGCATATTCCCTGAGAAAACCATACTTCAAAAAGAGTCATGTAGCACAATATTCATTGCAGCTCTATTTACAATAGCCAGGACACGGAAGCAACCTAATTGCCCATCGACAGATGAATGGATAAAGAAGATGTGGCACATATATACAATGGAATATTACTCAGCCATTAAAAGAAATGAAATTGAGTTATTTGTAGTGAGGTGGATGGACTTAGAGTTTATCATACGAAGTGAAGTAAGTCAGAAAAAGAAAAACAAGTACTGTATGCTAACACATATATATGGAATGTAAAAAAAAAAAAGGTTCCAAAAAACCTAGGGGCAGGACAGGAATAAAGACACAGATGTAGAGAATGGACTTGAGTACACGGGGAGGGGAGGGGTAAGCTGGGACGAAGTGAGAGAGTGGCATTGACATATATACACTACCATATGTAAAACTGATAGCTAGTGGAGAGCAGCCACATAGCACAGGGAGGTCAGCTCGGTGCTTTGTGACCACCAAGAGGGGTGGGATAGGGAGGATTGGAGGGACAGGAAAGAGGGAGGTGATACGGGGATATATGTATACATAAAGCTGATTCACTTTGTTATACAGCAGAAACTAACACAGCAATGTAAAGCAGTTATACTCCAGTAAAAATGTTAAAAAAAGAAAACAACAAAAAATTGCAAGAATACATAAAATTGTAAAAGCAGAACTATCAATTATCTCCCTTACACAACATTGTAAAGCAACTATACACCAATAGAATTTAATAAAAAATTAAGAAAATAAAATAACAAAACATTGTAAAGTGACTATACTCCAATAAATATTAATAAAAGATAAATAAAATTTAAAAAATCTCCCTTAAGCATACTAAAAATATAGATTCCCTATTGGTGTCAGTGGAGTAGAAAAAAACTAAAACAGATTATGAAATGTGGCTTTAATCCTTCAGTCACAAAAGGAAAGTTCTATAAAACTTTTAGTTTTTAATGTATTTTAACCTTGTCTATGTAAGGGCAATAACATAGTCTTATAGTAACTTTTCCCGAACAATTTGAGAATTATGGGAAAAAATTTCCTTTTTTAAAAAATACATGGACTTATTCAGGATATCCCGGATTATACTGTGCTAACAATCAACCACAAAAATTTCAGTAGTTTAAAACATTTATTTCTCATTCACACTGTATCCAGTAGGGATCAGCTGGGTGAGCTGTCATCACAGGTGTTCAGGGACATAAAATGACAAAGGTTCCATTATCTTATGTTGCTGCATTTTCAGCATGATGCTTCAGAGTCTACCAAGGCAGGGATTAAAGCATGAAGAGCATGGCCACCAACCATTACAGACTTTGGCCTAGAAGTGATCTTCCTCACTTCCATCTAAATTTCATTCACCAAAGCAAGTCAGAAGGCCAGACTTGATTCCAAGACTGTTTGTTTCCAGGAGAACAAGGAATCATGGTGAGCACTAATGTCTACCACAGCAACTATTTGTATTTGTTCCAATGTTTAAGAATGGGGAGGATATTTAAGGTAATGTATGTTTTTTGTACAACCCCCTATTATAAAAGATGCTATAATAATATGAGGTATGGGAACCACATTCCAAGTTTGCTTTATTTTTTTAAGATATATGTTATTTATATTATGTATAAGAAACGAGATCCTACCAAAGTACAACTTAGGTTGTAATAAAAAAAGTCTTGCAGCTCTACCATCCACCAGTCCCTCCCAACAGGAAACTTCCACAAGCCTCTTAGATAGCCTCATCCACCAGAGGGCAGACAGCAAAAGCAAGAAGAACTACAACCCTGCAGCCTGTGGAACAAAAACCACATTCACAGAAAGATAGACAAGATGAAAAGGCAGAGGGCTATGTACCAGATGAAGAAACAAGATAAAACCCAGAAAAACAACTAAAAGAAATGGAGATAGGCAATCTTCCAGAAAAAGAATTCAGAATAATGATAGTGAAGATGATCCAGGACCTTGGAAAAAGAATGGAAGCAAAGATCGAGAAGATGCAAGAAATGTTTAACAAAGACCTAGAAGAATTAAAGAACGAACAAACAGAAATGAACAATACAATAACTGACATGAAAAATACACTAGAAGGAATCAATAGCAGAATAACTGAGGCAGAAGAACAGATAAGTGACCTGGAAGACAGAATGGTGGAATTCATGGCTGCAGAACAGAATAAAGAAAAAAGAATGACAAGAAATGAAGACAGCCTAAGAGACCTCTGGGACAACATTAAGCACAACAACATTCACATTATAGGGGTCTCAGAAGGAAAAGAGAGAGAGAAAGGACCCAAGAAAATATTTGAAGAAATTATAGTCAAAAACTTCCCTAACATGGGAATGGAAATAGCCACCCAAGTCCAGGAAGCGCAGAGAGCCCCATGCAGGATAAACCCAAGGAGAAACACGCTGACACACGTAGTAATCAAATCGCCAAAAATTAAAGACAAAGAAAAATTATTGAGAGCAGCAAGTGAAAAACGACAAATAACATACAAGGGAACTCCCATAAGGTTAACAGCTGATTTCTCAGCAGAAACTCTACAAGCCAGAAGGGAGTGGCATGACATATTTAAAGAGATGAAAGGGAAGAAACTACAACCAAGATTATTCTACCTGGCAAGGATCTCATTCAGATTCGAAGGAGAAATCAAAAACTAAGAAAATTCAGTACCACTAAACCAGCTCTACAACAAATGCTAAAGGAATTTCTCTAAGTAGGAAACACAAGAGAAGAAAAGGACCTAAAAAACAAACCCCCCAAAAATTAAGAAAATGATAATAGGAACATACATATCAATAATTACCTTAAATGTGAATGGATTAAATGCTCCAACCAAAAGACACAGGCATGCTGAATGGATACAAGCTGATGGCACAGTGGTTGAGAATCTGTCTGCCAATGCAGGGGATGCAGGTTCGAGCCCTGGTCTGGGAAGATCCCACATGCCGCGGAGCAACTGAGCCCGTGTGCCACAACTACTGAGCCTGCACGTCTGGAGCCTGTGCTCCACAACAAGAGAGGCCACGATAGTGAGAGACCCGCGCACCGCGATGAAGAGTGGCCCCCTCTTGCAGCAACTAGAGAAAGCCCTTGCACACAAACGAAGACCCAACACAGCCCAAAATAAATAAATAAACAAGTAAATAAAAGTGAAAAAAAAACAAACAAACCAAGACCCATATATATGCTGTCTACTAGAGACTCACTTCAGACCTAGGGACACATTCAGACTGAAGGTGAGGAGATGGAAAAAGATATTCCATGCAAATGGAAATCAAAAGAAAGCTGGAATAGCAATACTCATATCAGATAAAATAGACTTTAAAATAAAGAATGTTACAAGAGACAAGGAAGGACCCTACATAATGATCAAGGGATCAATCCAAGGAGAACATATAACAATTATAAATATATATGCACCCAACATAGGAGCACCTCAATACATAAGGCAACTGCTAACAGCTCTAAAAGAGGAAATCGACAGTAACACAATAATAGTGGGGGACTTTAACACCAAACTTACACCAATGGACAGATCATCCAAACAGAAAATTAATAAGGAAACACAAACTTTAAATGACACAATAAACCAGGTAGATTTAATTGATATTTATAGGACATTCCATCCAAACACAGCAGAATACAATTTCTTCTCAAGTACGCATGGAACATTCTCCAGGACAGATCACATCCTGGGTCACTGTTTGCAGATGACATGATACTATATAGAGAGAATCCTAAAGTTGCCAGCAGAAAACTACTAGAGCTAATCAATGAATTGGTAAAGTTGCAGGATACAAAATTAATGCACAGAAATCTCTTGCATTCCTATACACTAGTGATGAAAAATCTGAAAGAGAAATTAAGAAAACACTCCCATTTACCATTGCAACAAAAAGAATAGAATACCTAGGAATAAACCTACCTAAGGAGACAAAAGACCTGTATGCAGAAAACTATAAGACACTGATGAAAGAAATTAAAGATGACACAAACAGATGGAGAGATACACCATGTTCTTGGATTGGAAGAATCAATATTGTGAAAATGACTATACTACCCAAAGCAATCTACAGATTCAATGCAATCCCTATCAAATTACCAATATCATTTTTTTACAGAACTAGAACAAAAAATCTTAAAATTTGTATGGAGACACAAAAGACCCTGAATACCCAAAGCAGTCTTGAGGGAAAAAAAAAAAGGAGTTGGAGAAATCAGACTCCCTGACTTCAGACTATACTACAAAGCTACAGTAATCAAGACAATATGATACTGGCACAAAAACAGAAATATAGATCAATGGAACAGGATAGAAAGCCCAGAGGTAAACCCAGACACCTATGGTCAACTAATCTATGACAAAGGAGGCAAGGATATACAGTGGAGAAAGACAGTCTCTTCAATAAGTGGTGCTGGGAAAACTGGACAGCTACATGTAAAAGAATGAAATTAGAACCCTCTCTGACACCATACACAAAAATAAACTCAATATAGATTAGAGATTTAAATGTAAGTCAGGGCACTATAAAACTCTTAGAGGAAAACATAGGAAGAACACTCTTTGACATAAATCACAGCAAGATCTTATTTGATCCACCTCCTAGAGTAATGGAAATAAAAACAAAAATAAACAAATGGGACCTAATGCAACTTAAAAGCTTTTGCAAAGCAAAGGAAACTACAAACAAGACAAAAAGGCAATTCTCAGAATGTGAGAAAATATTTGCCAACGAGTCAACAGACAAAGGAGTAATCTCCAAAATATATAAATAGCTCATGCAGCTCAATATTAAAAAAACAAACAACCCAATCGAAAAATGGGCAGAAGACCTAAATAGACATTTCTCCAGAGAAGACATACAGATGGCCAAGAATCACATGAAAAGCTGCTCAACATCACTAATTATTAGAGAAATGCAAATCAAAACTACAATGAGGTATCACCTCACACCAGTTAGAATGGGCATCATCAGAAAATCTACACACAACCAATCCTGGAGAGTGTATGGAGAAAAGGGAACTCTCTTGCACTGTTGGTGGGAATGTAAATTGATACAGACACTATGAAGACCAGTATGCAGGTTCCTTAAAGAACTAAAAATAGAATTACCATATGACCCAGCAATCCCACTACTGGGCATATACCCAGAGAAAACCATAAATCAAAAAGACACATGCACCCCAGTGTTCATTGCAGCACTATTTACAATAGCCAGGTCATGGAAGCAAACTAAATGCCCATCGACAGACGAATTGATAAAGAAGATGTGGTACATATATACAACGGAATATTACTCAGCCATAAAAAGGAACGAACTTGGGTTATTTGTAGAGATGTGGATGCATCTAAAGACTGCCATACAGAGTGAAGTAAGTCAGAAAGAGAAAAACAAGTATGGTATATTAACGCATATATGTGGAACCTAGAAAATGGTACAGATGAACTGGTTTGCGGAGCAGAAATTGAGACACAGAAGTAGAGAACAAACGTAAGGACACCAAGGGGGAAAGCGGCGGGTGGTAGGGGTTGTGGTGTGATGAATTGGGCGATTGGGATTGACATGTATACACTGACATGTATAAAATGGATTACTAATAAGAAAAATAATTAATTAATTAAAAGTCTTTATGCTGGAGTTTCACCTCATTTTATAATATAAAGTTCTTGAGGGCGTACATGTAGAACTTTCCTGATTCAAATCTAGTTTTGCTGAATAAAAGCACTTTTATGCCCGCTACAATTTGTAGTTAGATTACAGTTGATCCTTGAACAACATGAGTTTGAACCACGTGTCCACTTATATGCACAGTTTTTTTCAATAAATACAGTACTACCTGATCCATGGTGGATATGGAAGCTCAGATAGGAAGAAGGGACTCAACTGGCTGAATGTGGGATTTGAGCATCCACAGATTTTGTTATCCCCAGTGGGTCCTGGAAACAACCCATCACAGATACTGAGGGAAGACTGTATATCATCTTGCTGAATAGTTTCTAGGATAGATTATTCTTGCATAGAATATTTAAATCTGTATTATTTTCCTTCCTCCCTTCTGCCATTCATACATTTATCTGTTTGTTCAAACTTATTCCATAAATATGATTGATAACCAGATACTTATTAATTTTTCATATCCAAGGATCAGAAAGAAAACAGGTTCTTTAGTCCTCAAGAAACCCAGTTTAAGGAAGGAATCAGAATATAAACTACATCTATATCATATGAGGAGAAAAGAAGGGAGCCATTAATTTTTTTAACAACTTACTAGTACTAATAGCTAAAAATTGTAAACATTTAATGTCAGGTACTGCTTTGTGCTACTCACTATATTTTTATTAAAAAGTGGATAGCAACTTGATTACCTTGAGAAAATATGGGTAGCCACCTCTTCCAACTAAGGTCTATTTGTTCTTCTTCCTGCTTCTCTGGGTTGCTCTACAACCAAGGACTTATCTAATGTTCCCTCACTTACTGCCAGCACCACTGCTCACAGTGTTTGCCTTCGGTGCTTGTCTTCCTTTGACTTTGTAAATATCCTCTGTTTCTCTACTTCTTCAGTACTCTACTCTAGAATCCCCTCTCTTCAGTCCATTATGAGCTCTGAGCTCTAAAGTTTATTAAAATTTTGCTATTTGACTATTATATACATAAAAAAATGTCTCTATGCACTGACCAGACTCTATAATAATCTTCACTGTCTGGGAGGCCAAAAGTCCTTTGCCTCTTATTCACACCATGGCATAACACTCAATCACGGCCTCATACCCAAGTTGTATACTGTGCCTCATGTTGTCTATATCTGAGCTTGAATATACGAAATTCCTCAAAATTGTAGTCTTCCCTCAAAATTCTCATTTTTGCTAATGCTACATCCAGGGCATAAAACTTTTGACTCACTTCTTTACCTCCAATTCAATCACCAAATACTTTGAGGTACTTCCTATAAAATACACCCTTGACTTTTATTACTTAACTTCTATAGCCCTACAAGAGCATGTTAACAGTGTGTTAACATTGCTTCTCATCTGTCTTGCCTCTAACCACTTAACCCACTACTACAACTCAATATTTCTAAAGGGAAGGATTTTTTTTTTTAATATGTTATATTTTTCCCTATTCAACAACTGCGATGATTAGTTTTATGTGTTGACCTGACTGGGCCACAGGCTGTCCAGATATCTGGTTAAATATACTTTCTGAGTGTGTCTGTGAGAATGTTTCTGGAAGAGATTAGCATTTGAATCAGTAAACTGAATAAGGCAGATAGCTCTCCCAAGTGTGGTGGGCAACATCCGATCTGTTGAGGATCTGAATAGAACAAAAAGGTGGAGGAAGGTTAAACTGGCTCTCTCTGCCTGACTTTGAGCTGAGACACTGGTCTGCTCTTGACCTCGGACTAAAACTTACGCCATCAGCACTTTTGGTTCTCAGGCCTTTGGACTTGGACTGGAATTTACACCACCAACTTTCCTGGGTCTCCAGCTTTCAGACAACAGATTATGGGACTCCTCAGCTCCCATAATCACATAAGCCAATTCCTTATAATAAATCTCATTATGTTTTATTTATATATGTAATATTATGGATATAGATTAGATATAGATATAGATAGGTTCTGTTTCTCTAGATAACCCTGACTAATACAACAAATGACAAAAATTTCTCATTGTCTGCAGTTAAAATCAACGCCTATGCCCAGATTTTAAGGCATTCCATAGTCTGGCACTTCTAATGCTCCCTCCATCCTCTCCCTCCCAGCTATCCAAACTACAATACACAAATCCTCTGCTCCATTTGAGTTCTCAGCTTGTTATAGAAATGGAGTCCATGTTTATTTCAGTTTACAAGTCACTGCTCACGATGTTTAATGAATTGAAAAATCCTACCTAGTCTAAAATATAGCTCAAAGAGGGAGGGGATATGGGGATATATGTATACATATAGCTGATTCACTTTGTTATACAGCAGAAACTAACACAACATTGTAAAACAATTATACTCCAATAAAGATGTTAAAAAAAAATCTGAACACAAAAAAATAAATAAAATATAGCTCAAATTCTATTTCTTCCAAGAAATCTTCTCTACACTTCAATTTATATTTGTTTCTTCTGTACCGCTTGTAGACTATACTACTCACTGTGGCCCAGGCAATACGTTGGTGCTTTGTTATTTAACTCCTCATTCTCCTGTTATTTCCATGTAAGCATGCCTCATCTTTCCTATTGATCTATATGCTTCGAGTGAACTTTGGGCCACACCTCCCATTTTTTTTCTAACTTTTACAATAGCTCACAAAATGCTTCACATATGAGGCACTTAATAAGTCCCTGTTGAATAGATGAGTAAAAAAAATCTAAGGTCTTTTTCAGCACTTGACCCATATTCTCTTTTTTTTTTTTAATTTATTAATTATTTATTTATTATTTATTTTTGGCTGTGTTGGGTCTTCGTTTCTGTGCGAGGGCTTTCTCTAGTTGTGGCAAGCAGGGGCCACTCTTCATCGCGATGCGCGGGCCTCTCGCTGTCGCGGCCTCTCTTGTTGAGGAGCACAGGCTCCAGACGCGCAGGCTCAGTATTTGTGGCTCACGGGCCTAGTTGCTCCGCGGCATGTGGGATCTTCCCAGACCAGGGCTCGAACCCATGTCCCCTGCATTGGCAGGCAGATTCTCAACCACTGCACCACCAGGGAAGCCCCCATATTCTCTAAAGTCATAATAACTTCTGTTACTTTCAATTTTAGCCCAAGATCATGCCTTTAAATCATTTTACAATCCTCTTGCATATTTTCCTAAATATCACATACAACACCATTTTTTAATGTTAGTTGAGCGCATTAATTTAGAATAACAAATAAGGGATACAACTACAGTGTGGTTTTAGAGGTTCCTGTAGACAGTGCTAGTATCACTTATAACATATTTAGGCAGGGAAATGCATTCCAAAGCACATATTAATAAGGGAACCAGTCTGTTCTGGATATAGCCAAAAGCTGAGTAAGTTTTTCCTGTGGGATTGGCTCCAATTATTTGGATGTTTAGATCTTCAAAAGTACCTCTCCGTTCCAATGGTGACAAGAGGAGCCTTCTCCTCACACTGGTATAGCATCAATCAGGCATTTGTTTATACAGAAAGTTGACAAGCCAGGGGACTTGGGGATGTGGACATTAAGGCCCACTTTGATCTAAAAAATAAGAATTTGTGTACTCCAGTAATTATGTTCATCTTGGTTCCAATCTGACCCAATTTTCCTTTTTTTGTCTAGTCATTACATATAGTTATTTTGTTTCTTCTATGTCTAAGCAAAGTCTTTTTCTTTTGAAGAGCCTGAATTTGTTCCAGAGAATTCTATACCTGGCATACATTTCCACACGCTTATCCAGAGCCACATGTAATAAAGATACCATGAATTTACAAATTGTTTGAATTTATCAAACAATATTGTATCACATGTATACAAACGTATGTCCATTTTATCTCCGCTGATAACAGGTGCTGGGAGAGTTCCTTCCCATGTCTCTGGTGTCAAGGATCCCACTTTCTGTTTTTCTGTTTAAAGATGCTTTAGTATGCTCTAGGCAGGTAAAGTGATAGATTTCAACAAATCTCAGAGTCTGGACAAGTCTCACTTCTGCCAGATAATCTTCACCTGTCAATTGACAAGCAGCTGTCAGTGGCTGGTCCTCACTAGATTGCAATGAGAAAACTGATCTTGTGGCTCATCAGCCCAGACCACATACAGAACTCACTCTAATGGCAATGGATAATCTGTTGCTTCTTTGGCTCCATTCAGCTCCTGACATAGTGAATGGGCTGAGCTGGGCCATCTTTCGATGCTCTCTTTCAGAGCCACCACTAGTCCATTTTGTACCTTTGGGCTAATTAGAATAAGTACTCTTCCTCAAAACAGTTTCCTTTCATCTGTCAGAAAATTGTCATAATATCCTGATTTTGTTGGAACAAGATGGTTTCCTGCTATCTCCAGAAAACTGTCATATCAAATACACAAATCTGTACTGTCTATCATGTGAATGACACTCTGTTAGATGTGCCCCCTTGTGCACTCCATGCCTGCACATCTGTATGTGGAATGCCCTGTTGACCCTGATCACTCAACCCATCATCTCATGCCTCATCAACCATCTCCAAAGTCCTGCTCCATCCAACTCTTTTGTCTTCAGTGAGCATCTTTGCCTTGTCCTTAATATAAATGGAAATTCTTCTAGTGTTCATCAAGCCTGAGGCTGGCTTTTCATTTGAACAACGTGTATTTCATCATGAATTTGAAATATCCATCTAGGCCTATTTGTTAACAAGTCATTTCAGAAACTCAGAAATAGGATTTTTTTAAATCAGTAAAAGAATACAAATCTGTATAACTACTTTTGGGGGCAACTTGGTGATATATATACCAAAAATTTAAGTATATATTCTTTAACCCAGCAATTCTAATTCTAGATATTTAACCTACAGATATGCAGGTGTACAAAGATGTACACATAAGGATATTCAATACAGGAAGATACACCTAATAGAAGATTGATTAAATAAATTGTGGTACATACCTATGACAAAATATTAAGCAGGCCTTAAGAAGAATAAATTATAGCAATATGTGTAAATCAGAATAGATTTTTAAGTCTCATTCACACATTCATTTATTCATCCATTTATTATTTCAACAAATATTTATTGAGTACCTACTAAATGATAGGCACTGTTCTCGGTATGGCCATTCCACAGTGAATGAGATAAACATGACCCATGTCCCATGGAGCTTATATAGGAGGAAAAAACAGAAAATAAATTAATAAATAATATAATATTATATAGTGATAAGTGCTAAAAGGAAAAATAATGCAGAGCAAGAGAATAGAGTGATGGAGGCAGTACTGGTTTGAATAGGGTCAGCAAGTTGTTTTCTATGAAATTTACACTGATTTAAACATCTACCTGTAAGTATCCCCATGACAGTGTAAACTCACTGACATGAAGGATTACAATTTTTGAAGTAATTGATAACTTTACATGGGCTGCCTTTTGTTGACTTAATTTGCATCTTTAAATTTAAAACAAAAAAACAGCTAAATTTTGACATTCCCTGCACCCCTTTACATATTTTTCGTGTCTCAAACCATAATGAGACCATATTTATGTTATATACTGGCTCACAAGGTCCAATTATAAAATTTTCAGGAGTTTTGAAAGCCAGTTGTTAAACCATTGGTATCATGAAATTGACCATGGTGGAAGTATTTACACCATGTAAATTGACAAATGCTACAAATCAGGACTTTTTTAAAATAGAGACAGCTTACCAGCACACCATTGGTTTAAGCAATCTCTTAAGTTACAAAATAAGTAAGACAGAATTATTGCTTCTCAGAATTATTTGAGGCATTTAAACTTTCACAAAGAGTTCAATTCTTCCCTCTAATTGCTCTGAAAGGGATTCAGCCCATTATTAGCCATGATGATAGTGGTACTTTCCACAGAGTAGCAAAGAGGTTAAAAGATCTTGATGCAGTATATAGTTCCCTTTTGAGGAATTCATTCCCCCCCTCTCTCTGTCTCTGTCTGTCTCTCTCTCCCCCCATTGTTGCCATTTATGTATATGTTGCCTCTTTTGATTTTGTCTCTCAGTCTCTTTTAGAACCAGAATGGGACTCAATGCAAAAAAAAAAAAAAAAAGTATAATGGGCAAGACACTGAGTCTGCCTCTAATCTAAGCCAAAGGATCACTCAAGCCCTCAACCAGGTCACCAGAATAGGAGAGCAATCAGATATTGAAGCCCACTGCCCAGATTATACTTATTATGGAATGTGTCTTCCAAAATTTATATGTTGAAATCCTAAACCCCAGTGTATGAACCCCTCATGAATGGGATTAGTGCCATTATAAAAGAGATACCAGAGAACTTTCTAGTCCTCTTTCTGCTATGTGAGGACACAGAGTGAAGACGGTAATCTAAGAATCAGGAAGTGGGCTCTCAGCAGACACTGAATCTTCCAGTGCCTTGATATTCGTCTTCTCAGCCCCCAGAACTGTGAGAAAGAGATGTTTGTTGTTTGAGCTACCCAGTCTGTGGTATTCTATTATAGCAGCCCAAATGGACTAAGACAATCTTTCTGGTGTATTTTCAGCACAGTAACTGGCCAAAGATTCAGAGATTTGGGAACTTGGATGTCATGAATGGAATTGTGTTCTCCAAAAAGATATGTTTAAGTCCTAACCCCTAGTACCTGTGAATATGACTTTATTATTACTATCATAAGGTCTTTGCAGATGTAATCAAGTTCAGATGAGGTCATACTGGATTAAGGTAGGACCGAAATCCAATGACTTATTTATCAGAGAAGGGAGAGGGATATTTGAATAGAGAGACCCAGAGGAGACACAGGGAAGGTCACAGAACAATACAGACAGAGAATAGAGTGAGGCAGCTATAAGATAAGGATTGTCAGTAACCACCACAAACTAGGACGAGGCAAGAAAGGATTCTTTTGTAGAGCCATCAGAGGGAGGCTAGCCTGTGAACACCTTGATTTTGAGCTTCGAGCATCCAAAACTATGAAAGAATAAATTTATGGTTTTTTAAGACACCTAATTTGTGGTACTTTGTTATGGTAGCCTAGGAAACTAATACATTGACCATCTCTCTATGTCTTGTCTTCATGATGAAGCTAATAAATTCATAGCCATTCTCTTGCTTGTACTTCATAAAACAGAGCCTTGTCTTCTAGGGGAGTGCTTCTGTGATATTATATTTTTATGAATAAATTTATTTGGAAAACTTCATATATTATAAGTAACTAATAGTGTAGATACACATACATTTGTCAGATGAACTGCTTAATCATTTCATATTAAATGTCATTTTTAAATCTGTAAGAACTGAGATAGAACCAAGAAATACAAAAATAGTATTAACTTCTTGAAAAACAAACCGTGTGATCCAGGTTTAGTAATAATCTACTGAAATAGTGGAAACATACTGAAAAGTATTTCTGTAAAAGGCAGAGGAACATAAAATAAACAGTAAACAGCATGAGTTTATAACAACCAACCCATGCCAAAGGAACTTGATTGATTTTCTTTCAGTTTCATTATAAAATGAGAGCACAAAGGGAATCCTGTAGTAGACACTGTGTATTTGAGCATTAGAAAAATGCTTAATTGGATCTCAAGAAATCCTACTTTAAAACTGAAGTAAAATTGGCCTGCACACAACCATATTCACATAAATGGAAAATGAATGAGGAATATGAACAAGGAATAATGATAAACAGCGACAGACTGAGTGTGTGAAAGAGGTATCCAGTGGTGAGTCAAAAGAATCAGGCTTAGACTGAGTTCCACTTAACATCAACAGTAATAATCTAAAAGAATGGATTGCATTCCATGTGGTCATTAAAATAGTAGAGGATACAGATTAGTGGAGTCCTTGAACCCTGTGGAGACTAGTAATCCAGTGGGGCCACCAGAACACAAAAGTGTAAGTAAAATGTAAAATGAATTTTGCTATGAAAGGAATGAAAGATGGAGTGCTGAGAAGTAGGGATGATGGTAGGAGGGGTTAGAATATCTATAGACTAACTAAATTATGAGTAAAACATAACACAATGGTGATAACACCTAAGCAAAGGACATCATATTGATTTAGAGATTGGAGTTTGCTCTACTGTAGAAAAGCTCATTTGAGTCCAAGACTTTGTAAATAAATGAAGTTAATTAAAAATAAGGAAGTTCTTCCCCCCCCCCACAACTGATTTGTGTCATGAAATTTAAAATCAGTGAGAACATTTATCATCTCCCCGGTAAATATTCTTCAGCAGATTATAGAAGTAATTCTTACTGACATATGTCTTCAAGTAATAGATCTCCCTCCTGGCATATAAGGGTACTGTTTATAATAAGTGAGATTGTGTGGAATGAATGAAATGCAAGTAAATATTTATTCATTCCAAAAACATTTACTGAGCACTTAATATGTGATAGACACTTATCTTAGATGCATGTCATTTATTACAGAACAAAAGTGAGGTCTGCTCTCATAAAGCTTACCTTCTTATGGAAATAAACAGAAAATAAACACAATGCAGAAAAAAAAGGAGAGTACAATGGAGTATGATGGAGCAGGGAATGTGCTATTTTGGATAAAGTGGTCAGAGTGGCAACTCTGACATGGAACTCTTGAAGTAAAACCAAATTGAGGGAGCAAACCATACAGATAAATATATGGTAAAAATTTTCCAGGTAGATGAAGTAATTATTGCAATGGCCATGAGGCAGGAGAATATTCATAGTGTTCAGGAAATGGCAAGGAGGTCAACAGGACAGGAGCAGATAAGCTAGTAGGACTGTGGTTGGTGATACGGCACAGAAGTAGCCAGAGACTAGATCCTAGAGGGTCTTATGGCTGCAGCAGTCATGGAAAGACACTGCTCAGATCTCCTGCTGCCTGGAGCATGGCTGCCTGGCAGATTCAGCTGTTGTCCCTCTGGATTCACCTCTACATTTGTGCCAAGACCATTCTTCCCCTAGGCTGCCCCCAGTCAGTGTCTGAGCACAGCAGGGGTACCAGTACAGGCCCATTCCTGCCCAGTGCAGGCCTCCTCTGAAAGTTGTCTTTGGCTTGGAGACTTATGAACCTGTCACTACACTGTCTAGAGCTGTCTTCCATCTGTGGCCACCACCACCACTGCCATCCTCCTAGCCTCCAGGGAGAAGACACTACTCACCTCTCGTCAACTTCTTCCCAAGTATGGGATGGGTCCTTCCTGTGAAATCATCAAAACCCATCATAAAATAAATTGGACAGTAGAATCATATATGCAGTTAACTTTCATGAATTATGAATCAAATTCTATCACTCAGCAACAAGAAAAGAGGGAGAGAGTGGGTAGAGGGAGAGAGAGAGATAATTGAAATAATGAAGTGCGAGGCATTCTGCCCACAATTTTTTTCAGTGCAACTGTTCACCAGAGGTTGATCTCAGGCCCTTATGCCACTTATTGTGAGAAGATTTTGCAGCTCAAAGTATAATTTAAAGACAGACATTTTTGGTACATGTTATGCAAGCAGACCATGGATACACATCAATAGTGCCACATAATACAAGCATGATATAGGGTTTATTGGGGACAAAACTTAGAAGGAGAAAAGCAAAAGAACACATGCATTGCATTGACATTATTCACAGCATAGGCCAGGCATAGGCGGTCATAACAGACTATGGCCAAGATTCCAGGAGAGAGGGGCCTGCACAGGCCAGCAGACTACACATGTGACAGTGAGCAGGCCAAGCGAGCATGAGCCCTGCCACGCATCTCAGTACATAATTACAGGTTAGCCTAAGAGGGGCTAGGGAACACCTAGCTTCTCTGAGTACCAAAAAATATTTTGATAGATCTTCAGGCCCAGGAACAATGCTGTTGGTTTCACATACTTAAGGGCAAAGTCTATACATGAGGGCCCTAGGAAGATCCTTAACTGGCAGTAATACTGACTACCTGGGTCAGTCCAGCTGAGCCAGCTGTCTGCTAAGCCACCAGAAGGAGGGAGAAACCGTCAGAGTCATTTAAATTTGTCTCTCATCAATACACATGACCCCTAAATATAAGTCAAGTACTATACCTGATAAACAATCAAAGAATTTCTGTCCTACTCATTTCTTTGTCTTTCCTGAATTGAAATAACTTTCTTAGCTACTTTAATACTATGTGTATAAATACTATAACTTCCATAATTCTTGATATATATAGCAGACAATTGAAACTCAGAGATAAATTGGGTTTTCCTAAATTACTGCACTAATAAGTGGTAATATTTTTAACAGCCACCATTTTAGTCCCTAGTCTATGACAAGTTTTTTCATAAAAAATAATTCATTTAATTATAGGAGTTATTTTTCTCATTTCTCCAATAAGAATTGAGAATAAAGTTATTAAATGGTATGTTCAAGATCTAAAAGACAGAGGCAGGATTTGAATCCAGGAATGTTTGAACACCAAAATCAAGCTCTTTTTGTAAAACCCAAGACAGACACCCCAGCCCTTCTCATCCCAAGGCCCTCCTCCCTTGTCGCCACCAAGAACCTCAATATTCCACCTGAGATGAAACATGTTTTAGAACTAGGAGGCATTCTTAAGCAAAGCCATTTGTGATTAACTCTCCCAAAGAAGAATTTCTGCTGATGTTTTTGGTATTATAACTTTTTCAAATTTATTTATTTAATACTTGTGTAGTGTGTGCTAAGTGTAAATGTTTTACAGAGATAAGCTCATTTAATTCAGTTCCCATAATGAACCTATGAGGTAGAAATCTTTATCTCCATTTTACAGAATCTTGCCTAAGGTTGCATAGCTCCAAAGCTGTGAGTGAAGGTTTCACCCCAGCAAGCTCCATGTTAATGCTCTTTACCACAAGGCTGTGCAGGCTCTTACGGGAAGCCCAGCAACAATTTTCTTCTAGACTTCCCTCGGTGGAAAAATGAGATTTATCCCAGTGGGAGAGAAAAGAATAGGCAGTCCCTAGCTAGTCATTTTCTCACGGAAGAATTTCCCCTTTTCCTCAGCAAGGCCAGACCTGGGCCCCACCTCTGTGTTCCTTATCTGTCCTCCTCTCCCCCAGACAGTGTAACAGAGAGCTTAAATCACAGTCTCTGGAGCCACACAAAGCTGAGTTTGCATCTCCGCTCTTCCACTTACCAGATGATTAAACTGAGGGACATATATAGACTGCTTGGGCCTCAGTTTCTTCATCTGCAAAATGGGGCAACAATAGTCATTTTTAATAGTTATAGAAATAGTAAACTTTACAAAAAATGTCCTAGGTTTTTATGAAGTTTAAATTAAATAAGACAGAAATGCATTTAACATGTTAGTAAATGATCAATAAATATTAACATTTTTATTATTGCTATCACATATTTCATAATTACATCTTTACTGTCTATATCCCCCCAATATACAAGAAACTTCTTATAGCCTCAGTGTTTGACACAGAGTAAACATTCAGAAAATGTTCATTAAATGATGTCCTCATTCCTCTTTCTGAGAAATTCCTTCTTTTAGATGTTCATGTCTCCCTCTGGGCTCACAATGCCACTCTTAATTATCTCAGTGGAAACATCAACACAAAGATGTCCCCAGTATGCATTGTGCCATGACTGATCACATACCATGCTGTGTTTGCACATTTGTGAACTCCAGACTTGCTTTCTCCACAATTTCTCTCTAACTGCTGATGTTTCCTGCACAATGTGTCTGTTGAGTACAGTCTGAAAATGGAGAGTGAATAGAGATAATTTGGTATATTATTTTGTGGAATATAAAAGATAATTCCTGCATTCCATTCCAGATGTCTACACAAAGTGAAGTTCTTTCTTTTTTTCTTTTTCTTTCTTTTTTTTCATGATCTGCTTGTCAATAAATGTAATTTTAGGGAGAAAATGCTATTTTTCACTGCATATATATTTAAATGTTTTCAAAGTTGTTTTTCAAAGAGAAGTGATATTGCCCTGGGGAAAATCATGTGAGCTACTAGGTCTAGAGCTTTTTATAACAAGTTGAGAAAAGTTAAAGTCACCATCATAATGTAGTATCTTATGCTAGTTTTAAACCAAGTGGGACAAGAGGATCTAAAAAGAGTCCTTCCAGCCACTCACCATTTCATTTCTCTTGATTGACTCAATGTCCTTTGCCATGGTTCAGTTACCCACATCTCCTTGGCCTCTGATGACCTCTAAAGAATGAAAAAGACAATCCTCCTAAACTCTACTCATGTGCTGATTGACTTGCTCTCATTCTGGATCTCAAACAAGCATTGAAGGACAACGTGTTTGCTAGAGCACAGATAATTAACCTACCAGTGACTTCACCTGGAGAAAGCAGTAAAGCTTCCAGTCTACATTCCAATTTGCTCACTAGACTTAATTGTTTCTATCTATGTGTATCCTTAGCTTTATGGTGAAAAATATTTTTTTAAGAAACATGTATACACTGATGTGTATAAAATTGATGACTAATAAGAACCTGCAGTAAAAACAAACAAACAAACAAAAACAACTAATACTAAACTTTCTTTGGGTTCTTTGTATGGAAATGTTAATATAAATGTTTCAGACATTACATGAAATTCCTAAAAATCTTATATGTTCTGGTATAATGTTATAAGTCATAATTCTAGTTATTACTTTAAAATGTATATCTCAGAAATAACTAAATTTCCTTGTCAATTGCATCATTATGAACTTTCATCAAATCTTTAACCATGGTCATTTTTAAGTCTTTTGTCATTTACAGACAGTTCTGGGTGTACTCTGATGCTTTTGCAAAAATGTTCCTATAAAAGGGTTTCATCTTCAAGGAATTCATGGAAAAGACTCTGACAAGTACAGTTTTCTGGTAATTGATTATACTGCTGAACTAAATGAATAAGCATTTTCAGAACTCTAATGGAAAACTGATGAATTCATAAAAGTGCTAACAAAAGATCAAGATGAAAAAAAAAATTAATTACATGGGACTGAGTGAACTGATGAGGATGATTATAATTTTTGTGACTTTCTGTTTGAATAAAAAAAAAAATCCCACAAGGACTCAGAGGCAAAAAATATACAAATCAATTTTCACTGCAAAGTAAAGGAGCTGTTACAGTGGAGGAGTACTGGACTGAATGTCAATATTATGACATAGTATGAGTGTGTTTCGTGTTTGGTAATTGCAATCATTGTTGCTTTTGTTGTGGTCATCCATTTACAATGCTTGGTGTCAGTTTATTTATCTCTTGTAAAAATAAAATACACTGTGTGTGTGTGAGTTGTGAAAAAAAGAGAAAAAAAAATCATTGTCAAGTTCAAAAAAGAAAAGAAACCCTGTTCCTGCTAATCATCATAGTATTCCTTTTTAACAATTTTAATAGGTAGTATTTGTAAGGTCTCCTTTAAAATTGCATTGTTTCTGTCATGCTGTCCTTATTTACAAAGTTAGTATAAACCTTAGGCTTGATATAACCTGATTTAATTATTTCAAACTTTTGGACCTCTTGTATGGCAAATGGATACTTAATTACTGGGTTGTTTGACATACTTTTGATAGGTAATTTGGCTGTAACTCTCTCATCTCTGCTGGGACTGGTTCCAAAGGAAGTTTTGATGCTTATAAGACACTAAAATTCAAAGACAGAAATAACTTGTGGCAATAATAAACCAGTATATATATATATATTTATATATATATATATATATATATATATATATATATATATATTTTTTTTTTAGAAAACTAGATTCCAGAAAGACTGTAAAAGGCACTAAACATTTAGCACATGAATGTAAAGAACACAAGAGGCATAAAGAAATTTGGCAAAACAAATCCAAACATGTTCAAAAGGGGAAATCTCTGTTTCCTCCTTACATATTCAATTTATTTAGATATACAGTTATATCCACTATATAGACTGTAAAGAAAAAGTCCATTTCTACTGCTGCTAGTAATTAAAGATGAAGCTAAAAATCCTAAGTCACTCCAGGAAAATTTACCTATATCTTAAGGTTTTCATTATGACCCTAGATCTAAAAGTCAGTACTAGATTATGTCAACTCAGGCAACATACCATCCAAAGCTGCTCCAGCCAAGAAGGCCAAGAGTTTCTGAAAGAGTAGGAGTCAAAACATTGAACTAAAGTGGCAGCAATCTGTTTAGGCAGTTAGAAACCTGCTGAAAAGTGATTAGTTTAAAAGATTCCTTGACTTTACTGACTTGAAGTCACCTGAGGACATCTATTGGTATTACTTCCTCTTCTTCAGACCACACTGTGGCACCTACATGGTTCTTTATTTCGTCTCATATCAGATCCAGACCTCATACCTTCCTCTCCAAACTCGTCTGGGTCTTTCTTTCCAGCCCTTCAGTGTCAGCTATTGTGGCCTTCTTTCAATTCCTTGAACACATCAACTGCTTTCCTTCAGTACAGGTTGTATACATGCTCTTTCCTCTTCTTAGAACACTCCCCTACCTATCCCCAAACACACAACTGCACCCCGCAACCAGAGCCCACCTAATCATAGAATTTTTTACAATCATTCTTTAGTTTTCAGCTTAAATATCACCCTTTTAGACTTTCCCTAAATAAAGTAGGTCCACTGGATTCTTCATCACAGTACTTGATTTGTTTCCTTTAGAGCATTTATCATCATTTATAATTACATATGCATTTGCTTTCTTCTGTTCACTATTTTATTGTCTGCCCCTCCCCCCAACTTAAAGACTGTGTTTTTCATTATATCTCCAAAGCTGAGTACAGCACATGGCATATAATACGCACTAAATGAACGCTGAAAGTACAGCTAAATGAACAAATGTGAAATAGGACCTAAAAAATAAAAACAAAAAGAATGCTATAAGAATGTCTGTTAGTAACCATCTCTTAAACACTTCAGTATCTTACATTCAATGTTGTTTTCCTATACCAGGGTGCTTCAATCTTCTCAGCTCATTAGAATCACATGGGAAAGTACCAGGTGCATCTCAAAGCAATTAAATCTCTGGGAGATGCAGCTCATGTTTTGGTAGTTTTTAAAGTTCTCCAGGTAATTCTAATGTGCAACTAAGACTAGCCTATCCCCGTGCTTCTCAGATGTGAACTGCATAGGAATCCTTAAGAGCTTATTAAAACATGGATTTTTGTTTCTCCCAAACCTTCTAGTGAGTCTGCATTTCTAATGAGTTCCCAGGTGATGCTGATGCTGCTAGACTGGGAACCACACTTATACTTTCATGTAGATTGCATTGGACTTAAGTTTGAGAGCAGAGGGAATGCTAGAAGGGATATTTTATAGAGGGAAACAAAAAGACTTGAAATGAAAACAACAGGATGCTTTAGGCATAGTTTCCAAGTTAATCACTTCCATGTTGCTCACAATTGAATAGAGATGCCAGAAATCACAGAATGCCATTCAGCTGAGAGATGGAGGCAACGAGAGAGCCAATACATTGGCAACACATTCTGTACTAATTGTATATAAAGAGTCATGAGAAGAAAAAACCCAAGGCATGCTAATGAAGAGAGATTATGCCATGTGTCTCCAAATAGCCTATAACTTCTCCACCAATGCAATAAAAAAATTCTATTCCGGTAATAATGCTATCTTTCAATAGACTGATTTCTACATGTGATTTTAAGAAATATCTTTACATCTGCATGCAGCATGCAGCCTGTTGGTGTTTAGTAAGTTAACATGCACTTGGAGTAGCAATTAAGTGTGCCATTGCTTTACCACTTTTCCTTAACACTTAATATTTATGCTTCTTCCTGAGTGTTCCAGCACTCTGAGGGTCAGTTTTCTGGGTAAAGGAAGGGGATCAATGTATCTTTAAATGCAGCTAGGCTGGTCTGCACACTTAAGAGCCTCAGTACATCATTTTGTAATCACGTATCTCAGAATAATATATACAATCAATTAAAGAGCATTATCAAGGGATGATTTGACAACTGTTGCCATGCCAACCAGTGAAGTAGACAGTGCCTCCATGTTTAAAGGCTGCACCTGGTGATGGATGTAGCGGACTTTGAGGACTCAGACAGAATCACAGATGTCCAAAAGGTATGGAGAGAACATGATTTAAAGCTTTGATGTTGTGCCATTTTTACTGGCAAAAGGGTGTTGATGGCATGTTGTTCACTTTCTCATTAAAATTCTGTCATTTTTCACAGTGTTCTGCATCCAGAGCTGAAAACTGAAGTGAGAATGCACTTTACAGACTGATAAAATATGATAGCAAAATGGATGATGTTCATTTGCAGGCTGAATTAATTTTTTTAAAAAGGTTGTGTCAGTGCATTTACGAAGAGCCCATTAATCAGACACTGCTTTATCAGCCTTAATGCATATATTTTAAACACTTATACATTAATAATTAAAGTTTGGGATGGCAAATGGCTTCCAGTACATTGAGCTAAAAAGTATTTGAAATGGGTCACTATAGGACATAACAAGCAGAAAATACACTTTCCAATGTCCATTTGCTGCCTGATTTCTTGATGCCAATGACCATGATAAAATCAATAAACCTTAAAAACTTTGCAAAACAGACTGGTCTTTTACCTCACTGAGTTATGCCAGAAACCAAGGAGGTTTCCAAGGGCATTCCCAATTATAGACCCTATATTAGTAAGCAAGAGAGATGAGATTAGATCTATGGGATCAGCAAGCCAGTTCTCTTCCCAGTATGCAGTAATTCTTTGCTCTATTAAATCATGCCTTTTATAAACCAATTGATTATATGCTAATATGTGTGATAGATGCAATGCCCACAATATTTTTTTAATAGTGTGACAGTTATAAACTTAGACTCCAGAGCCAGACTGTTTGAATCTCAACTCTCCTTCTTGCTAGCTATTAGGCAAATTATTTGATCTCTTTTTGCCTCAGTGTCTTCATCTGTAAAATGAGAATAGTGTCCACATCTTGCAATTGTTGTGAGAATTAAATGAGTTATAGTATATAAAGCACTTAGAATGGTGCTTGAGGTGTTTATCCTCAAGGCTGTTATTATTACCAATATCATTATTGTTACTATTTTATCTTTTAAGGCTCTTAGCCTTTCTATAAACAGTTGTTGCAGCAATTACTCATTTTTGCTTTCCATTCAGAACATAAGTTGATGTAATACGCTGAGTAAATTACAAAGTCCAACCAATGATTTACTAATTTGAGCTATCACAGGAAAAGTAACATTGAGATGAAACAACTTAATAGAAATAAAGTGAAATAAAAGGTGGAAGATAAAGGCACAAGAGGCAGAAAAATGTGATGGTATCATGTAATGCTCTATAGCAAAATTTGGTTTCCTTCCACCATCAACTACTTTCTGAGGTGTAACAAATACCAAGCTAGGATAATAGGAGGGAGTTTTTGCAGAACAAAAAAAGAAGCAGATTCGTTATAAATGAGAAACTAACACACCATTGTAAAGCAATTATACTCCAAAAAAGATGTTAAAAAAAAAAAAAAGAGGGGCTTCCCTGGTGGCGCAGTGGTTGAGAATCTGCCTGCTAATGCAGGGGACACGGGTTCGAGCCCTGGTCTGGGAAGATCCCACATGCCGCGGAGCGACCGAGCCCGTGAGCCGCAGCTGCTGAGCTTGCGCGTCTGGAGCCTGTGCTCCGGAACAAGAGAGGCCGCGATAGTGGGAGGCCCGCGCACCGTGATGAAGAGTGGCCCCCACTTGCCGCAACTAGAGAAAGCCCTAGCACAGAAACGAAGACCCAACATAGCAATCAATCAATCAATCAATTAATCAATAAAATAAATCTTTAAAAAAAAAAAAAAAAAAAAGAAGCAGAGATTCTTTAAAGCAAAATAACCCCCAAAGTTGTGTTCAGAGGACAGTTTGGCAATAAAAAGATGATCTTTTAGAGGTTTCAATTTGAGACTGGATCCTGAAAGCCTGCTGTCCTTTATCCTCTATTCTCAGAGTAGTTTCCTGAGGGAAACCAGATGAAACCAAAGGATTGATGTGATGGCTTGAGGTTCAGAGAAAAAAGAAATGGAACCCTACTAGCCTGGGCAAAAGGAGAGGGCAAATTGTGACAACACCACACACAGTAGATACTCCCACATGCCAATCCAAGGAGGACTTATACGAACTTACAGGTGATTTAGGGGAAAAGCAAAATGTTTTAAATTCATTCTCTGGTTTCTTGGTATGTACTTGATCTTCTATAGTAAGATTTTTTTTCTATGATGGACTATGTCTTCCCATCCTCCCAACATTAAATGGACAAAAAGGGGTCAATTTATATAACTAAGAAATATTAGAAGCTAAATTATTACCAATGATTACCTTGGCTGATGTGAGATACAATAATAATGAATTTCAGAGTAAACACTACGTGCTCAGCAAACTTTGATTTCAGTAGCCTCAGCTCTTAAAATCAAAAGCTGGTGTCCAAATCCAAAAAATAATCTAAGTACATACTGTTGTTAGTTGGAAAGACCCAGTTCATAAGCGCCTTAGAAAGGCATTGGGACTGTCTTTCAAAGTATGTTAATACTATGGTTGATTTTGAATATCACTAAATAACTCTCTAAAGTTGGACACAATCACTTGTAGGTAGATGTGCCCATCTGCAAGTGGACAGGTTTCCATATGTGGCCAGTTATGTACAACTAGTTAAGACATAAAGCACTATAAATATGTGTGAACATGCAAGTAAATACCATTGATTTGTATAAGTGATTATGCCAGCTGAAGAATTTACTTGCAGAATTAGTTCTTGGCTCTTCCTCTTGGTGTTCACCTTTCCTAAAATATGATTAGAAAAATATAAGGATCTCTGTATACACACACACAGAAACATACACAGACACACACATGCTGTGTAAAAAAGTGCTACGTATGTGATAAACATACAGTAGTCTCTGTTTTAAGGAACTTACACTACAGTCAGAAAGAGAAAAATAAATATATGAAAAGTTAGATAGGAATAGAAGACACCAAATTAAAAAGTATCACAAGGTGGTTTACATGTACTTGCCAAATAATTGGTATGAAAGATGTGTAGAATAAGGCTACTATTTCTCTAGACACAAGAGCTTTTTCTCTTGGGTTTTCCACTTATTTCATTTCCCTTTTCACTTCACCTTGATTTTGAGAAGTTTCTTTATTTTCAAATTTATTTAAGTTACCCAAGATTCATTCTTGGTCTTGATATAATTAAAAGAAATGTCAATATCTGACTATTTACACAAGTCCTTCAGCATCTTGGAAATAGTATAAGGTTTCTATGTTTACAGCACTTGGAAAGAAAGTTTGCTTTCTAGATACTGAGTTTAGTTCTTTCTATGATAATTGTCAATATCTTTTGATATGGAAAAAGAAAGTTCGTTCATTCATTTATCAAGCAAGCATTTACTAAAAGCCTACTATGTGCCAGGCACCAATTACAAAGAAAGAAATATAAGCCATGATTTCTCTTCCTAAAGAAAGATTGTTTTATAAAAATAAACAATGAAAGCTAATTATCAATCATCAATTAATAATTATTAATAATTTATCAATCCCCAGGTGCCACTGAAGAGCTCAAAAGTTTTGAAGGTTTAAGAGTTTCCAAAAATCTCCCAAATTGCTTGGTCTGTATGTTGGTCAGACTTTGTCTTTTTTTTAGAGGTAATTTTTCTGGCTGTTGTTTATTTATCAATAGCTCCCCAGATATCTTGGTAACAGACCAAAGGTTTGGAGCATCCTGAGAACTGGAGGCAGGGCCCTCTGTGCATCTTTCCTCACTCCTATCTTTCTGTCTCTTTCCTGCTCTCTTATTGCCTTTCTCTCTGTCCTTTCCTGGAGCCATTAAACTCACCTCTTTGGAAAAAGAGGGAGAAAAAAGGAGTAGTAAAGAGTCATAGAGTAAGATGCACAGGCTTACAAGACCTATACCATGAGAAAGACAGTGGATACATAGTGGCAAAGAACTGAATACTTCTGAGATGAATCTTTTAACTTGCATTAATTACCAGTCAATGTTCAAGACACTGTACATATCCCTGCCTAAAAGACAATTTAGAGGGTATGTGTAGGAAGCTCCTCCAAACAGACGTGAAAGCTTTAGGCAAAGGGATTTCAAAACCAGTGGTTAAAGGAAATGAAATACACATGGAAAGACAGAGAGAGATAAAATGTGAATTTAGTTCAAAGTTACTTTACAACATACAGATGAATTGACTTAAAAATAGCTGAAACACAAAGTAATTATGAATTTGCTCATAAGACAAAAATATGCTGAAAACACTGCTAAGATTAGCCTTATGTAAACACCTTTATCTCCCCATCTCTTGGATCTGTCTCCTTCAGACTTCAAGTACAAACACTTTGAAAAGAAAGATTGCATATGTTGATTCAAGGTCAACCTACGGAACTTTTGTTAGGTTTTTCCCTTCAGATTTTCTTGCCCCCAGTGTTACCAGGGCAAGAAAAATTAATCCATTTTAAATCCCACAGTATGGATTGCACTAAATAAGTGATTTTTATTTTAAAAATAAAATAAAGGCACTAAATAAGTGATTCAGAGGGCACTAAATAAGTGATTTTTATTTTTAAAATGGCTCTTAAACATTATGAGTAGAAATCATGACTTTTTAAATTTGAATCTTATTTTCAAAATGCATTTTGTATTCTTCATTCTGCTGTTATAAAACTAGAGTTCCCAGTCATAGGTCTTAGGTCTGATGGCTGATTAATGAGTAATAGTAACAATAATTTTAATTAATTTAAATACAAAATGTTTTTCATTTTCAAAACTCTGTCTCCTCAATTGTTTTATTTGATCTCTTCAAGAAGTCTTCTGAGCTTTACAAATGAATTAGATGGGCAAGATGAAGGAAAGAAACTAACATATATTTACAATTTTTTTAAAAGTGTGCCAGGCCCTATGCTGGGCGCTTTACCTATAGTGCCTTATTAAATCCTTGCATTAAATCTGTGAAGTAACTTTGATCAGGTCACTTACTTGCTCTGTAACTTTGTCTGAGAAATGAAGATAATGATAATATCTGACAAAAGATTTTAATGAGGATCAAATGAGTTAATACACATAAAGTTTTGAAAGGAGTGGGAACAAAATTGCAGAGTGGGAAGACTCTGAGCTCATGACCTCCCACAAACACATCAAAACTACAACTACATATAGAGCAACTCTTGCTGAGAACAACCTGGAGACTAGCAGAACTGCTCTTCTGCAACCAAGGCTGTAAAGAAAGAACCACACGAAGTTTGGTAGGAGGGGGCAAGAATCAATCTAATAGAGACTCATACCACTAGTGGGTGACTCAGAAGAAGAGGGGGATATCACAGGCTTGGGAATCCTCCTTAAGGAGTGAGGGGTTAAAACCACATATTAGGCACCCCAGCCCTAGGGCACGACACCAGGAAGAGAAGATGGTTGAAACCAGTGGGGCTTATCGGTTCATCAGAAGGCTCTTGAAGAGTGCATGCACAGACTTGCTTGCTCCCAGTCTCAGCACAGAGACAGCAGAGAAAAAACCACCTGGTGCTCTGGCCAGCCTGCTAGGATGCCCCAACATGCCCTGCCCACACTAAGCTCTTGCTCCAGCCTCTCCTGCGTTGACACTGATTTCCACTAAGGCAAAGACCACTAAGGCAAAGACCGTTGCATGCAGCAGGGGAAGGCAGAGCCAGCTCAGGCCCAGCACTGCCTCTAGCCTGGGTGGAGACCACCATTATCATGTGTGCTCCCCAGAATCATGCACACCTGGGAAAAAACAACCAGCTCAGAGTTGCAGCTCCAACCCCTTGGGCCCTGACCCCATCAGGGTCTAAGACAGAGCCTGCCATTGCAATTGCATTGCACTGCCCTGTACAAGCAACAGGAAAGGAGCAAAGCCAGCTCAGTGGCCACTTCATCCTCTCAGGCCCTGACCCCACCCCCAACAAAGGTGGAGATTGCCATCACCCCAGGGAGAAGCCCAATTCCCTCAGAGATCCTGCTTTAGCTCCTCTAGCCCCAGCCTTCCCTCAATAGAGCAGCGACTGCCATTGAACTTAAGGAGAAGCCTGGCTCTGGTTCTAACCCCTCCAACTCCAGCCCTAACTCCCAAAGTGGCAATGGTTCCTGGCATACACTGGAAGAAGATGTGGCCCATGCTCACTTCAGATTCAGCTCTGCCACCAAAGCCACTGGGCACACACAGCCAGCATAGGGATGTCTCCACAAAAGAACACGCCCTCAAAACCTGGATAGGCAACTATTTCACCTAATTTCATAGAGACAAACAGAGAAAGTAAAACAAAATGAGAAGACAAATGAATATGGTCCAAATGAAAGAACAAGATAAAACCCCAGAAAAAAACCTAATGCAACAGAGATAAATAATTTACCTGATAAAAAGTTTGAAACAATAGTAACAAAAATGTTAACTGAACCCAGGAAAAGAATAGACAGACACAGTGAGAACTTCAACAAAGAACTAGAAGATATAAAAAAGAACGAGTCGGAGCTGAAGATTACAATAGCTGAAATGAAAAATACACTAGAAGGAATTAACAGTATATTAGGTGTTACAGAAGAATGTGTAAGCGACCTGGAAGATAACATAGTGGAAATTACCCAGTCAGAACAGCAAAAAGAAAAAAAAAATTTAAATCAGGATAGTTTAAGAAACGTCTGGATGACATCAAGTGTACTAACATTTGCATTATAGGGGTCCCAGAGAAAAGGGCAGAAAAAATATTTCACAAAATTATGGTTGAAAACTTCCTTAACTTGAAGAAGGAAACAGATATACAGGTCCAGGAAGGATAGAGAATCCCAAACAAGATAAATCGAAAGAGACCCACACCAAGACCTAATTAAGATGGCAAAAGTTAAGGATAAAGAGAGAGTTTTAAAGGAAAAAGAGGAAAACAATGAGTCATATACAAGGAAACTTCCATAAGGATATCAGCCGATTTTACAGTAGGACAGAAGGGAGTGGCATAATATTTTTAAAGTACTGAAACAAAAAAACCTACAACCTAGGACATTCCACCCAGCAAAGTTATCATTTATAATTGAAGGAGAGACAAAGCGTTTCCCAGCCAAGCAAAAACTAAGAGTTCATCATCACTAAACCAACCTTATAAGAAATGTTAAAGGGTCTTCTTTAAGTGAAAAAGAAAAGGCTATAATGAGAAATAAGAAAATATAGGAAGGGGAAAATTCCACTGGTAAAGGCAAACATATAGTTAAGGCAGTGGATAAAACACTTAAATATGCTAGTACAAAGTTTAAAAGACAAAAATTTTAAAATCAACTATAACTACAACAAACCGTTAAGGAACAGAGATGAAGATGTACAGTATGACTTCAAAAACACAAGATGTGGTGGGAGGGTGTAAAAAAATGTAGATCTTTTAGAATGTGTTTGAATTTAAATGAGTATCATTTAAAATAAGTAGATATAGGTCAACATATAAAAACTTCATGATGACCACATTAACAAAACAAAGGATAAAATCACATGATCTTCTCAATAGATGCAGAAAAAGCATTTGACAAAATCCAACATCGATTCATGATAAAAACTCTCAACAAAGTTGGTATAGAGAGAACACATCTTATTTATGACAAACCCACAGCTAATATTATACTCAATGGTGAAAAGCTGAAAGCTTTTCCTCTAAGATCAGGAATAAGACAAGGATGTCCACTCATGCCATTTCTACTTAACATAGTATTGGAGGTCCTAGCCACAGCAATAAGACAAGAAAAAGAGATAAATGGTATCCAAATTGGAAAGGAAGAAGTAAAACTCTCATTATCTACAGATGACAATAATATATAGAAAACCCTAAAGACTTCACCAAAAAACTATTAGAACTAAGAAATAATTTAGTAAAGTTGCAGGATATAAGATTCATATACAGAAATCTGTTGCATTTATATACACTAATAACAAGCTATCAGAAAGAGAAGTCAAGAAAATAATCCTATTTACCATTTCATCAAAAAGAATAAAACACCTAGGAATAAATTTAACCAAAGAGGTGAAAAATGTATAATCTAAAAACTGTAAGGCATTGATGAAGGAAATTGAAGATGATACAAATAAATGGAAAGATATTCTGTATTCATAGATTGTAAGAATTAATATTGTTAAAACGACCATACCACCCAAAGCAATTTATAGATTTAATGCAATCCTTATCAAAATACTCATATGACATTTTTCACAGAACTAGAACAAATAATCCTAAAATTCACATGGAACCACAAAAGATCCTAAATAGCCAAAGCAATCTTGAGGAAAAAAAAAAAGCTGGAGGCATCATTCTCCCTGACTTCAGACTGTACTACAAAGATACAGTAATCAAAATAGTATGGTACTGGCACAAAAACAGACATAGATCAATGGAGCAAAATAGAGAGCACAGAAATAAATTTGGTCAATTAATCTCTGACAAAAGAGGCAAGAATATACAGTGGGGAAAAGATAGTCTCTTCAATAAATGGTTTGGGAAAACTGGACAGCTACATGTAAAAGAATGAAATTGGAACATTTTCTCACACCACATGCAAAATTAGACTCAAAATAGATTAAACCTGAATGTAAGATCTGAAACCATAAAACTCCTAGAAGAAAATATAAGTCATACATTCTTTGACATACATTCTTAGCAATATTTTTTTGGATTTGTTTCCTCAGGCAAAGGAAACAAAAGCAAAAATAAATAGGACAACATCAACTAAAAAACTATAAAGTCTAAAAAGCCTTTGCACAGTGAAGGAAACTATCAACAAAGCAAAAGGCAGCCAACTGAATGGGAGAATATAGTTGCAAATAACATGTCTGATAAGGGGTTAATATCTAAAATATATAAAGAACTCAGACAACTCAATATCAATGAACAAACAACCCAATTAAAAACTGGGTAGAGAACCTGAATAGGCATTTTTCCAAAGAAAGCATACAGATTGCCAACAGACACATGAAATAATGCCCAACATCACTAATCATCAGGGAAATGCAAATCAAACCCACAATGAGACACCACCTCACACCTGTCAGAATGGCTATCTTAAAAAGGTAAGAAATAGCAGTGTTGATGAGGATGTGGAGAAAAGGGAACCCTTTGTGTACATGGATGTCTCACAGGCACCTTAAATTCACCATATTATAAATAGAATTCATCATCCTTTTTCCACACTTCCCATACTTCCATATTTTCTCCTCCTTGGAGGGTGGTAATCCTACAACACTCATTTCCTTTCATCTTGCCCTGTTTCCTTCAATAGACAACCAATTTTGTCAATTCTGCTTCCTTAATGTTTTTCTTCCCTATTCCCTTTCTCTCTATCTTTGTGGATGCTGCCTTTAATTCAGATACCAATCACTTCTCACCCACATTTTTAGGTAAGTATTTTAGATAGATAAACTTTCCCCTATTCTTGTTCTCCACCTACCTCCCAATCAATCTTCCATAAAGCCACGAGAATAGTTTTTCTAAAAGGCAAACATCATGTAATCATCTCCACTGTCTCTGGAATAAAGTTCTAAGCCCTTAACATGGCCTACAATGCCCTTCATTGGGCCACTCTAGATTCATCTCTCACTTATAGCACCAGTCATGCCAAATGCTTGGCCTTTATCCAAATGAGTCAGGAGTTTTCATTTTCATGCCTTCATTCCTATGGCTCCCTCAGCCTAGACTTACCTGCTCCTGTCTGCGTGGTGAAGAGCTATTCATTTTGTAAGACCCTGGCCTATCAGCTACTCTTACAAGTCTTTCCTTGTTGTCCCTAGAGAGCTGAAAACACCAACTTTCAGTCTTCAATATACTCCTATTGTTATGCTTTATTATACTTTTTATTAACTTATTTTCTCAACTACTGTGCTTTGAACTTTTTGAAATCAGAATTTTTGTCTTTTTCAAATTTGCACCCCTGATATCTTGGACAGTTCCTGTGCTATTGTAAGTTATAATGTAATAAACAGCTGCTGAAAGACTGAATGAGTGAGAAAATTAGAATTAGAAAATTAACTATACTGATTAACTATTAGTATAGTTCCTGGCCTATACTCACACACATACATGCATACATACATAAATATATATTTTTGTATATTTTCTTGTTGAGAAATATATATTTTCTTGTTGAGTAGATAAACCTCCTCTTTCAGAAGTATTCAAAAAAAAAAGGAGAAAAATATTGGAACATTGGGAAAACGTGAATATTGAAAAACATATGTGGAGTGATCAGCCACAGGAAACTGCCCATTTTAGAAGACTATCTGAAAAGCTTAGCATATTATTATTACCAACATTAACCACAACGACAAACAGGAATATACACAGACTAATTGAAGTGCAGAAAGATTCAGAATACTGTCTGAGAAACACAGGAGGGCATTAAGACCTTTTCAAAGATAATGGGAACAATTTAAGGCCCAATAACTTTCTACAGGACAGAACCACTTCTGGTCACTAGAATGATATATGAGTACTATCAGCAGGTCTGGAATGGTTTTTGCTACTTTCTGTCATGACACATAATGAAAGAAGTCCCCTTCAAATGAGACAGTCTTTCCAGAAAAGTACCTGACTTCAGGGAGTTAAGTCTCACCTGAAGAAAATGGATCAGGGTTGATCCTGTATTGTCAGGGAAAAACGTGCAGGACTTACTTGTCCTTTCCCGGTTCTGGTTTCTCTGACTTCCTATTTCTAAGAAATAAAAGGTTTATAAAAAAAGACATAAGGATTTTTAGTCATTGAATAGCTCTTATGAAACAGTATCATGATGAGTTAAGTGAAAATTAGAACCACATGCCTAAAATTTCCCTGAAAAATACACATATCCTTTAAAATGAAGGAAGAAAGTGCCAGGAAAAAAATATGTTTTCAATTTGTTTGAGTTTAAAACATTTGAAACATATTTTTAGACATTTGCCAAGTATTTTCCAAAAACCACTGGATTTCTCATACCCCTAAAAGACGTCTTTCTTTTGAGGAATAACAGGGAACAATTGGCTCATTTACCAACTCAAAATCCTAGCTTCCATTGCTTTTGACCATTGCTACCTTTTTTCACATTTGTAAGTTTTTTGAGTCAAAAATAAAATATTCATGATCATGGCTTTGGGGAAAGAAGAGAAAACATTTACTTTCCTATCTTTTCATTTTTAGGGAAAAAAATGTTCATGTCCCTAAGGAATTTGGCTTGAATGTTCGAGCTCAAATAGGAAAAGCGGGGGACCAACTTTATAATTTATATAATCGAGGGTTAGTGACAGACCAGATTGCTGTCAGAGAGCTCCACAATGGTCCCCACAATGGTTTTCCATTGTTTCCTATATGATTTGAAATTCATATCATAACAACTAACATGATGAGTAATGATTCAAAGGAGATTTTATCTGGAGAATTTGCTCTTATGATAACTGTTAATGGGCCCTCATCTTCTCAATTAGTTATCAGAGAGGATTCATTTATCAAACCTACTGCTTGACCCCTTGGCCCTGAGAGAAAAGTTGTATAATCTTAAAGTTACAAATCTACTTGTTTCCACCATGCCAGAGAATGTAGGACTCTAGGCATGAACTATTTTAAGCTGTGGCCTAGAGTGTGTGTATGTGTGTGCATGTGTGAGTGTGTGTGAGTGTATGAGAGAGCAAGAGAGAGAAAGAGAACAAAGGAGGGAGAGGGAGGGAATGAGAGGGAGAGACTGTGCTTGTGTGAGTGTATATGAGTATATGCATGCATATGTGGGTGGGAGGGGAGAGAAGTGTCTTACATGACCAAGGGATAACTAATTTTTTTTTACCTCAGAGGAAGCTGTGATGTAATGAAGAGTCCTGTGTTTAAACCCAGGGGGTTAGAATTCAAATTCCATTTCTATCTAATTATGAGGTCTTGGGAAAGTGCTGGATGTGTCAATCATAATTCCTGCTCCACTCACATTTTCCTCAAAGGAAACCTGCCCCTCACCAAAGATCTGGTAGCTAAGCAGCGATACTGGACTTTGTAAAATTCCTCTCCCTGAATGCAGATGATTGGACCAGAAGTCTGCACCTGATTCCAGGGCAATGAATCACTAAGAAATCCAGTGACCTGCGAGCCTGCCTCAAAGAAATGATGGGAGCTAATTAAACTCTCTCTCTCTCTCTCTCTTTCTCTCTCTATCTCTCTCTCTCCCTCTCTCTCATTGTCTTCAAAATCAGCCACTCAGTGCTAGGAGCCATTACTAGAAGTTACAATGTATAGCTGGAGCTAAAAAGAACATGATGGTTTTAAATATATGAAATCATGATTTTAAAAGGAAGCACCTGATAGCAGGACAGAAAGAAGGAGACAAACAAAGGGTAATTGTATCATGTTAGTGACAATGCACTAGGGGTGGTGCATCCCTCTAACCTACCTAGATATTCAGAATGATGCCTTGGTTTCATCTTCATGACTCAACCTTTTGAGTCTTATGTTCTTGGCTCTTCTCAAGGTTTTTCTTTTCACTCCATGTAGATCCCAACAATAACACCCTTTGAGTTTTCTTGGAGGGGGTATGGAATCTATTCACCACTCAAAACCATGTGCCTAAATGGGTCTTTTGGTGACTATGTATCTCATAATGGAAACTTGTTAGGTGACAAAAATGTGGTTGAGTTTTGATAACATTCCCTATAAGCAATTAGATAAGGTTCCATCTTCTATTGTTATATCAGTCTTGGTTGCAGGAGGGGTTTCTTCTATATTATAACATTGAACCAGGCTAACCAGAACAGGCAGATTTTGGATGGTGTCCTGGAATCTTAAACCCAGTTTGGATATTTAGCTAGTGGTCTCACATTTTGTTTCTTTACATTGTCTCATCTCCCATATTTTTCTCTTTGGGACCCCTTGTGGGCTCATCTTCTTCTGAGGTTACTGCCAAACACAGAATCTCTGGCTTTTCTTTTATGTTCATAATCCCTTTTCAACCAAGCCTGAGCACACTGGCCTTTCTGGATCTGTCTCATACCTGCTCTTTCCATGCAAAGGTCCTTTTCAAGAAAACTGAAAAAGGAGAGGAGATCGTCATAAGAACTAAGTATCTACTCAAGATTTGCCTGGAAGTACCTTTTCAGATATTGCATAAAAGGAAACATAGTTACACTTGTTTAAAAATTAGAATTTGGGATAAAAGATTATTATCTCCTGCCTCTTTGTGCTAGGCATGGAGTCCACAGCCTGGATATGTGAGTAAAGATCAGAAAAAAACAAAATATTTTTACTGAAAAAACTTCAACAGCGACAGCAACAACCATTTTTAATTATTTTTAAGTGTTAATATGCATAAGCCACTTGACAGATCATTTAGTTTTCACTAACATTCAATTAGGAAAGTATTCTTTACATACTAATCTTATTGTAAAATAAGAGAGGTGAAACTATTTAATGTCACAAAGCTAGAGTGTGGCAATCCTGGACTACTAAACATGGTCTAGTTCCAAATTCCTTGCTTTTTTGCCCTACACATAATTTTCTTTTACCTTACTTCCTCTTTTAAAAATGACCAAACCCACTTCTTCAAGCTTTGTTGCCACCAGCTGCTGGTGACAGAAGTCCGCATAAACACTCAGTTCATTCACTAAAGCAGGACCCACTGACTCAACTCCCAGGGTCTGTATGCAGGAATGAATTTACCTTTCCCTTGTACCTCTGGCATTCTGACAAAACCCGACTACTTTTTCTAATAACCAACCCCTGAGCTAAGCTTGAAGTATCTGCCCTGTGACTAGTAATGATAGCTGCTTAATCAATCAGAGACTGGCTCAACAAACCCTGTACCAAGCCCATATGTGATACAAATAAGGTTGTTAAGCTAACTGAAATTAGGTATCCACAAGTTTTCAGACTTTGAGCTTTTAGAAACTGAGCTCTTTAAAAAGATTGGGATAAGGGAAAAGAAATCTTACATTGGTACAGACTTTATAATTTGTAACTATGGTCCCCAACTTTACTGCGTATTAGAATCACTTGGACTTATTCTTTAAAATACTGATGCCTAGCTCCCACTCGCAGAATTGTGATTTCATTGTCACCTGAACACTGGGATTTTTAAAAGCTTCCCAGGTGATTTTACAATGTAGAAATTTGGGAGCCAGTGGTTTATATTGTCTCCACTCCAATGACTGAGAGATGTGAATGCAAGCAGATACTATTCCATATTATGTTAGAATTAGCCAATCAAAATACACAGCCTCCATAGTCAGGCAGTCTGCACTTGCTAGATTTATAGGCCGTTGCAAGATTTCTAATCTGTAAAACGGGAGTAGTATCTATCTATCGAGAATGTTAGGAAGTTTAAATAAAATCGGACTTTAAAAGCACTTGGAACAGTGTTTTATAAAGTTCCACCATTATTTATTTATTTGTCTATCTATCTATTTATTTATTATGTAACTCAATTATATCACAAATCTCATTGGGTCATATTTACTTAACTGCTATTTATTTACTGTTTTCCTCATTAGCTTTACAAACTCCACGCAGATGGAATCATGGTTTTCATCTTCCTTTCCTAGTGTCTAGTGTAGAGTTTTGTTCACTGAAAACAACCAATCAGAATTTGTTGAGTGGGTAAGTGTAGAGATGAACCTAAACAAGTAGCATAGTGGAGTGGAAAGGACAGTGAAAATGAAAACCAAAAACTAGGGTTTGAATTGCACCTCTGTCATTCATTAGCTTACCCAAATAAAAAGGTCCCTAGGTATTTGAGGATTTGATTTCTCCATCTGTAGCCCTTAGGCAAAGATTTTGCTCACTCACTGTGTTCTGGTACTATGGAGATGAATAAGACACAAGCCCCTCTCTGGAGCTGCTTCCAGCATCATGGAAAAGAAAGATGATTTCCCTCCTCTCTTCCTTTCCTGGGCTGAGAATTGTCTCAATAATAATTAAATAATAGCAACTATAATAAGACAATAGGATCTTATTATTTCAAGAGTTCCCATTGTCATACCCTTACTACTCATCTCTTTTTTTCCCTTTAAATAACAGTATAAGGTGCTAGAATTGGCAAAATCAGAAGCTTAATAAGATGCAAATAACTGCTAAATCAAACCTGTGAATAAATAATGGTTTTTAACAGCATTTATCACCTTCATTTCATCTGAAAAATAATTCAGTTTTTATTAACATTCTCTGAAGAATAAGACAGAATAAGACAAATAAAACCTTTACAGTGGTTTCACAGGAAGACTTTCTTTGAGTTTATCGACAGTCTATGTATTCAAAGTGAAGATTTTTAAATGTCTAAATCTTCACCTCCAAAACACTTTTCATCTGAAATGAATAGGTATCCAGTATGACTTATACCCAGATAACTGTCTAAATTACTGAAGAGGGAAAATAGTTGCCCATGTCTTAACTATATCACATAAAATAGTAAATATTTTAAAATCTTTTCCTGCACATGTTCTTTGTTTTCCATCAAGAGGATCAAGGCACATACAAACAAAAAAAAAATTTTTTTCCTCCTTTGTTTACCTAACATACTCTCAAAAGGGTGTTTTAGAAAAAAACACGAACAGATCCAGTTCAAATCCAGCCTCTACTACCTACTAGCTGTGTCATCTTGGGCATGTTATATAAATAAGCAGAGTCATTTTCAGTTTATAAACCCATTAAATAGAGATACTAGGACTTATCACATAGGGATATTGTGAGAATTAACTACTTAATTAATTTAATTGTATATCATAACATTTATTTAATTGTATACTTAATTTAATTACAGATCATGTGAAAACATTTGAAGCAATACAGATGCTCCATAAATATAGATGTTCCCTTCAAGAATATTTTTCTTCCATTCTTACCCACAAAACCAACTTTGCAATGTCAGATGATCTTCCCACATTAAAGTCCTTTCCTGAGAGCAGTGTTCTTGGAAGTGAAGGGATCCAAAATACACCACTATAGAGTTTTTTGTTTTGTTTTTGTTTTTTCCGAGCTCCCCTTATCTGCCTAAAATCAAAGCCATGAAAATAATTCATCTGGGGACTTCCCTGGTGGCTCAGTGGTTAAGAATCCACCTGCCAATGCAGGGGACACGGGTTCGAGCCCTGGTCCAGGAAGATCCCACATGTCATGGAACAGCTAAGCCCGTGCGCCACAACTACTGAGCCTGTGCTCTAGAGCCTGTGAGCCACAACTACTGAGACTGCGCTCTAGAGCCTGCAAGCCACAACTATTGAAGCCGGCGTGCCTAGAGCCTGTGCTCCACAATGAGAGAAGCCACCGCAATGAGAAGCTCGCCCACCACAAGGAAGAGTAACCCCCGCTCGCCACAACTAGAGAAAGCCCACACATAACAACAAAGACCCAATGCAGCCAAATTAATTAATTAATTAATTAAAAATAATTCATCTGTCATAAATCTCCTCCCTGGGAGCTCCAAAACCAGGGAAGATTGACTCCTAGCACTGGAGACAAGAAATTGGCACCAGGATAAGAAACTGCCTAACAAACCTTATTACAAAACTCTCCTACCTCCCTTCTATTCCTCGAAGGGGCCATTTATCATTCCTAAAAGTTATTGGTTTTCCCGTAAGGGCCCTTCTCTCCTCCCTTTCTATTAAGATGATATGTGAGCCCCAAATTCTAACTGGCTCCTTGAGTCACATTTTTCTGTGAACACCCATAGACACATATGAATAAAAAGTCTCTTTTCTCTTGCTAAAAAAAAAAAAAAAATAGAACAAGCTCCTTAAGCACAGTTCTTACTATGTCAACCACTGACTAAGAAAAAAAAAAAAAAAACAATAAAATGGCTTGCTAACCCATTACCTACATAATGAATTCCACACTGGTTAGTAGGTAGACCTTCCCACATCTGGTCCCAAACCACAAGCTTTCCCAACCATAACTGTCACAGCCTTCTCCTCCTCAGATACCTGCCCTCTGCACCAGGAGTACTGGATATCTGTACCATTCCCCAAACACAGCCCCACTTTCCCCCATCTGTGCTTGTGCTCACTCTTTTCCCCTCACCTCCCACAACATTTTTTTTACTTCTTATATAACACTAAAATGATTCTACCTAATACCAAAAAATGTTTGTATAAATATCTATCTTCCTAAGAGTATTATAGGTTTACTGAAGGCAAAGATGGTGTCTTACTTCTCTTTGTATTCTTCCCAGGTCTTAGCAGATGGCCTCACTCATAATGAATGAATTCTAGGAGCTTGCAGAATTAAAATTACTTATTTGACATTAAGTAGACACAGCATAAATGAAATATGGTTTTCCATTTTTCAACTGGTTATGATGATAGATGTTAACATGGGCTCCCAAGTGATTGCACTCAAAGTTAACAGAACTCAAACGGTTTGCCCACTTGCAAAGCAGTGAAGGTAATAGAGCCAGATGTCAAAAGAAAGATAAAGAGTGTCCTGAAAGAATTTGCACAAACTGAGCTCTTTGAGCTGCCTTGTTTTCTGAGGAGGCATGAAGACATCAGGGATGGGAGGCAACATAGACTAGTAGTTGGGGGCAAGAATTCTGGAACCACACTGCATGGGTTTGATTATGATTCTACTAATTACTGCCTCAGGGCCCTTGGGAAAGTAACTGTACCTCTCTATACATCATGTGCAAGTTAAGGATGGGCTTTGTGTGAACACTAAATGAGTTGATATATGTGAAGCACATAGGATAGTGCCAGGCACAATGTAAATGCTATATATAAGTGATTATAAACAAATAAGGAACATGTGTCTTACAGAAAATGCTTAGGAAAAGGAAAAGTCAAAATACAGACAAAAGAGGTGATAAATGATAAAGCAACGAGCTAGAACAGTGTCTTTTTATAGTGTGATTCCCAAACAATCTGTAACAGAATCTCTACAGGCTTAGTAAATGCAAATTTCTGAGCCTTATACCAAAACCATTGAATAGACTTTAAAAGAGAGACTGAGGAATCCAGGGGTTGCATTTTAAACATTCCCAGGTGGTTCTGATGTAGTTTAAGAACTACTTGTCTAGAACCCTGATGCTCAAAGTGCAGCCCAAGTTGTGGCACCAGAGTCCCCTGGAAGCCCGTTAGAAATGCAGAATCTCAGGCACCACCCCAGACCCACCGAATCTGAATCTGCATTTTCACAAACCCCAGGTGATTCATAGGCATATTAAAGTTTGAGAAGCCTTGGTTTTAGAAGATAGATACTTGAGGAATATAATCTGTCCATTAAGAGGGGATTTATTTTATACAGGAGAAGGGGACCTCTTCCTTTAAGACTAGAGAGAAATAAGTGATAGAAATTGTACATATATATTCATTTATTGATGCAACAAATGTGTGTTTGGTGTCTACCACACGCCAGACACTGCTCTGGTACTGAAGAACAAGATACACATGGTCTCTACCCTATGGAGTATGTCATCTAAGGCTATGATGTGACATAAACTCTGAAGTCCCACAGGCTTAATCCCATTGAAGTTTATTTCTCAATAAAAATCAACAAGGATATTCTTGTTTGGCAAGTGGAGCTCCATAGGATCATTCAGGAACCCAGGCCCCATCTGTGACTCTCTCCTCCTGGGGTGCAAGAGTCCTCTCTTTATCCTCTGCATATGGCTGATTGTGGAAGAATAGAGTTCAGAGGATCTCATGGGAGGTGTCCACAGGCCCTGCCTGGAAGCAGGATGCATCCCTTCTGTCCACATACTGTTGGCTGCAACTTAGACACTGCCCACCCTAGCAGTAAGTCTAAAATGAGCTAGATGTGTGGCCAGCAGGAAGACGACAATGGGGTTTTGGTGAACACATGGCAGCCTCTGGCATGATCATCTAAAAGGTTAGGGTGCAGACTACAAGGGAGAGAAATAAAGAACTAGAAAGTAGAAAGATAATATTGAGAGTCAAGCAAGAAACCTCAGGTAGAAGAGATGTTTGGTGCACAATTCATGATCAGGCAGACTCCTTCTAGAATAAGAGTAAGATTTTACTAAATTTTTAAAAAGTAAGTTATATGTTAATTCATCTAATCTTGGCAATGAACTTCCTCCACTTTACAGATGGGAAAAATGAGGCATAGAGATATTAAGTAACTTGCCCAAGTTTGTAAGTAGCAGAGTCAGGATTCAAATTTAGGAGCCCATGTGCTTAACCATTAGGCAGCATTGCCTTGTCCTGGCTGGCCTCACAGGCGCTGGGTTCTAAGAGTCTGAGAAGCCATGTGAAATCTGACAAGAGCATTATTTTTACACAGAACTTACAGTGAAGTATGGTGTTTAAATCAATAATCAGAGAATTACAAATTATTACCTTGGAAAAATATATATTTGCTTTGGTTAGTCTTATCCATGAGATTTCTTTAGTTTGTAAACAACAAAAAGTAATTCCAATTAATTGAGACAGATAATAGATTTTTAAAAATGATGTCAGGTAGCTCATGGAGTAACAGGAAGGCTAGAGATAATAGAACCTTCTTCTTAGTACTATTGTGAATCTTGTTTTATGTCATTCCTGTGTCTTAGCCTAGATTCTCCTGAAGACAGAGCCTGGACAAAGGCTAATGAACAGGTAGAATATTCTGGAAGTGATCTCAGGGAAACAGGGAAATAGGGAAAGCCAACACTAGAATGAGTTATCGAGTTGGCCACCACCATGGACAAATCTGAGGAATCTTATAAAATGCTCTCAAAGGTATCTTCCCAATAGATACAAAGGTAACACATCATCTTTCACCTTCTGTCGGTCAAGAGTGGCCCCATGGGTATTAACTTCTCTTTCACTTTGTAGTGAAAATCCCACATCAGAGAAACCCCAGGTCAGGAAGCAAGAAGTATACCCTGCAGGCCTGAGGGAAGGTGATATCTTGTTGCATCTGGTAAGGAAGGTGGATGCCACAAAACTGTCACTGAGGTAGTGACAGGAGGAAGAAATGAGGCTGAGAGGATCCAAAGTGGCTTATACTGTACACAGCATGCTCAGCATCTTATTGCTTGACACGTAGTGAGTACTGAGTAAGCAACGTCACACCATAAGACTGGATCTGGCTATGCAGAGGGAAGAAAAGAAGACGCCCACGTTATTCTTCCATGGCTGGGGGCAGGGAGGATTTTCAGTGGCACTGAAGAGCAAGCTAAGTGGTCTGGTCCTTGGAGATGAACCATGATTCTTTATTACTAAATGTCCTCTCTTTCCAATTTCAACTTATGTGAATGTTAATTACTAAAAATTTAGTCCTAAAATTATGTAATCAAATAGGCAGTCCCCTGTTCTGAGTAGATAAAATGAATTGCCCTTCTTTCAAAATCACTTATATCCAATCTCTACATTTTTCCCTTGATTGGAAGACTCACACGGACAAGTGCAAATCATAACGCAAAGCCATACACGTGCATAATGCATAAACTATAGTCTCTTTAAATGAAGGGTGCTTGATTAAAGGAGGATATCGAGAAAGATGAAAATGGAGCAGGATAATCGCAGGAGCATCTTTTTAAAGTCTGCTGGTCAGAGATAATCACCCTGCAACTTTGCATTTCAGAGTAGCAAGACCTTACAAACTGAAATCATGTTGAAAATATATGCTCTTCTTGTTAAACCATCATTGAGTACATCTGGAAATCAAAACTTAGAAGGGAGACCAGGCATTCTCTCTTCACAGGGACCATTAAAAAGATTCTTCAAACAAACTAGAGAAGAAAAGCAGGGAGTAAAAGATTTTGATCAGTTTTTGTGGTCTTTCCTCTGGATAGTTTGGAACAGGTCACATTACAGAGATTTCTTGCTCTCCTCATCTTTCCCAACTTGGTATGTATGACTATAAGAAACACTGTTTCTGGACCTGGGAGTCAACATTTCAAAAGATTTGTTTTGCAATCAGAGATAAAACTGAGAAATAACCATTTCAATGTTTGATATGGATTTATTTTTGCCATGAAAAATCTTGGTAAGGAAAAACAGTTATGAAATGCAAATGGTTTCAACAAATTTGAATTAGGATGCCTTACTTTGGAAAACTAGACACTACCTGTTTTCTGTAAAGAGTCAGTTGGGTGGGAAACAGATGTGTGCTTCAACTCTCACTGGGCTGCCAAAGAAAGGACAGTTTCAATAGATGCTTGCTGTATTAACTACAGAAACATAAAGGCTATAACAATTTCAAACTACTTTTCTCAGGGATTAAAATAGCTTAAAGATGTAATTATATTAGATTCTTGAATGGAAAGGCAACCTCCTCACAAAGAATATATGTTCCCTGCCATTGGGAAGAATATAAGGAGGTACAAAGGATAAAACTGTCTACTGCTCTGTAAGTCTTCTTCAACTGGATAATTTAGACACTGGCTGTTCCTAATTTTAGCATTCTACCCCAGCATTTGGTCTAGCATGAAATACGAATAAAGTAATAGATCTAAAAAATGACTACATTGATAGAAACCACTATATAGATATAGGCAGTGGCCATTTACCACATTTTTGTGCCCCAACCCCAAATAGAAATGATAAATCTTAGCCTTAGAAAGATTAGCAGTCAACTAGAAATAGTTGTTCCTATTTCCCTGAACTAATGTGCGTGGGATCCCCTGGTGACATACCACAAACAGCCTGCTTGGTCTTTTGCAGAAGCCTTGGAATATGAGATGAGGTCAGAGAGGCAGAGAGGAGCCAGATGTAGGAAAAGAAAAGCATCCCAGAGCCAGACCTGTAGGCCTTGTAGGGCTTCCGTGATTTATTTTTTCTAAATGCTATAGAAAAACCACTCAAATTTTAAGTAGAGGAGTAACTTGACCTAGCTAATCTTCTTTAAAACATTGTTCTGTTTACTGTGTGGAGAATGGATTTGAGGGAGCAAAGATTGGAAGCTGAGAGTAGCTAGACTGATCATGATGGTGGACTATATTGAAACCTGTGTGTTACTTTGCTTAACATTTTGCTTAAAGGAATTTCATTTGTCTGGAATTAGTGAATCAAGTTACAAATGCACTTATATCTGTTGCTTTTGAGAGATATGTATATTGTATATATATATAATACAATTGTTGAGTAGCTTAAAGAAAAGGAAGTTTATTTGCCTCATATTGCAAAAAGTCCATATGTACCTCACGATTGCTCGATGTATGCTGTACTTCCAGTTCTCTCGATCACATTCCAGTCAGGAGTAAGGACAGAGAGGAAAGAGGAGAAGGACTTTCTCCTAACAAGGGTTTTACCTTTAATGCAGAAAGGTCAGGAAAACATTTCTCAAAAAAATCATTTGCCAGAACTGTCACATGGCCTACCCTAACTATAAGGAAGGCTGAGATTAAATATTGTTATTCAGACACTTTGCCATTCTGAACAAAACCAGAAATCTCTTAGTGCAAAAAAAGGAGTAGTGGGGAGATTGGTTCAAGATAGCGGAGTAGAAGGCAGTGCTCTCACCCCTCTTGCGAGAACACCAGAATCACAAATAGCTACTGAAAAATCATTTACAGGGAGACACTGGAACTCACCAAAAAAGATACCCCACATCCAAAGACAAAGGAGAAGCCACAATGAGATGGTAGGAGGGGCACAATCACAAGAAAATCAAATCCCATAACTGCTGGGTGGGTGACTCACAAACTGGAGAACACTTATACCACAGAAGTCCACCCACTGGACTGAAGGTTCTAAGCCCCACGTCAGGCTTCCCAACCTGGGGGTCCGGCAACAGGAGGAGGAAATCCTAGAAAATCAGACTTTGAAGGCTAGTGGGATTTGATTGCACAACTTCGACAGGACTGGGGGAAACAGAGACTCCACGCTTTGAGGGCACACACAAAGTAGTGTGTGCATTGAGACCCAGGTGAAGGAGCAGTGACCCCATAGGAGACTAAATCAGACCTACCTGCTAGTGTTGGAGGGTCTCCTGCAGGTGCGGGGTGTGGCTGTGTCTCACTGTGAGGACAAGGACAGTGGCAGCAGAAGTTCTGGGAAGTACTCCTTGGCGTGAGCTCTCCCAGAGTCCACCATTAGCTCCACCAAAGAGCCCAGGAGGCTCCAGTGTTGGGTCACCTCAGGCCAAACAACCAACAGGGAGGGAACCCAGCCCCACCCATCAGTGGACCAGGGATTAAAGTTTTAATGAGCTCTGTGCACCAGAGCAACAGTCACCTCTACCCACCACCAGTCCCTCCTATCAGGAAACTTACACAAGCCTCTTAGATAGCCTCATCCACCAGAGGGCAGACAGCAAAAGCAAGACGAACTACAATCCTGCAGCCGGCGGGGGAAAAAACCCACATTCACAGAAAGATAGACAAGATGAAAAGGCAGAGGGCTAGGTACTAGATGAAGGAATAAGGTAAAATCCCAGAAAAACAACTAAATGAAGTGGAGATAGGCAACCTCCAGAAAAAGAATTCAGAATAATGATAGTGAAGATGATCTAGGACCTTGGAAAAAGAATGGAGGCAAAGATCAAGAAGACGCAAGAAATGTTTAACAAAGACCTAGAAGAATTAAAGAACAAACAAACAGAGATGAACAATACAATAACTGACATGAAAAATACACAAGAAGGAATCAATACTAGAATAACTGAGGCAGAAGAACGGATAAGTGACCTGAAAGACAGAATGGTGGAATTCATGGCTGCGGATCAAAATAAAGGGGAAAAAAAATTGAAAAGAAATGAAGACAGCCTAAGAGACCGCTGGGGCAACATTAAAAGAAACAATATTCGCCTGATAGGGGTCCCAGAAGGAGAAGAGAGAAAGGACCCAAGAAAATATTTGAAGAGATTATAGTCAAAAACTTCCCTAACATGGGAAAGGAAATAGCCACCCAAGTCCAGGAAGCGCAGAGAGTCCCATACAGGATAAACCCAAGGAGAAACACGCTGACACACATAGTAATCAAACTGGCAAAAATTAAAGACAAAGAAAAATTATTGGAAGCAGCAAGGGAAAAACGACAAATAACATACAAGGGAACTCCCATAAGGTTAACAGCTGATTTCTCAGCAGAAACTCTACAAGCCAGAAGGGAGTGGCATGACATATTTAAAGAGATGAAAGGGAAGAAACTACAACCAAGATTATTCTACCTGGCAAGGATCTCATTCAGATTCGAAGGAGAAATCAAAAACTAAGATTATTCAGAAAACCGCTAAACCAGCTCTACAACAAATGCTAAAGGAATTTCTCTAAGTGGGAAACACAAGACAAGAAAAGGACCTACAAAAACAAACCCCCCAAAAATTAAGAAAATGGTAATAAGAACATACATATCAATAATTACCTTAAATATGAATGGATTAAAGGCTCCAACCAAAAGACACAGGTGTGCTGAATGGATACAAAAACAAGACCCATATATATGCTGTCTACTAGAGACTTACGTCAGACCTAGGGATACATAACAGACTGAAGGTGAGGAGATGGAAAAAGATATTCCATGCAAATGGAAATCAAAAGAAAGCTGGAGTAGCAACATTCATATCAGATAAAATAGACTTTAAAATAAAGAATGTTACAAGAGACAAGGAAGGACACTACATAATGATCGAGGGATCAATCCAAGAAGAGCATATAACAATTATAAATATATATGCACTCAACATAGGAGCACCTCAATACATAAGGCAACTGCTAACAGCTCTAAAAGAGGAAATCGACAGTAACACAATAATAGTGGGGGACTTTAACACCAAACTTACACCAATGGACAGATCATCGAAACAGAAAATTAATAAGGAAACACAAACTTTAAATGACACAATAAACCAGGTAGATATAGTTGATATTTATAGGACATTCCATCCAAAAACAGCAGATTACACTTTCTTCTCAAGTGCGCATGGAACATTCTCCAGGGCAGATCACACCTTGAGTCACAAATCAAGCCTCTGTAAATTTAAGAAAATTGTAATCATACCAAGCATCTCTTCTGACCACAATGCTATGACAGTAGAAATCAATTACAGGAAAAAAAAACGTAAAAAACACAAACACATGGAGGCTAAACAATTCGTTAGTAAATAACCAAGAGATCACTAAAGAAATCAAAGAGGAAATCAAAAAATACCTAGAGACAAATGACAATGAAAACACGATGATCCAAAACCTATGGGATGCAGCAAAAGCAATTCGAAGAGGGAAGTTTATAGCAATACAATCCTATCTCAAGAAACAAGAAAAATCTCAAATAAACAATCTAACATTATATATAAAGGAACTAGAGAAAGAAGAACAAAAAAAACCCAAAGTTAGCAGAAGGAAAGAAATCATAATGATCAGAGCAGAAATAAATGAAATAGAAACAAAGAAACCATAGCAAATATCAACAAAACTAAAGCTGGTTCTTTAAGAAGAAAAACAAAATTGATAAACCATTAGCCAGACTAATGAAGAAAAAGAGGGAGAGGACTCAAATCAATAAAATTAGATATGAAAAAGGAGAAGTTATAACAGACACTGCAGATATGCAAAGCATCCTAAGAGACTACTAAAAGCAACTCTATGCCAATAAAATGGACAACCCGGAAGAAATGGACAAATTCTTAGAAAGGTATAATCTTCCAAGACTGAACCAGGAAGAAATAGAAAATGTGAACAGGCCAATCACAAGTAATGAAATTGAAACTGTGATTAAAAATCTTCCAACAAACAAAAGTCCAGGACCAGATGGCTTCACAGGTGAATTCTATCAAACATTTAGAGAAGAACTATCACCCATCCTTCTTAAACTCTTCTAAAACATTGCAGAGGAAGGAGCACTCCCAAACTCATATTATGAGGCCACCATCAATCTGATACCAAAAGCAGACAAAGATACTAAAAAAGAAAGAATATTAGAGACCAATATCACTGATGAATATGGATGCAAAATCCTCAACAAAATACTAGCAAACAGATCCAACAACACATTAAAAGGATCATACACCATGATCAAGTAGGATTTATCCCAGGGATGCAAGGATTCTTCAATATACGCAAATCAATGTGATACACCATATTAACAAATTAAGGAATAAAAACCATATGATCATCTCAATAGATGCAGAAAAAGCTTTTGACAAAATTCAACACCCATTTATGATAAAAACTCTCCAGAAAGTGGGCATAGGGGGAACATAACTCCACATAATAAAGGCCACATATGACAAACCCACAGGAAACATCATTCTCAATGGTGAAAAACTGAAAGCATTTCCCCTACGATCAGGAACAAGGCAAGACTATCCACTCTCATCACTCTTATTCAACCCAGTTTTGGAAGTCCTAGCCACAGCAATTGGAGAAGAAAAAGAAATAAAAGGAATACAAATTTGAAAAGGAGAAGTAAAACTGTCACTGTTTGCAAATGACATGATACTATACATAGAGAATCCTCAAGATACCACCAGAAAACTCTAGAGCTAATCAATGAATTTGGTAAAGTTTCAGGATACAAAATTAATGCACAGAAATCTCTTTCATTCCTATACACTAATGATGAAAAATCTGAAAGAGCAATTAAGAAAACACTCCCATTTACCATTGCAACAAAAAGGATAAAATACTTAGGAATATACCTATCTAGGGAGAAAAAAGACCTGTATACTGAAAACTATAAGACACTGATGAAAGAAGTCAAAGATGATACAAACAGATGGAGAGATATACCATGTTCTTGGATTGGAAGAATCAATATTGTGAAATGACTATACTACCTAAAGCAATCTACAGATTCAATGTAATCCCTATGAAATTACCAGTGGCATTTTTACAGAACTGGAACAAAAAATCTTAAAATTTGTATGGAGACAAAAAAAGATTCCGAATAGCCAAAGAGGTCTTGAGGGGAAAAAGACGGAGCTGGAGGAATCAGACTCCCTGACTTCAGACTATACTACAAATCTAGAGTAATCAAGACAATGTGGTACTGGCACAAAAACAGAAATATAGATCAGTGGAACAGCATAGGAAGCCCAGAGATAAACCCACACACCTATGGTTAACTAATCTATGATAAAGAAGCAAGGATATACAATGGAGAAAAGACAGTCTCTTCAATAAGTGGTGCTGGGAAAACTGGACGGCTACATGTAAAAGAATGAAATTAGAACAATCCCTAACACCATACACAAAAATAAACTCAAAATGGATTAGAGACTTAAATGTAAGACCAGACCCTATAAAACTCTTAGAGGAAAACATAGGAAGAATACTCTTTACATAAATCACAGCAGGATCTTTTTTGATCCACCTCCTAGAGTAATGGAAATAGAAACAAAAATAAACAAATGGACCTAATGCAACTTAAAAGCTTTTGCAAAGCAAAGGAAACTACAAACAAGACGAAAAGGCAGTCCTCAGAATGGGAGAAAATATTTGCCAACAAATCAACGGACAAAGGATTAACCTCCAAAATATATAAATAGCTCATGAAGCTCAATATTAAAAAAACAAACAACCCAATCCATAAATGGGCAGAAGACCTAAATAGACATTTCTCCAAAGAAGACATACAGATGGCCAAGAATCACATGAAAACTGCTCAACATCACTAATTATTAGAGAAATGCAAATCAAAACTACAATGAGGTATCACCTCACACCAGTTAGAATGGGCATCATCAGAAAATCTAGAAACAACAAATGTTGGAAAAGGTGTGGAGAAAAGGGAACCCTCTTGCACTGTTGGTGGGAATGTAAATTCTCCCTATGGAGAACAGTATGGAAGTTCCTTAAATAACTAAAAATACAATTACTATATTACCCAGCAATCCCACTGCTGGGCATATACCTAGAGAAAACCATAATTCAAAAAGACACATGCACCCCAATGTTCATTGCAGCACTATTTACAATAGCCAGGACATGGAGGCAAACTAAATGCCCATCAACAGTTGAATCGAAAAAGATGTGGTACATATATACAATAGAATATTATTCAGCCATAAAAAGGAACGAAATTGGATCTTTTGTAGAGACGTGGATGGATCTAGAGACTGTCATACAGAGTGAAGTAAGTCAGAAAGAGAAAAACAAATATCGTATATTAATGTATATATGTGGAACCTAGAAAAATGGTACAGATGAACTGGTTTGCAGGGCAGAAATTGAGACACAGATGTAGAGAACAAACATATGGACACCAAGGGGGGAAAGTGGGGGGGTGGGTGGAGGTGGTGTGATGAATTGGAAGATTGGGACTGACATGTATATACTAATATGTATAAAATGGATAACTAATAAGAACCTGCTGTATGAAAAAATAAATAAAATAAAATTCAAAAGAAAAAAAAAGGAGTAGTGGCTAAAGATAGGGACAAGCAGGGTCTGCTGATCTACTAGTGGTACCCTCTACCCTATATGCTTACCTAAAACATAGCAATCAGCTACAATATGAAAATCATTAACACTTTGGCCGATAGCACTTTAAAATCCTGACAGTGAAGACATGTCATCATCTGTAAAATGATGTACTTAGTAAATCATTACAGTAAATAATCTGTAATATATATATATTTAACTTTAGAAAAGAATCTTCAAAATAATAAACTACTGATTTTGTATGTGGGGTGTACTTTACTCTTCTCAGGCAGTGTAGTATCTCAGCATCCATTATGTTGTGTTCTTTAGTCAACTGGCAAATGGGATCACCATCGCTAATCCAGATGTAGACATTTTGGTTCCTCGCTTTTGGTAGTATTATTTCTTTCTATCCTAGAATTCTATTATTAACAACAAGGTTATACTAAGTAAAGCCATCCAGAAAGATACTAGTAGGCTCAAATTATAAGAAAAGTTTTACAAAAGTTAAAATGACAAACTAAAATGTAAAGTTAGGTTTAAGTTTGTTTAAGTTTGTTTAGAACTGTTGAAAAACAGTCACTTTTCTAAGTCTAAAAGATTGCTACAATAAGCAAAATGAATGAGGTTTATTTGGAGGTCTAGATTAGTTCTTAAGTGTTACAATTTGATGTTATTGTTAAGTGTTCTGTAAGAAGTTATAATATATACATATATAATATGATATGTATATATGTATGTATGTGTGTTTTATGATTCCATATTCTCTATAATGATTTCTTCACTTTTATGGCAAGTATTTTCCAATTAAATGACTCTCCAGTTTTACAATAAAGTCAGTAGGAAAAAAGCACTCAATTTACTGCAATGTCATTATTCCATAAAAGGTTTCTTCTTTTTTTAAAATTTTTGTTAGAGTGTAGTTGATTTACAATGTTGTGTTAGTTTCAGGTGTACAGCAAAGTGAATCAGTTATACATATACATATATACACTCTTTTTTAGATTCTTTTCCCATATAGGTCATTGCAGAGTATTGAGTTGAATTCCCTGTGCTATACAGCAGGTCTTTATTAGTTATCCATTTTATATATAGTAGTGTGTATATGTCAATCCCAGTCTCCCAATTTATCCTTCCCCCTCTTCTCCCCTTGGTAACCATAAGTTTGTTTTCTACATCTGTGACTCTATTTCTGTTTTGTAAATAAGTTCATTTGTACCATTTTTTTTAGATTACATATATAAGCAGTATGGTATTTGTCTTTCTCTGTCTGACTTACTTCACTCAGTATGACAATCTCTAGGTCCATCCATGTTGCTGAAAATGGCATTATTTTATTCTTTTTGATAACTGAGAAATATTCCATTGTACATATGTACCACATCTTCTTTATCCATTTATCTGTTGATAGACATTTAGGTTGCTTCTGTGTCCTGGCTATTGTAAATAGTGCTGCAATGAATACTGAGGTGCATGTGTCTGTTCAAATTATGGTTTTCTCTGGATATGTGCCCAGGAGTGGGATTGCTGGATCATATGGTAGCTCTATGTTTAGTTTTTTAAGGAACCTCCATACTGTTATCCACAGTAGCAGTACCAATTTACATTCCCACAAACTGTGTAGGAGGGATCCCTTACCTCCACACCTTCCATGAAAAGTTTCTTCTAAATTGCCTAAAAGGTATAGGATTGATCTATGTGAGTTCTAGGGTTCTATAGACTTTTCTATAGGCTTTTAAGATTCTAGCTCTAGGATTCCACATTTCCATTATCTATAGGTATTCCTAGATTTATGAAAGCACAAGAACTTAATCATGTCTAATCTGAAATATGTATGTATTTTACTTGGATAAAACTGAGGAGGAAAGAAGAGAAGTTGACTGTTTCAGTAACTCTTAGTGAGGATACCACTGTGATAGCTAGTCTCTGACGATGGTCACACTGATGAACCATACCTCCTGGTATGCAAATCTATGCATGGTCCCCTCCCCTTGAGTCCAGGCTGACCCTATTACTCATCAGGCTCACCCTATGACTGACCAATAGAACATAGTAAAAGTGACACTGCATGACATCTGAGGCCAGTACCTAAAAAGTCTTGCAGCTTCTACTAGGGTCTCTTTGGAACATTTGTTTTAAGGGAAGACACTTGCCATGTGAGAAGAATGACTACCCTAAGATTTCCATGCTCTGAGGAAGCTAAGATAGCCATGTGAGAGGCCACATGGTGGGAGAGAGGCTGAACAGCCTGAGCTGTTCCAGCCATCCCAGACCAAATGCCAAATGTGCAAGTGAAGAAGCCATCTGGGATATCCAGCCCAGTCGAGCTTTCATATGACTCCAGCCGAGCCACCATCTGACTGCAAACAGATGGTGAAATTCCAAATGAGCACTTATCATCAGAACAAAAAAAGAAATTAAAACCACAGAAATTTATTGCCCTACAGTTCTGGAAGCTAGAAGTCCAAAATCAATGTGTCAGCAGGGTCAGGCTCTCTCTGAAAGCTCTAGGAGAGGATCCTTCCTTACTTCTTCCTAGTTTCTGGTGGTTGCTGGCAATCCTTGGCATTCCTTGACTTGTTGATACATTGCTCCAATCTCTGCTCCCATCTTCACATGGTGTTTCCCTCTCTACGTATTTGTGTCCAAATTTCCCTCTTCTTATAAGGACATCAGTCATTGAATTAGGGCACACCTTAATCCAGTATGACCTCATTTTAGCTTGATTACATCTGCAAGGACCCTATTTTCAAATAAGATCGTATTCACATTCCTACTGGTGGATAGGACTTCAACTTATCTTTTGGGGGACACAATTCAACCCATAGCACCGTTCAGTGCCTTCCTTGCTCAAAGTCACTACAATGGCCTCACACACTTTTCTTCCACACTCTATGTGAATTCATCTTACACTGCTCACTATGCTTCCCTGTCTTACAGGGCATGCTCTTTCCTCAGAGTCCTTTAACCTTCTATGATCCCTTTGCCTGGTACCCTCTTTCCTGAGACACCTCCTCTCCACCCTCCATCCCCTTTCAGATCTTAATCACTTCCTCGGTAAGGCCTTCCTTGACCACATTATTTAAAATTCTCTTACTACCCCTCACCATCTGACTCTCTCATCCCTCTTCTTGGCACCATTTTTCTTCTCTGATGAGGCTATAGCTGTTACCATCCCCATTTCACAGTAAGATGAAATATCTTGCTCAAGATCACGGAACTAACTAAGAGAAGGAAATAGAAAAGCTGACTCCTTACAAGCTTACTCCAGAACTTGTTCTCTTAGTGTTCTATGAAGTCTCTTAATGACTATTTTCTATATTTAATTCATTACCCGCCTGGCTAGGATGTAAAAGGCCCAGGCTTAGTGGCAATCAATAGATTGTCCAATGAAGGATAAATTTTACCTTGCCTCATTTAAACAACATTTTTTTCAACATTCATAAAAGTCTGGTTTTCCATGAAAGACACAGGGTGGAAATTCTGAGCATGAGGGTATAAACTAATATTTTTATTTTCTTGACTAGTGATCCAGAGGCTGACTGAGCAATAAATCAAGGAGAGTTTATATTTTATTGAGTTCCCATCATGTCTATAATACTGGGGGTCCTGGTGCCTAAAGAATAGCATGGACCCATAGTTAAATGATTTATTTCACCGAGCAATTTTGTTTATACAAATCAATCAAGAATAATTGTCAATGGTGCCATTTCTAAACAAAGTCTTATTTATTGGTATGATGTCACATAGACACGATTGTTTATTTGCATTATGTCACATGCACACACATACATTTGTTTATTTGCCTGATGTCAGACCAAGAAAAGGGTCACCCATGGCTGAAGACTTTTCTGGGAATTACCCAAATGCTAGTCACTGCAGAAAGTACTTTTGATGTATTGCTAATTAACTTTCCTTAACTACGCTGAGGAAGGTATTTTATATCTGCTTTCCAGATGAAGAAACTGAGTATCTGGGAGATTCAATAACCCGGTCCAAAGTTACCCAGAAAGTCAGGATATGAAAATAGATCTATAAAACTACAAAGCAATACTATACAAAGACTGCAGTACATTTTTTTAATTTGCAGTGAAAAATATGCACAGGAGAAAGCAAGAATATATTCATGTTAGCTAGCTGTACACACTACTTCCCGTTTAATAATGCCTACACTAGTAACCATGCTACTATCACATACAGTGTTTATTAGCCTCAGGACGCTTCTATCTTGGGCAGTTCTCAAAAGGCACACAAAATCTTCTGTTTATTATTTTCTGTATTTCATGAAAATCATATTTTCGTTATTTTGCAATTTGCCTCAGATTGTGAAGACAATCTATCAGTTGCAATACAGTAATATTTTTCAGGAAGACACTAGCCATCTTGCTTGATTTGAGAGCACCAGGCCTCTTGCTAAGCCACTTGTGAAATATCCTTCCCTGACTCAGGTTTACAAGTTGATGTGGCCACAACTGACTGGTGCAGGTGGCTCACTCATCAGATTTGTATTGATTCCGATTAGCAACAATGAAGATCATTTAATTTATAATATCTGTGTCCCAAATACCTGAGGGTGCATTTCCTTAGAGACTAGAGGTTTCATGTACTCATCATATGTCTCAAAAAAGTCATAACTTTGATATATGAATAAACTAATCAAGATACGTTAACAGGTTTGAATTTTGCTGGGCACTTTTTCATAATAAGTATTTTAAAATAGTTTTTCTTTTGCTGAAGGAAGAGAAAATAAACCTCTTCAAAGACCAGAGAGAGCTAGGATTTGAACCCTGACTCCAAAATCCATATTCTTGAACGTTACATTAGAGTGTTTTTGCATTCCTAGTAGTTAGCTACTACTCTTAACTAGATCTTCATATTCTGTTCTTATTTGCAATCTTTGCCTTTTCCCCAGAGAAAGACATACATGAGTGCTTTGAGAGCATTTATCTTGTCATGTTCTCAGACTCTTAATAAGTTCTTCATTTATTTGTTCAATAAACACTTCTGAGAATGTGGCATACTCCTGGGTAGATTCTGAGGATATAAAATGGATTGGACATTGACCTTTGCCTAAAAAAATCACATAATCCACAGGCAGGTAAGACAGACAAATACTGTTGATACAGGGTGATATTGTGCTTTGGTACTAAGGAAGCACACAGGAGATTTATGAACTGTAGAGTAAGTGAAGAAGAAGAAGTCAGGATTCAGGATAAGGGAGCATCTGAGCTGAGTATGAAATACCATAGTTTTATGGATGAAAATACTTTATAAAGGCTATCCAAGCACAAGAGAAATTTATGAAAAAGCAGCTCCAGAATTTAAAAATATTGGCTTATGTATGGACTGACCCATAATTGAGAGTTTACAGGGCATCTGAGGGAAAAATGTAGGGGATCTAGTGTGCTGGCCATGAAACGAGAAAAGTGGTAGAACGACTGAACCATCAAGGCCACTAGAGAATGAAGTGGACAGAAAGGGAGAAAGGAGAGGGCCTGAGGGACCGGATGTCTCTAGAAACAAAACAAAACATGTGTACTTGTACTTGTGAGTAAAGCACTGAGAAGTTTTGAAAATACTTTGTTTGTAGATTAGTACTTTGTGATTTTAGATTTCTAGAGCTGTAGAAGTGAGGACAACTTTTCTAGTGGAGAAAGATTATGACATTACCAAATATACCTCTCTTGGCTCATTCTGTTAGTTGGCAAAAGGCTGAGTGCTCTTCAGAGAAAGGTACATGAAATCCATGTTTCCTACAAGGATATCCTAAAACGTGGCATCTGTGATCAATTGACAAGTGCAATTTCTGCTGATCCCAGCTTTTTGATACAGAACTGTATATTAGTAACCTTCTCTAGAAGTACTGAACAGATAAAAATCCACCTATGAAATATGTTAATCAATAATGTAATTTGTTCTTTCACTCACCAGATGGAAAGTACAGTAGAGTATATCATTTTTGGATGTATTAGAGATCTTTATCTGTTTCATTTTTCTTTTCTTGAAGGGTATTCTCACACATACTTTAAAGACATCATCTCTCAGGTTTTGGCCTGTTGAGTCAGGCCCTCATATCCCTAAGGACAAAGCTTGTGCAAGACATAGTCCCCTCTTGAGACTGCTCTGAGGAGAATCAGAATGTGAGAGCTTTGCCAAACTGTTGCTGAAAGGCAAACAGTTGATCTACACCAACATTTTTCTTTTTTTGTTGTTGTTAATTTTTCTTTCTTTCTTTCTTTCTTTCTTTCTTTCTTTCTTTCTTTCTTTTTCTTTCTTTCTTTTCTTTTCTTTCTTTCTTTCTTTCTTTCTTTCTTTCTTTCTTTCTTTCTTTCTTTCTTTCCTTCCTTCCTTCCTTCCTTCCTTCCTTCCTTCCTTCTTTCTTTCTTTCTTTCTTCCTTCCTTCCTTCCTTCCTTCCTTCCTTCCTTCCTTCCTTTCTTTCTTTCTTTCTTTCTTTCTTTCTTTCTTTCTTTCTTTCTTTCTTTCTTTCTTTCTTTCTTTCTTTCTTTCTTTCTTTCTTTCTTTCTTTCCAGCTGCATTGAGTCTTCATTGCTGCATGCAGGCTTTCTCTAGTTGCAGTGAGCAGGAACTACTCTTTGTTGTGGTGTGCAGGCTTCTCATTGTGGTGGCTTCTCTTGTTACGGAGCACAGGCTCTAGGCACGTGGGCTTCAGTAGTTGTGGCTTACAGGTTCTAGAGCATAGGCTCACTAGTTGTGGCACACGGGCTTAGTTGCTCCACCGCATGTGGGATCTTCCTGGCCCAGGGCTCGAAACCATGTCCCCTGCATTGGCAGTCAGATTCTTAATCACTGTGCCACCAGGGAAGCCCTACACCAACATTTTTAATACAAAGCAATTTTCTCTGAGACACCAGATTTGGATGAATATCAACTCATTGAAAACTCATGTAATAATTGCATTGGGAGCAAGTTCAAGGAAAACACTGATTATGAAATAAGAGATCAAGCTGTATCATAGGAAATATGAAACCAGTTCTTGGTTGCAACAAAAAGAATAAAATATCTAGGAATAAAACCTACCTAAGGAGGCAAAAGACTTGTATGTAGAAAACTATAAGATACTGATGAAAGAAATCAAAGACAACACAAACAGATGGAGATATATACTGTGTTTTTGGATTGAAAGAATCAATATTTTGAAATGACTATACTACCTAAAGCCATCTACAATCTACTATCTGATGCAATCCCTATTAAATTACCAATGGCATTTTTTACAGAAGTAGAACAAAAAAATCTTAAAATTTGTATGGAGACAAAAAAGACCCTGAATAGCCAAAGAGGTCTTGAGGGAAAAAAATGGAGCTGGAGGAATCAGACTCCCTGACTTCAGACTATACTACAAAGCTACAGTAATCAAGACAATATGGTACTGACACAAAAACAGACATATAGATCAATGGAACAGTATAGGAAGCCCAGAGATAAACCCACGCACCTATGGTCATCTAATCTATGACAAAGGAGGCAAGGGTATACAATGGAGAAAAGACAGTCTCTTCAATAAGTGGTGCTGGGAAAACTGGACAGCTACATGTAAAAGAATGAAATTAGCCTAACACCATACACAAAAGTAAATTAAAAATGGATTAAAGACCTAAATATAAGGCCAGACACTATAAAATTCTTAGAGGAAAACACAGGCAGAACACCCTTTGACATATATCACAGCAACATCTTTTTTGACCCACCTTCTAGAGTAATGGAAATAAAAACAAAAATAAATGGGACCTAATGAAACTTCAAAGCTTTTGCACAGCAAAGGAAACCATAAACAAGACGAAAAGCAATCCTCAGAATGGGAGAAAATATTGGCAAATGAAGCAACTGACAAAGGCTTAATCTCCAAAATATACAAACAGCTCATGCAGCTCAATATCAAAAAAACAAACAACTCAGTCAAAAAATGGGCAGAAGACCTAAACAGACATTTCTCTAAAGAAGACACACAGATTGCCAACAAACAAATTAAAAGATGCTCAACATCACTAATTACTAGAGAAATGCTAATCAAAACTACAATGAGGTATCACCACACACTGATCAGAATGGCCATCATCAAAAAAAAAAATCTACAAATAATAAATGCTGGAGAGGGTGTGGAGAAAAGGGACCCTTCTTGCACTGTTGGTGGGAATGTAAATTGATATAGCCACTATGGAGAACAGTATGGAATTTCCTTAAAAAACTAAAAATACAACTACCATATGACCCAGCAATCCTGCTACTGGGCATATACCCAGAGAAAAACATAATTCAAAAAGACAGTTGCATTTGGAAGTATATAGCAGCACTATTTACAATAGCCAGGACATGGAAGCAACCTAAATGTCCATTGACAGATGAATGGATAAAGAAGATGTGATACATATATACAGTGGAATATACTCAGCCATAAAAAGGAACAAAATTGGGTCATGTAGAGGCGTGGATGGACCTAGAGAGTGTCATACAGAGTGAAGTCAGAAAGAGAAAAACAAATATCGTATATTAACGCATATATGTGGAATCTAGAAAAATTGTATAGATGATCTTTTTGCAAAGCAGAAGTAGAGACGCAGACGTAGAGATCAGACGTATGGATACCAAGGGGGAAAAGGGGGTGAGTAGGATGAATTGGGAAATTGGGGTTAACATATATACACTACCTATACCATGTATGAAATAGATAACTAATGAGAACATACGTATAGCTCAGGGAAATCTACTCAATGCTCTGTGGTGACCTAAATGGGAAGGAAATCCAAAAAGAGGGGATATATGTGTACACATAGCTGATTCACTTTGCTGTACAGTAGAAAGTAACACAACATTGTAAAGGAACTATATTCCAATAAAAGTTAATTAACAAAAAAGCAACTAGTTCTTGGTACATTGTACTTGGAATTTTTGGTAAAATTATTACAGTTATATCTTAAACAGAAGTAGGTAATCATTTCAACCAACCAAATACCAATACTAATTTTCACTACTGAAAAGAGAAAATATATGTAATTTAACTTAAATACTTTTTCTTTAAATGTCTATAATCCGATATACCTTGCTTAAATTTATTACTTGAAGATTTTTACAAACCATAAACTACTAAGACAACAACAGCTTTAACATTAACTTTTAATGAAATAATTATTAAGAAATGCTTTCTTATTTTGAGGAGACTACATGAGACAAGACTCATATGTACTAAATTTGGTAAATATTATTTCTATTCTCCTATCCTCAGTTTCCTCATCTGTAAAATAAGCTTATGAAATGATAATTAAATGTGATAATATATGTGAAATATCCTATGCAAATATCCTAAATGGTAAAACAAAATAAATCTGGGTGTACTTATCTTTGAATCCCTTCCTAGTGGGCCAACATTACAGGTTGTATTATGTTTATCCTCTTTGCTTACCAACACATTTAGGATGGCTTTTTGAGACCAAGTAGAACACAATAGCAGTCACTTCCCTAATCCTTGAGAAAGTTATACCATACTGTTTTGTTCATAAGACTGGAATGGTAAGTCTTCAAATGTTTAGAAAAATAGAATGAAAAAAATTTTTTTCAATATCCATTAGTGACCTTTTAAGCCTAAGAACTTTTAAAAAACCTCCATCATTGATGTCTCAGTGTCTTAGTCCATTCAGGCTGTTATAACAGAATACCATAAACTAGGTGACTTATAAACAACAGAAATTTATGTCTCACCATTCTGGGGGCTGATAAATTCCAAGAGCGAGGGGCTGGTAGATTAAGTGTCTGATGAGAGTCCATTTCCTGGTTCATAGATGGCTTTTTTGCTATGTCCTCACATGGCAGAAGAGGCAAGGGAGTTCTCTGAGGTCTCTTTTAACTGGCACTAATCCCATTCATGTGGGCTCCACCCTCATGACCTAATCACCTCCCAAAGGTCTCACCCTCTAATGCCATGGCACTGGGGATTAGGTTTCAACATATAAATTTCGTGTAGGGGTGGAGAGAGATACAAATATTCAGTCTATAGCACTCAGTATATAAAACTAAAACTGGTACATGTACTATGAGTGTTTTTAGTCATGGGACTCACCCTCCTAGTCCTTTGTTTGAAGAAGACCACCAAGAAGCTAAACTAACTCTTGACCAGGTTGGAGGGGTAACGGGGGAGACAGAATTTGGAAATAGTCACCTAGGTGTTTGTTGTGTCATTTAAACTGTACTAGGCTCTTTACAACCCTTATAAAATTTAAATGTTATAATCCTGATAGTAAGACATGATTTTGGCAATTAGAAAAGAATGAGGTCAGATTTGATGCTATATTTTCTCTTGTTATGAATCTGGCAAACAATAAATACAATTATAGAAGTACCAATCTTGGTTGGCATCTAGAAAGGCTGTTTTTTAACAGAAAAGAAATGGCAGAGTTTTATAGAATCTCTGTCTTTTTACCACTGGAATTTTATTATATTAATTCTTTTTGATGAGTCCTGATCATTGACTCCTCATTTTCTGTTGTTAACTCTGTGAGTATGACCCCCAATTTTACTCTGAAAGGGCCCAAAGTAGAAATTATCAGTTTTCTAAAAGAAAGAAGATCTATCCAGCAATTCCACTTCAGGGTATATATCTGAAGAAAATTAAATTATGTCAAAAAGATATTTGCACCCCCATGTTCATTGCAGCATTATTCACAATAGCCATGACATGGGAACGACCTAAGTGTCCATCAGTAGATGAATGGATAAAGAGAATGTGATGTGTGTGTGTATATATATGTGTGTGTGTGTGTGTGTGTGTGTATATATATGTATACAGTAAGTCTTCTACATACAAACACTTCAAGTTGCGAACTTTCAAATATGTGAACGTGCGTTCACATGTCCAATCATGTAAGTTAGTTCATGTATGTGTCTGGTGTACATTGTCACGTGTGTGTATCCTCTACAAGTGGTTGTGCTTTTGTGTACTTTACTGTACAGTACTGCATAGAGTACGGTAGTACAGTCTCTTTATTTCAAGTCCAGGGTATCCAGAAGCAAGTGGAAAAGCAACGGTGATATAGCTGGTACTGCTAAGAAGCACCAAGAGATAATGATGGAAACAAAAGTGAAAATAATTGAGAGAGTGGAGAAAGGCAAAAAGTTGGTAGACATTGCTCATTCTTATAACATGAATCGTTCAACCATCAGCAGGATTCTAAACAAAGACAAGAGCATGGAATATGTGAAGTCTGCTGTGCCGATGATGTCAACAATAATGTGGAAATGTGAGGGAGGAGATGGAGAAACTTCTCAGTGTGTGGATGCAGGATCAGCATCAGTGTCGAGTCCTGCTTAGCTTAATGCTGATTCAAGAGAAAGTTAAAAGCCTTTATGAAGACTTGAAGAAGAAACATGAAGAAGAATCAGAGGGAACATCTTTTAATGCCAGCCATGGCTGATTTCATCGGTTCAAGGCTAGAGCCAACCTTCACAATGTAAAAGTAAGTGACGAGGCAGCGAGTGCAGATATGGTAGCTGCCCGGATATTTACTGAAACACTTCGAGAAATTCTTGGTGAAGGCGTGTGTTTACCCAAGCAAGTTTTTCATGTGGATGAGACAGGACTGTACTGGAAGAGGATGCCAGACCGAAGTTACATCACTAAGGAGGAAAAGTTGATGCCAGGTTATAACATAGCAAAGGATAGGCTAACTGTATTGTTTGGTGGCAATGCTTCCAGCGATATGAAGCTGAAGCCTCTCTTAGTTTATTATTCAGAGAAACCAAGAGCCCTTAAAAAACATAGTCAAGGGCTCTCTTCCTCTTGTGTGGAAGAGTAACCCCAAAGCCTGTGTTACACAGGTCCTTTTCCAGGGCTGGTTTTCCACCACTTTATCCTGGAGGTAGAGAAATATTGCTTGGAGGAGGAAGTCCCATTCAACATTCTTTTGCTGCTCAACAGTGCTCTGGGCCACCCTCCATTCATGGACAACTTTCATCCTAACATCAAAGTAGTGCATCTGCCACCAAATACTATGTCGCTCATCGAACCTATGGGCCAGGGAGTTATAGCGACTTTCAAGAAATATTATTTATGTCACACTTTTTGTCAGACAGTGAAGGCGAGTGACAAATCAGGAACAACCTTGGAAAAATTTTGGAAGGACTATAACATCTATGAGGCCATAAAAAACATTGACTTTGCTTGGCATGAGGTTACGGCTGTCACCATGAATGCAGCTTGGAAGAACCTTTGCCTGCAGTTTATTCATTATTTTTGTGGATTTGAGAAGGTGGATGAGGAGTCCAAAGAGGTCTTCTGCAACTTAGTGACCCTCAGCGAGAAGCTGGAGCTAGTTCTGCAAGAGGACGACTATATTGAACTCCTTGCTGTGTAACACGAGGAGCTTACTAATGAAGACCTGTTGGAATAGGAGGCCCAGAGAAAAGACGAAGAGGGACAAGAGGAAGAAGTAACTGAAGAACTGAAGAGATTCACGACGCAGGAAATGGCAAGGGGATTTTCTTTATTTGAGGAGGCACTGTTAGTTTTTGAGGCACAGGACCCAAATGTAGGACAGTATACGAAGCTTACAGAGCTACTACCCAGATATCACTGGATCATTTTTTCAAGAGGGTAGATATAATCGAATCCAGCAAGGAACTAGAACCTGTGCCTTCAACGTCAGGCATGAGTGAAATTGCACCTTGCCCTCCATCACCTATTGCTAACAATCCTTCAGCTCTACCATTTCCCACCTCCTCTCTCTCCTCCAGTCAGTAACTCTTCTTTCTTGTTCACTTGATGCCAGCCCCTGTATGTCAGCTGTTGTACTGTACTACCATACTTTTCAAGATATTGTACTGTACGATTAAAAATGTTTTCTTTATTTTTTGGTATTTGTTTTTTATGTATTATTTGTGAGAAAAGTATTATAAACCTATTACAGAACAGTACTATACAGCTGATTGTGTTGGTTGGGCGCCTAGGCTAACTTTGTTGGACTTACGAATAAATTGGACTTGCGAAAGTGCTCTCAGAACTCATTCATATGTAGGGGACTTACTGTATGTATATATATGTATAAGTATATATATGTATATGGATAATATTTGGCCATAAGAAAAGAAGGAAATCCTGCCATTTGCAACAACATGGATGGATCTTGAGGACACTATGCTAAATGAAATAAGCCAGACAGATAGACAAATACTGTTTGATCTCACTTATACATAAAATCTAAAAAAACAAACAAACAAAATTCATAGAAAAAAAGATATATTTGTTCTTACCAAAGGCTGGAGGTGGAAGGAGGGGGAATTGAATGAAGGTGGTTGAGAGGTACAAACTTCCAGTTGTAAGATAAATTAATATTAGGGATGTAAAGTACAACATGATGACTATAGTTAACGCTGCTGTATGGTGTATTTGAAAGTTGCTAAGAGTAAACCCTAAAAGTTCTTAACACAAGGGAAAAAAATTTATAACTATATAAGGAGATGGATGTTTACTAAACTTACTGTGGTAATCATTTTGCAATATTTGTAATTCAGGTCATTATGTTGTACACCTTAAACTTTTATTGTGCTGTATGTAATAATATCTCAATAAAACTAAAGAAAAAGGAAAGAAAACCCTATAGCCTCAGCAAATTATGAACATATTGGTTAGTTAAACACTTTTTTCTAATTTCATGCCAGTTTTTTTTTTTTACAAATTGTTAAGTTTTGGCCAATATTCCATACAAGGAGCAGGTGGGCTCTTCCAACAATTGATGACTGTGACACACTCAATCATATTTTGAGAAATTCAGAGGTGTAGCAGAAGATTGACAATTCTTCAGCTGGTATCTACTTAGCCTTTGACTGTGGGCAGAAACTGATCATGTATGAATTTACCTAGATTCATTGTTATTAATGTACAGACTGGATATCAAATTTTTCAAATTTAATTTAATTTTTATTTTATATTGAAGTATAGTTTATTTACAATGTCATTTAGTTTGTAAAGTGATTCAGTTATACATATACACATAACCATTCTTTTTTAGATTCTTTTCCCATATAGGTTATTACAAAATATTGAGTAGATTTCCCAGTGCTATACAGTAGGTCCTTGTTGATTATTTTATATATAGTAGTGTGTATATGTTAACCCCAAACTTCTAGTTTGTCCCTCCCCCCACCTTTCCCCTTTGGTAACCGTAAGTTTGTTTTCAAGGTCTGTGAGTCTATTTCTGTTTTGTAAATAAGTTCATTTGTATCATTTTTTTAGATTGAGATATGTACAATGGTGATGGGTTTTGGCCTCCTTCTCTTTGCCTTGCACCTTAATGATTTGAAGGCAATACTTAAGAAGTAGGAACTATAGCCATGTACTACCAAATATAAAGAGCTAAACATTCTTCTCTATTTCATTGTTTTCAGATGGATAATTGAGTGATCTTGTACCACAATCTGTCATTTCAATTCTCATCAGGTTTGTTCTGATCAACTAGACAAATGTCTCCTTCATTGTACCTGTAGTTATATGCTGGCTCAAAGACAATGACCATCCTAGGTAGCTAAGAATAGTGATAAAAAGAGTAGTTGTTGGAGGAGGTCATCGACAGGACATGATCATGGCAAACTGGATCCAGGCAATGAGTCTCCTCACTCACTTTCCGCCCTTGGGATGTGTGTTCCACTTGCCTTCCCCACACTAGAAGCTGCCCTAAGGACACAGTTCAGAGAGTAAAGTGTCGTTGAGGCCATCTGAACAGTATAGGTGACTGAACCCAGCTAAGGCTTCTATATAAACTTTAAGATTCTGGTGCGCATGTGCGGGAATCTACTCAGCTGCCCAAGACACCCACCTAAGTAAGTTCCCTTGCTTATTAAACCTGCTACCTACCAACCTGGAGTGGTCTGCATCTTTCTTTGATGTCTCCTTGCCCTCCGTGTACAAGTACAAAGGCCAATTTACAAACAGTAGTTGGGTTTCCATGTGATTTTCATAAAAAAGAGTGAGACAAAATCAATTATTCTAAGACCAAAATAATCATTTTTGACAGGTGGCCTCTAATATTTAATTAGCAAGTATCTGCCAGTTCTCCACATGGAATCAAATTATTCCATGTTCCGGGGTTACGTTTTTCTCACTAATCTTTATCTGATTTTTATAAGAAGCTGAATTGTTTTAAATTAGTTAACCTGTGTGTATTTCACTGAAACTTTTTAGCTACCACAGATGTTTGGCAATGGTTCATTTGAAAATACTTCAAATTAAACTGGTATAGTTGTGCTCTATAGAATTGGACTTTGGGAACTCAGTCACCCATGGGCATAAAAGTTCAAGTGGACCAAGAACTTTTTCTGCATAAAACCTTGTCTTACCTGTAGCCAGTACTTCAGACCACCTTAATATCAATATTAGTGGCATGGCACTAATCTTTATTTTAACTATTCTACTCTTCCTTTGACCCATTTATCTACTTATTGTATCTAGTTGCAAGTTGTCTGTTTTTTCAAGCCATGACCTCAAACACTTTTTGTACAAAGTGGGTTATAATAAAAATGATAATAATAATAATGAGCTACTAACAACAACAATAAATTTATAGCTTAGACTTTTGGAAGAGACCCCCAGAGCTTACCCAGTTTAATAGCTGAGATGCAGGAGAGGCAACTTAAGTTTGTGGCAGGCTCAGGTGAAAATCTATAATTTTGATTCTCTGTTTAATACTCTCTCCACTAATCCAGGATACCTCTTGGGTCAGGTGTCTCTGATTTTTGGGGGCAATTGTTCCTGCTATCATCCCAAAAGCTAGAACCCTTCTATCCTCTGCCAGAATATCACTGGAAACCATGAAAGTAGGGATTCCTTTTCTCTCTCCCTGAAACTTTCACAAACCTGAAAGTTTTCTAAACAAAAATTCCTGTTTGACGTTATTCAGATAAACACTAAAGTCCACATTTGGATCTTCAAGACAATAATGGTAAAAATATTTTATAATGTAGTGAAATGTTCACACCTTATTCAGTGTTTGCAGTTGCCCTTACATAGACATTAGGAATCTCGGAGTTGTTTTAAGTATTCGTAGCTGGCAAGAGAGAACAGGGGGAATCCAAAATTGAAGGATTAACTCTATCTAAGAGGCCATTATCAAAAGGAAACTCCTCTTATTCTTTGATAAAGACTTCCAAAGTGGACAACAGCCAAGAAAGCTTTTTTTCCCCCACCTCCTATCAAAGATTGCATCCCTCATTTTAAAAGTCTAATGATGCTGGCCTTTTTCTGGATCCATCTGTGCTATATCTGGACTCTCTCTTCCAAAGAGATTCAGGGTCTGGTTTTGTTCAATTGTACTTTGCTCTGTGCTCTCTTTTTATGTATCCTTTAAATGGTTATTTTGACCATAGTTCTCATCAAACAAAAGATGTCTATCTTTTATCATTTGGAGATATTGAAAGGAATGTTCCTTCTCTCCCTGCCTCTCAAAGCATTTACAGCCATTATACAACGAGAAGAGAAATTCCACAGAGACCAACTACCATAAACATGTGCAGGTTAAAGATATGTGAACATATTTTATATTTAATATATTTAGTTTCAATATCTGAAAGGGCTCAAGTAAATTTATGATGTTCTATTGCAAGCTATGTGATTTTTATAGACTCCAGGGGAAATATAGTCTAACTCTTGCTTCTTCATATCAAATGTATATTGAACAAAAGATAACTTGCCTTCTAAAGGCACCTAGTCAGACTGAAAGTCTAAACATTTAAGCTCTATTTTAAAGTATATTTTGACGTTTGAAAATGCATTCTTTTTGCATAGGTCTTTTCTGTCACAAGGTCAAACATAGATAGAAATACCATCCACAGTTTTAATATCAGTCCTAAAGTATAATGATTATGTGATTTGAAAATGCAGCCTGCCATGATCTGGAGCTTAAGAATGGTGAAATGAGTGACCCTGGAGCTGGTGTAGTCAATTGTGCTCACATGAACTCATCCTAGGACAGGGGTGGAGATGGCAATGCCGAAGGCAAAGGGAGGAGGTAAGCAGAAGACCACAGGGATGCAGTCTCTGCTGATTGTGGTTGATCAGAAGCATTGGGCATATTGCAAGGATGTTAAGGGAGCTGTCTCTGGTCAACCTGTGTGGGTTTGGACCCCAGCTCCAGAAGTGTACAGATGTGTTTTCTTAAGCAAGTTCTTTAACTTTTTCAGGCATCAGTAGCATAATCTGTAAAGTAGGAAAACAACAGTAGTCACTTCATAGCATTGTAGAGATTTAATAAGATGATGTACATAAAGTGCTTATTCAAAGACATCCCTATAAAATAATGGTTAATAATGCAAACTCTAACCTCAGTGTAAGTTTTAAACATAAACACATCACATACTTTCTGTGAAATTCTTTTTTAGTCTCAGTTTCCTCTTCGGGAATATGGAGATAATAAATACTAGGAGCATTGTTGTGCGAATTACATTAGTTAATTCATACACTTATAGAAGTGACTAATGCATGATAAATGCTCAAAAATATTAGCTGTTATTATTAGAGTTCCTAAAAATGTTACTTGGAAAGCATCCAGGACCAAAGAAACAGTGTTTACTTTCAATTGTTTACTTATCTAGTTCCCACAGCAAAAGGAGAGAGAAATATTCTCCCCTTATTTCTCTTCTGTTCTAAACCCATTTGTTTTTCTTCCAGGAGAAAGGAGGTGTACTTGTTTGGCTGTGGAAAATGGGGAGGGGTGCACATTAGGCTTGCATCCTGACTCATCCTGACCCATCTGTCTATCAGTACCTCCAGGATGGGGTGTGCATTGCCCTGCAAGCTGTGAAATCAGATGGCTTCAGGCACATGCTTTTTCCTGAGTGGAATCATGAAGGACTCTCCTTTGCCTGGTCTGAATTTAAGAGGTCTTAGACTTTCATCTTTATTCATGGACTCAACAGGTGTGGCCTCCACTGCTAGTGAGCAGTCATCTGTGGCTCGGCACTTGACAAAGGTGATTTTACTGGATGATGAATCTTATTGAATGTTACAGCTAAGAACTCTATTGTCTGTCAGTGGATGGGGTTTGAGGTACAGCCAGGTGTACCAGTCCTGAGATGAAACAATGCTGGATTGTATGTTATCAGTTTCATAAAGCATATGCTTGCTGTCAATAATGTTTATTCTTTAAAAAATACATGTGTTTGACAATACAGTTCTTTGAGTTGTGGCATATTAAGCCCTTGAACTCACAGATTCAGTTTTATCAACATGATGATCATCTTACATGAATGTTAGCCTTTCTCACTCATCACCCAAGGACATCCTGAAACAGCAAGTCTGAATATGTGTAAGGAGGGGCTGAGGTGGATCAAATCAGGAGAGAGGGAGGGGTGCAGAACGTGACGTGGAGCTAGATTTAGGTAGAAAATAATTTCCTAAAAAACGTTTCCTCTTATTGAGGTTCATAATCCATAAAATTTGACCTTATTTCCAGAGAAAAAGGACCCATGATCTTGTGAAATTGGGTGTCTGTAAATTTTTTCCCAAGCTTCTCAGCAGCAAAACTTGTTCTATGGCCAATTGTAACTGCTATTTTGCCAGGGTAAGAGAACTTTCCATGTATCTACTTTACTGCATGTCTTTCCAGGGTAGGAATGCAGCACAGGACTCTTTACATTAACTGAGCAATCAGATGCTAAAAGAATCACTTTGGCCATTCTCTGTGTGAACATTTTTTGATGATAAAATAAGTAATTCCATATGTACATGAAATGTTAGTATTCAATTCCTATTTCTCTTGTAATGTCCTTGGTCTTTTGTCTTTTGAATCAATTAGGTCAGTCTCAGGAGGATAAAAAAAGAAAAAGAAAGAAAGAGAAACAGACCACAGTTTAAGTCAAAACACGATAATACTGTCCCCTCAACATATGGTGTTTACAGATCTTAAAAACAGAATCAGGAGGAATGTTTCAGATTAGAAGGGATTTTTCCACATCAGGAGTGGTTTTAATTTGTTAGCTTTTTAAATCTTTGGTCTTGGAGTAGTTCTTACTACAGTCAATAAACTGGTTAGTGAAATGAAGGTAAAATATTATAATTATTTCATTAAATAAGATTTGTATGTCCCCATTATAGGCAAATAATTGTTTACATATAATAATTGCATATAATTGTTCTTTGGCTGTGGAAAATAATTCAAATAATTGCATATGATTGATTTTTTATTTCATAAGTACATAAATATCCTCCATATATATATTCTCCATATATATATTCCACACCTCTTTTAAGACACAATGTGATGTGAGAAGTTGTGAAATAGAGCCAGCTAGAAAATCTTTGCTCTGAGCCACAGCAACATGGCTTTTTTTTTTTTTAAACATCTTTATTGGAGTATAATTGCTTTACAGTGATGTGTTAGTTTCTGCTTTATAAAAAGAGAATCAGTTATACATATACATATGTCCCCATATCTTTTCCCTCTTGCATCTCCCTCCCTCCCACCATGCCTATCCCATCCTTCTAGGTGGTCACAAAGAACTGAGCTGATCTCCCTGTGCTATGCGGCTGCTTGCCACTAGCTATCTATTTTACGTTTGGTAGTGTATATATGTCCATGCCACTCTCACTTTGTCCCAGTTTAGCCTTCCCCCTCCCCGTATCCTCAAGTCCATTCTCTAGTAGGTCTGTGTATTTATTCCTGTCTTGCACTTAGGTTCTTCATGACCTTTTTTTTTTTTTTTTAGATTCCATATATATGTGTTAGCATACGGAATTTCTTTCTCTCTTTCTGACTTACTTCATTCTGTATGACAGACTCTACGTCCATCCACCTCACTACAAATAACTCAGTTTCATTTCTTTTTATGGCTGAGTAATATTCCATTGTATATATGTGCCACATCTTCTTTATCCATTCATCTATTGGTGGACACTTAGGTGGCTTCCATGTCATGGGTATTGTAAATAGAGCTGTAATGAACATTTTGGTACATGACTTTTTTTGAATTATGATTTTCTCAGAGTATATGCCCAGTAGTGGGACTGCTAGGTCGTATGGTAGTTCTATTTTTCGTTTTTTAAGGAACAACCATACTGTTCTCCGTAGTGGCTGTATCAATTTACATTCCCACCAACAGAGCAAGAGGTTTCCCTTTTCTCCACACCCTCTCCAGCATTTATTGTTTGTAGATATTTTGATGATGGCCATTCTGACCAGTGTGAGATATCTCATTGTAGTTTTGATTTGCATTTCTCTAATGAGTAATGATGTTGAACATTCTTTCATGTGTTTGTTGGCGATCTGTATGTCTTCTTTGGAGAAATGTCTATTTAGGTCTTCTGCCCATTTTTGGATTGGGTTGTTGTTTTTTTGATATTGAACTGCATGAGCTGCTTGTAAATTTTGGAGATTAATCCTTTGTCAGTTGCTTCATTGGCAAATATTTTCTCCCATTCTGCGGGTTGTCTTTTCATCTTGTTTATGGTTTCCTTTGTGTGCAAAAGCTTTTAAGTTTCATTAGGTCCCATTTGTTTATTTTTGTTTTTATTTCCATTACTCTAGGAGGTGGGTCAAAAAGGATCTTGCTGTGATTTATGTCATAGAGTGTTCTGCCTATGTTTTCCTCTAAGAGTTTGATAGTGTCTGGCCTTACATTAAGGTCTTTAATCCATTTTGAGTTTATTTTTCTGTATGGTGTTAGGGAGTGTCCTAATTTCATTCTTTTACATGGGGTTGTCCAGTTTTCCCAGCACCACTTATTGAAGAGGCTGTCTTTTCTCCACTGTATGTTCTTGCCTCCTTTAGAAAAGATAAGGTGACCATATGTGCGTGGGTTTATCTCTGGGCTTTCTAACCTCTTCCATTGATCTATATTTCTGTTTTTGGGCCAGTGCTATACTGTCTTGATTACTGTAGCTTTGTGGTATAGTCTGAAGTCAGGGAGTCTGATTCCTCCAGCTCCGTTTTTCTTTCTTAAGATTGCTTTGGCTACTCAGGGTCTTTTGTGTTTCCATACAAACTGTGAAATTTTTTGTTCTACTTCTGTGAAAAATGCCAGTGGTAGTTTGATAGGGATTGCATTGAATCTGTAGATTGCTTTGGGTAGTGTAGTCATTTTCACAATGTTGATTCTTCCAATCCAAGAATATGGTATATCTCTCCAACTGTTTGTATCATCTTTAATTTCTTTCATCAGTGTCTTATACTTTTCTGCATACAGGTCTTTTGTCTCCTTAGGTAGGTATATTCCTAGATATTTTACTCTTTTTGTTGAAATGGTAAGTGGGACTGTTTCCTTAATTTCTCTTTCAGATTTTTCATCATTAGTGTATAGGAATGCAAGAGAATTCTGTGCATTAATTTTGTATCCTGCTACTTTACCAAATTCATTGATTAGCTCTAGTAGTTTTCTGGTAGCATCTTTAGGATTCTCTATGTATAGTATCATATCATCTGCAAAGAGTGACAGCTTTATTTCTTTTTCTTCTCTGATTGTTGTGGCTAAAACTTCCAAAACTATGTTGAATAATAGTGGTGAGAGTGGGCAACCTTGCCTTGTTCCTGATCATAGTGGAAATGGTTTCAGTGTTTCACCATTGAGGGCGATGTTGGCTGTGTGTTTGTCGTATATGGCCTTTATTATGTTGAGGGAAGTTCCCTCTATGCCTACTTTCTGGAGGGTTTTTAAATTGGTGTTGAATTTTGTCCAAAGCTTTCTCTACATCGATTGAGATGATCATATGGTTTTTCTCCTTCAGTTTGTTAATTTGGTGTATCACGTTGATTGATTTGCGTATATTGAAGAATCGTTGCATTCCTGGGATAAACCCCACTTGATCATAGTGTATGATCCTTTTAATGTGCTGTTGTATTCTGTTTGCTAGGATTTTGTTGAGGATTTTTGCATCTATGTTCATCAGTGATATTGGCCTGTAGTTTTGTTTCTTTGTGACATCTTTGTCTGGTTTTGGTATCAGGGTGATGGTGGCCTTCTAGAATGAGTTTGGGAGTGTTCCTCCCTCTGCTATGTTTTGGAAGAGTTTGAGAAGGGTAGGTGGTAGCTCTTCTCTAAATATTTGATAGAATACGCCTGTGAAGCCATCTGGTCCTGGACTTTTGTTTGTTGGAAGATATTTCATCACAGTTTCAATTTCAGTGCTTGTGATTGGTCTGTTCATATTTTCTATTTCTTCCTGGTTCAGTCTCGGCAGGTTGTGCATTTCTAAGAATTTGTCCATTTCTTCCAGGTTGCCCATTTTATTGGCATAGGGTTGCTTATAGTAATGTCTCATGATCGTTTGTATTTCTGCAGCGTCAGTTGTTACTTCTCCTTTTTCATTTCTAATTCTATTGATTTGAGTCTTCTCCCTTTTTTTCTTGATGAGTCTGGCTAATGGTTTATCAATTTTGTTTATCTTCTTAAAGAACCAGCTTTTAGTTTTATTGATATTTGCTATTGTTTCCTTCATTTCTTTTTCATTTATTTCTGATCTGATCTTTATGATTTCTTTCCTTCTGCTAACTTTGGGGTTTTTTTGCTCTTCTTTCTCTAATTTCTTTAGGTGTAAGATTAGGTTGTTTATTTGAGATGTTCTTGTTTCTTAAGGTAAGATTGTATTGCTATAAACTTTCCTCTTACAACTGCTTTTTCATCATCCCATAGGTTTTGGGTCCTTGTGTTTTCATTGTCATTTTTTTCTAGGTACTTTTTGATTTTCTCTTTGATTTCTTCAGTGATCTCTTGGTTATTAAATAATATATTGTTTAGCCTCCATGTGTCTGTATTTTTTACAGATTTTTTCCTGTAATTGATATCTAGTCTCATAGCATTGTGGTCGGAAAAGATACTTGATACGATTTCAATTTTCTTAGATTTACCAAGGCTTGATTTGTGACCCACGATATGATCTATCATAGAGAATGATCCATGAGCACTTGAGAAGAATGTGTACTCTGTTTTTGGATGGAATGTCCTATAAATATCAATTAAGTCCATCTTGTTTAATGTATCATTTAAAGCTGTGTTTCCTTATTTATTTTCATTTTGGATGATCTGTCCTTTGGTGAAAGTGTGCTGTTAAAGTCCCCTACTATGACTTTGTTACTGTCCATTTCCCCTTTTATGGCTGTTAGTATTTGCCTTATTTATTGAGGTGCTCCTATGTTGGGTGCATAAATATTTACAATTGTTATATCTTCTTCTTGGATTGATCCCTTGATCATTATGTAGTGTCCTTCTTTGTCTCTTGTAATGGTCTTTGTTTTAAAGTCTATTTTGTCTGATATGAGAATTGCTACTCCAGCTTTCTTTTGATTTCCATTTGCATGGAATATCTTTTTCCATGCCCTCACTTTCAGTCTGTATGTGTCCCTAGGTGTGCAGTGGGTCTCTTGTGGACAGCATATATAGGGGTCTTGTTTTTGTATCCATTCAGCCAGTCTATGTCTTTTGGTTGGAGCATTTAATACATTTACATTTAAGGTAATTATCGATATGTATGTTCCTATTATCATTTTCTTTAATTGTTTTGGCTTTGTTATTGTAGGCCTTTTCCTTCTCTTGTGTTTCCTCCCTAGAGAAGTTCCTTTAGCATTTGTTGTAAAGCTCATTTGATGGTGTTGAATTCTCTTAAGTTTTGCTTGTCTGTAAAGGTTTTAATTTCCCTGTCGAATCTGAATGAAATTCTTGCTGGGTAGAGTAATCCTGGTTGTAGGCTTTTCTCCTTCCTCAGTTTAAATATGTCCTGCCACTCCCTTTTGGCTTGCAGAGTTTCTGTTGAAAGGTCAGCTGTTTACCTTATGGGGATTCCATTGTGTGTTATTTGTTGTTTTTCCCTTGCTGTTTTTAATATTCTTTTCTTTGTATTTAATTTTTGATAGTTTGATTAATATGTGTTTTGACATGTTTATCCTCTGATTTATCCTGTATGGGACTCTCTGTGCTTCCTGAACTTAACTCTTTCTTTCCCCATATTAGGGAAGTTTTCAACTATAATCTCTTCAAATATTTTCTCAGTCCCTTTCTTTTTCTCTTCTTCTTCTGGGACCCCAATAATTCGAATGTTGGTGCGTTTAGTGTTGTCCTAGAGGTCGCTGAGACTGTCCTCAATTCTTTTTTCTTTTTTCTTTATTCTGCTCTGCAGTAGTTATTTCCACTATTTTATCTTCCAGGTCACTTATCCGTTCTTCTGCCTCAGTTATTCTGCTATTGATCCTTTCTAGAGAATTTTTAATTGCATTTATTGTGTTGTTCATCATTGTTTGTTTGCTCTTTAGTTCTTCTAGATCTTTGTTAAATGTTTCTTTTATTTTCTCCATTCTATTTCCAAGATTTTGGATCATCTTTACTATCATTATTCTGAATTCTTTTTCAGGTAGACTGCCTATTTCCTCTTCATTTGTTAGGTCTGGTGGGTTTTTGCCTTGCTCCTTCATCTGTTGTGAGTTTCTCTGTCTTCTCATTTTGCTTAACTTACTGTGTTTGGGGTTTCCTTTTCATAGGCTGCAGGTTCGTAGTTCCCATTGTTTTTGGTGTCTGTCCCCAGTGTCTAACGTTGGTTCAGTGGGTTTTGTAGGCTTCCTGGTGGAGGGGACTAGTGTACATGGCTGACTTTTGTCTCCCAGGAAAGTCTGCCCTGTGTTCACACCCTGTTGGTCCAAACAGCCCAGGACAGATGGCATGAGCAGTTCTGCCAAGTCAGCCAGTGAGAACAGGCAGGCAGACATCTGCAGGTGGAGGCCAGGAAGGAATCAATGTCGTATGGTCACTCAAAGTCGTTGCACAGAAAGGCTGTTTCCCCAGCAGCAGCAATTACCCTCTAAGAGCTCTTCAGGTCCACGTAAGCAGTAGGCCAAGGGCGATATACACCGAACACTTAAGCTGTCCAAAGAAGGGCCTGGTGTATATTAAAATCCCAAACACCTGAATCACATCTGATTCTAAGATTATAACGTTTCCACCTAAAGCTTCTGAGCACTTAGGAAGGAGAATATTACCACAAAAAAAGCACATGGGGAGTTGTTAAAGTCCCAATGGCTAGGCTATACCACAGACCAATTAAGTCAGAATCTTCGGCGGTGGATCCAAGCATCAATACCTATCTCTAAACTGCCCCTGCAGAGGGCAGGATGCAGACAGAAAGGACCATTTCTCAAAGCGCAAAGCTGCAGTGTTTTTTTATGTGGTGAGTTGAGGGTGTGGAGACTGAGCTCTGGACACCCAAAATTAAAACTTAATCAATGGCTGTGGAGATGTCATCATTTCTTAAGAAATTGTCTTTCAAGGGAAAGAGAATTGACTAAGAGTCTCAAGATCTGATTATTATACTAAAATTTGCCAGTCACTTCAACTGAGAACCTCAATATCGCAGTCTGTATAATAAGAGAGTTGGATAGAGTGATCTCCAATATCCTCCCATTCCTCCTATTTCTGTTGTCAAATGCTGGTGTAAAACTTTGTACAGTCTATTCTTTTCTCTTTAAAACTGTTAAATGATTTTTTTTTCTGATGATTACAAAATAAGAATATCATAATTTTATATCTTAAAGCCTTTCTCCCACATTTCCACATAACATGTAATGGTAGATAAAACATTTTGAAATGCTTTATGCTCTGATCACTCCTATTTAACATTATATGGGAAATCATAACCAGTGCAACAAGGGAAGAAAAATAATTTTAAAAATTGAGAAAGAGAAATAAAACTTTAAATTTTTTTTTAAGATGAATGATTGTCTATGTAGAAAATACCAAAGATTTACAAAAAAGAAAAGAAAGACTACTGGATCTAATAAGTAAGTTTAGCAAGGTCTAAAGATATAAGTTCAATGTTCAAATATCAGTTGTATTTTTATATTCGAGCACTGAAAAACTGCATGTTGAAATGTTTAAAGTACTATTTAAAATAGTATCCAAAAAATAAACTAGAAATAAATCTAACAAATTTGTATGTTAAATCTAACAAGATTTGTATGTTAAAACTACAAAACATTGGTGAGAGTAATTAAAAAATATATGGTGTCCATGGTTTAGAAGGATCAATGTTTATAAAGATGCCAATTCTCCCCAAACTGATTGATAGAGTCAATGAAATTCCAATCAAAAACCCAGAAGGCTTTTGTAGAAACTGAATAAATGATCCTACTATTTATATGAAAAAAAAGCAGAGGACACAGAATAACCAAAATAATTTTTAAAACCCCAAAGTTTAATGATTCACACTACCTGATTCCAAGTCTTAACTATAAAACTTCAGTAATCAGTGCAGTGTGACAAGACACATTTAACTTTCAGGATTAGGTGGGAGCAGGAAGAGATGGATTAAAGAAGGCCACATCACATGTGCTCATTAATATGGGCAGGGACCCCACCCATGCACTGTACATATTTTTCTAAACAAAGTTTTATTGGAATACAACAGTGTATGCCCATTTGCTTACATACTGTCTATGGCTGTTTTCACACCATAGTGTCAAAGTTGAATAGTTGCAACAGAGTCAGAGACCAAATGGATAAGTTTGCCAGATTTGTATTTTAGTAAACAAAAATATAAGAAGCTCAGTCAAATTTGAATTTTAGATAAACCACAAATAATTTTTATTATAAGTATGATCCATGCAGTAATGTGGATATATTTATACTAAAAAATTATTTGTGGTTTATTTGAAATTCAAATTTAACTGGGTGCCATGTATTTTACCTCTATGTATAAATTTAAAGACTAAAATATTTACTATTTGGACCTTTATAGAAAAAGTTTACCAACCCTTGATTTCAGGTAAGGAGGAAAACGTTTTTCAACAATTAATTAAATTGTCAACAAAATTATTTGAAATTGTTTTTCATTAAAAGAAGTTACAAAATTAACAAGGCATAAATATATTTGGCTTTTTTCAGTTACCAATATTAAAATATGATACCTAAAATTATAACAAGTTCACTATTTTTTTTCACCAACTTCAAAACTTCCAGTAAACCCCTCTAAATATGAGGGTATACCATTATTTGAAGCAGTGGATCACAAACCTGCACATCAGATTTACTTAGGGTGCATTTAAAAAATACAGATACTTAGGCCCCAGTCCCCAAAATTCTGATTCATTATATCTGAAATGGAAACCAGGAATTTTTTTTTTTAATTTTTCAGATGATTTTTATGTACAGACTAGAGAACTGGTGACTTGAGCAGTGGTTTGCAAACTTTAATATGCATCAGGGCTTGTTGAAACACAGATTGCTGGGCCCTAACTCCAGAGTTTTTGATTCAGTAAGTCTGAAGTGGGACTCAAGAGGGTCTAACAATTTTCCAAGTGATGTTAGTACATTCTGCTGGTTTTAAGACTTCATTTTGAGAAAGAATGATTTAAAAATTGTCATGCACCTAACTTATGATTTTCTTAAGTTCAGATCTAGATTTTAACTAAACCTAGTATACAAAATAATGGAAATTTAGTGCCACAAAATGAATTGTATTGCTTGCTATTCCACTATAGTATTAATTTACCTAAAAAAGAAATGATAAAGTTTTTGTGTTTCAGACCATGTTTTGCTGTAACCCAGAAAGTCTCTAATCTTGTCAAAAAGTATTGAGAATGTGATCCAAACTTAAGTCTTAAATATGCCATTGAAAGCTTATTGTAAAAATAGAACTAACTACTAATAAACCAATTCAGCAAAGTAATGAAATACTTAGGAATAAATTCAACCAAAGAAGTGAAGAAGTTATACACTGAAAACTACAAATGTGGAAAGAAATTAAAGATCTAAATCAATAGAAAGACATACTATGTTCATGGGTTGGAAAGCTTAATATTGTTAAGATGGCAATACTCCACAAATTGATAAACTAGCAAATTTATCCTAAAATTTATGTGTAAATACAAAAGAACCAGAATAGCCAAAAAATCTTGAAAAGGAAGAACAGTGTTAGAGGGTTTACATTTCCTAATTTCAAAACTTACTAGAAAGCTATGGTAAGAAAAAAAAAATGGTACTAGCTTAAGAATAGACATATAGAACAATGGAATATAATTGAGAGTCTAGAAGTACACATTTACAGCCAATTGATTTCTGACAAATACGACAATAGTTTTTTCAACAAATGGTGCTAGGACTGCTAGATATTCACATGAAGAACAATGAAGCTGGACCTTTACCTTATACCATATACAAAAATTAACTCAACCTGGATTGAAGAACTAAGCCTAAGAGGTAAGAGCTATAAAAATATTAGAATGAAACTTAGGTGTAAATCTTTGTAAACTTGGATTAAGCAGTGGTTTCTTAGATGTCATGCCAAGAGCACAAACAACAAGAAAAAAATAAACTGGAAATCATCAAAATTAAAAACTTCTGTGCTTCAAAGGACACTATTAAGAGAGTGAAAAGAGGGGGCAGAGTCAAAATGGTGGACTAGGAGGACGCAGAGTTTGCTTCTCCGCACAACTAGGGCACCTACCAGGCACTAGTGGGGGACTACGGACACCTGAGGGGATGGAAGGAACCCCCAAACAACTGGGTAGGATGTGGCGGGAGATAGGGGATGAGAAGTAGAGGCAGGATGGGACCAGCACCCCTGAGGTGTTGCTGGGGGAGGAGAGGAGTTCCCACACCTGGAGGGGCCCACCCACAGTTAGGGGATCAATGGGTCAATGGGGATGGAGGGTCGCTTGGGAGGGTGAAGGATCGGAAGGGAATGAGGCCAGTGTTTCCCTGCCCACTTGGGCCCAAGGGAGCCTGCTGAGGTCCTGGACTTGATCCTCTGCCCAATGAGGCCCCCTCCAGCAACGTGAGTCCTGAGGGAGTAGCGGGGGAGGAAAAGTAAAGGCTGGCAAGATGGGACTGGCACCTCTGAGGGGCAGCTGAGGGAGGTGAGGGGTTCCCATGCCCAGAGGGGCCCACCCACAGTTAGGGGATCAACGGGGATGGGGTAGGCCCTTGGGAGAGGGGAGAATTGGAAGGGAATGAAGCCATCATTTACCCTACCCACTTGGGCCCCAGGGAGCCTACTGAGATCCCAGGTCTAATACTCTGCCCTCCAATGCTCCCTCCTGCTGTGCTGAGCCTAAGCCCTGCCCCCACAGCCCAACCCAGGTGCTTACCTCCAAACTCCACACTCCAGGACCCCCTCCAGCCTTGCTGCCTTTCCCAGCTGCACCATGTTTAATGTCGCCCACGCTTAGGCCCTGCTCCCAAGGCCTTTTCTGGCCACGTGGGTCCTAAGCCTAGGCCCTGCCTCCACTCTAAACCCCACCCCACCTAAGCCCCACCACCGCCTAAGTCCTGGCCCCACAGCCAAAGCCTTTCTGACCTTTCCGGGTTTTTTTATGTTGTGGTTCTGTTTTACTTTGATGCTGTTGATTCATTTATATCTTTATTTTTTCTAATAAATTTATATTTTTCTAATTTTATTTTATTTATATTTTATTATTTTTCTCCTTTTGGTTTGTTCTCCCCCTTTTTTTCTTTTTTCTGTTGTAGTTCTGTTTTACCTTGTTGTAGTTGTTTCACCTATATTTTTATTTTTCCTAAGATATTTTCTATTTTTCTATTTTTATTTCATGTTTTATTCTTTGTTATTGTACTCTTCTTTTTTTTTTTCTTTTGTCACACTGCATGGCTTGTCAAATCTTGGTTCCCAGGCCAGGGGTCAGGCCTGAGCTCCTGTGGTGGGAGTGCAAAGTCCAAACCGCTGGACTAACAGAGAAGCTCAGACCCCAGGGAATATTAAACAGAGTGAGGTCTCCTGGAGGTTCTCAACTCAGCACCAAGGCCCAGCTCTACCCAACTGCCTGCAAACTCCAGTGCTGGACAACTCAGGCCAAACAACCAGTAAGACAGGAACACAGCATCACTCAAGTAAAAAAAATATGTTACAGACGAAGGAGCAAAGTAAAACCTACAAGACCAAATAAACAAAGAGAAAATAGGCAACCTACCAGAAAAAGAATTCAGAGTAATGATAGTAAACATGATCCAAAATCTTGGAAATAGAATGGAGGCACGGATCGAGAAAATACAAGAAAAGTTTAACAAACACCTACAAGAACTATAGAACAAACAAACAGTGATGAACAACACAATAACTGAGATGAAAAATACACTAGAAGGAATCAATAGTAGAATAACTGAGGCAGAACAGCAAATAAATGTGCTGGAAGATAGAGTGGTGGAAATAATTGCTGAGGAGAAGAATAAAGAAAAAAGAATGAAAAGAATTGAGGACAGTCTTGGAGACCTCTGGGACATTAAATGCACCAACATTTGAATTATAGGGGTCCCAGAAGAAGAAGAGAAAGAAAAAGGGCCTGAGAAAATATTTGAAAAAAATTTTAAAATATCTGAAAATATTATATTCAAAAACTTCCCTAACGTGGGAAAGGAAATAACCTCCCAAGTCCAGGGAGTGCAGAGTTCCATACAGGATAAACCCTAGGAGAAATACACCAAGACACATATTAATCAAACTAACAAAATTTAATTCAAAGAAAAAATATTAAAAGCAGCAAGGGAAAAGCAACAAATAACATACAAGGGAATCCCCATAAGGTTATCAGCTGATTTTTCAGCAGAAACTCTGCCGGCCAGAAGGGAGTGGCAGGATATATTTAAAGTGATGAAGGGGAAAAACCTACAACCAAGCTTACTCTACCCAGTGAGGATCTCATTCAGATTCAATGGAAAAACCAAAAGCTTTACAGACAAGCAAAAGCTAAGAGAATTCAGCACCACCAAACCAGCTTTACAACAAATGCTACAGGAAATTCTCAAGGCAGGAAACACAAGAGAAGAAAAGGACCCACAAAAACAAACACAAATCAATTAAGAAAATGGTAATAGGAACATACATATCAATTATTACCTTGAATGTAAATGGATTAAATGCTCCAACAAAAATACACAGACTGGCTCAATGGATACAAAAATAAGACCCATACATATGTTGTCTATAGGAGACCCACATCAGATCTAGGGACACACACAGGCTGAAAGTGAAGGGTTGGAAAAAGATATTCCATGCAAATGGAAATCAAAAGAAAGCTGGAGTAGCAATATTCATATTAGATAAAATAGACTTTAAAATAAAGACTGTTACAAGAGATAAGGAAAGGGACTTCCCTGGTGGTGCAGTGGTTAGGAATCCGCTTGCCAATGCAGGGAACACATGTTCAATCCCTGGTCCGGGAAGATCCCACGTGCCGTGGAGCAACTAAGCCTGTGTGCCACAACTACTGAGCCTGTGCTCTAGAGCGCACAAGCCACAACTACTGAAGCCCACGTGCTTACAGCCTATGCTCCACAACAAAAGAAGCCCCCACACAGCAACAAAGAGTAGCCCGCACTCGCCGCAACTACAGAAAGCCTGTGCACAGCAACAAAGACCAATGCAGACAAAAATTAAAATAAATAAAATAAAATAAATAAATTTATTTTAAAAAGAGAGGTAAGGAATGACTCTATATAATGATCATGGGATCAATCCAAGAAGAAGATATAACAATTGTAAATATTTATGCATCCAACATAGGAACACCACAAAACATAAGGCAAATGCTAACAGCCATAAATGGGGAAATCAACAGTAACACAATAATAGTGGGGGACTTTAACACCCCACTTACACCAATGGATAGATCATCCAGATAGAAAATAAATAAAGAAACACAAGCTTTAAATGACACAGTAGACCAGATTGACTTAATTGATAATTGTAGGATATTCCATCCTAAGGAAAAAGAGTATACTTTATTATCAAGTGCACATGGAACATTCTCCACAATAGATCACATTTTGGGTCACAAATCAAGACTTGGAAAATTTAAGAAAATTGAAATCATATCAAGCATCTTTTCCAACCACAAGGCTTTGACATTAAAAATAAATTACAGGGAAAAAATGTGAAAAACACAAACACATGGAAGCTAAACAGTGTGTTGCTAAATAACCAAGAGATCACTGAAGAAATCAAAGAAGAAATAAAAAAACCTAGAAACAAATGACATCAAAAACACAACAATCCAAAGTCTATGGGATGCAGCAAAAGCAGTTCTAAGAGGGAAGTTCATAACAATTCAATCTCACCTCAAAAAACAAGAAAAACCTCAAATAAACAACCTGACTTTACACCTAAAGCAACTACAAAAACAAAGAAATCTCAATGTTAGTAGATGGAAAGAAATCATAAAGATCAGAGCAGAAATAAATGAATTAGAAATGAAAAAAACAATAAGAAAGATCAATAAAACTAATAGTTGGGTTCTTTGAGAAAATAAACAAAATTGACAAAGCTTTAGCCAGACTCATCAAGAAAAAAAGGGAGAGGACTCAAATCAATAAAATTAGAAATGAAAAAGGAGAAATTACAACTGATAATGCAGAAATACAAAGGCTCATAAGAGACTACTACAAGCAACTATATGACAAAAAAATGGACAATCTGAAAGAAATGGACAAATTCTTGGAAAGGTACAACTTTCCAAGACTGAACCAGGAAGAATTAGAAAATATAAACAGAACAATCACAAGTAATGAAATTGATAGTGTACTTAAAATCTTCAAACAAACAAAAGTCCAGGACCAGATGGCTTCACAGGCAAGTTCTGCCAAACATTTAAAGAAGAGCTAACACCTCTCCTTCTCAAAATCTTCAAAAAAAATTGCAGATGGGGGAACACTCCCAAACTCATTCTGTGAGGCCACCATCACCCTAATACCAAAACCAGACAAAGATATCACAAGAACAGAAAATTATGGACCAATATCACTGATTAACATAGACGTAAAATCCTCAACAAAATACTAGCAAACAAAATCCAACAACACATTACAAAGATCATACACCATGATCAAGTGGGATTTATCCCAGGGATGCAAAGATTCTTCAATATATGGAAATCAATCAACGTGATACACCATATTAATGAATTAAAGCATAAAAACCATATGATCATCTCAATAGAGGCAAAAAAAGCTTTTGACAAAATTCAACACCCATTTATGATAAAAACTCTCCAGAAAGTGGGCATAGAGGGAACTTCCCTCAACATAATAAAGGCCATATATGACAAATCCACAGCCAACATCATTCTCAATGGTGAAAAACTGAAAGCATTTCCTCTAGATCAGGAACAAAACAAGGATGTCCATTCTCACCACTATTATTCAGCATAGTATTGGAAGTCCTAGCCATGGCAATCAGAAAATAAAAAGAAATAAAATGAATCCAAATTGGAAAAGAAGAATTAAAACTGTCACTGTTTGCAGACGACATGATACCATACATAGAAAACCCTAAAGACGCTACAAGAAAACTACTAGAAGTAATCAATGGATTTGGTAAGGTTGCAGGTTACAAAATTAATGCACAGAAATCTCTTTCATTCCTATACACTAACAACAAAAAATCAGAAACAGAAATTAAGGAAACAATCCCATTTACCATTGCAACAAAAAGAATAAAATACCTAGGAATAAACCTACCTTAGGAAGCAAAAGACCTGTGATCAGAAAACTATAAAACACTGATGAAAGAAATCAAAGGTGACACAAACAGTTGGAAAGATATACAATGCTTCTGGATTGGAAGAATCAATATTGTAAAAATGACTATAGTACCCAAAGCAATCTACAGATTCAGTGCAATCCCTATCAAATTACCAATGGCATTTTACACAGAATTAGAACGAAAAATTTTACCATTTTTATGGAAACACAAAAGACCCCGAATAACAAAAGCCATCTTGAGAGAGAAGAATGCAACTGGAGGAATCAGGACTCCCCAACTTCAGACTATACTACAAAGCTACAGTAATCAAGACAGTATAGTACTGGCACAAAAACAGAAATATAGATCAATGGTACAGGATAGAAAGCCCAGAGATAAACCCATGCGCATGTGGTTACCTTATCTTTGATAAAGAGGCAAGAATATACAATGGAGATAAGACAGACTCTTTATTAAATGGTGCTGGGGAAACTGGACAACTATATGTAAAAGAATGAAATTAGAACACTCCCTCACACCATACACAAAAATAAACACAAAATGGATTAAAGACCTAAATGTAAGACTGGACGCCATAAAAGTCTTACAGGAAAACATAGGAAAAACACTTTGACATAAATCACAGCAAGATCTTTTATGATTCACCTTCTAGATTAATGAAAATAAAAACAAAAATAAACAAATGGGACCTAATGAAACTTAAAAGCATTTGCACAGTCTAGGAAACCATAAACAGGACGAAAAGACAACCTTCAGAATGGGGGAAAATATTTGCAAATGAAGCAACTGACAAAGGATTAATCTCCAAAATATACAAGAAGCTCATGCAGCTCAATATCAGGAAAACAAAAAACCCAATACAAAAATGGGCAGAAGAGGTAAACAGACATTCTCCACAGAAGACGTACAGGTAGCCAACAAACACATGAAAGGATGCTCAACATCACTAATCATTAGAGAAATGCAAATCAAAACTACAATGAGGTACCACCTCACACCAGTCAGAATGGCCTTCATCAAAAAACCTACAAACAATAAATGCTGCGGAGGGTGTGCAGAAAAGGGAATCCTCTTGCACTGTTGGTGGGAATGTAAACTGATACAGCCATTATGGAGAACAGTATGGAGGTTCCTTAAAAAACTAAAAATAGAACTACCATACGACCCAGCAATCCCACTACTGGGCATATACCCTGAGAAAACAATAATTCAAAAAGAGTCATGTACCAAAATGTTCATTACAGATCTATTTACAATAGCCAGGACATGGAAGCAACCTAAGTGTCCATCATCAGATGAATCAATAAAGAAGATGTGGCACATATATACAATGGAATATTACTCAGCCATAAAAAGAAACAAAATTGAGTTATTTGTAGTGAGGTGGATGGAGTTAGAGTCTGTCATACAGAGTGAAGTAAGTCAGAAAGAGAAAAACAAATACAGTATGCTAACACATATATACGGAATCTGAGGAAAAAAAAGAAATGGTCATGAAGAACCTAGTGGTAAGATGGGAATAAAGACACAGACCTACTAGAGAATAGACTTGAGGATATAGGGAGGGGGAAGGGTAAGCTGTGACAAAGTGAGAGAGTGTCATGGACATATATACACTACCAAACATAAAATAGATAGCTAGTGGGAAGCAACCGCATAGCACAGGGAGATCAGCTCGGTGCTTTGTGACCACCTAGAGAGGTGGGATAGGGAGGGTGGGAGGGAGGGAGACGCAAGAGGGAAGAGATATGGGAACATATGTATATGTATAACTGATTCACTTTGTTATAAAGCAGAAACTAACACACCATTGTAAAGCAATTATACTCCAATAAAGATGTTTTAAAACAAAAAAACAACTAAAAATAGAACTACCATATGACCCAGCAATACCACTACTGGGCATATACCCTGAGAAAACCATAATTCAAAAAGAGACATGTACCACAATGTTCATTGCAGCACTATTTACAATAGCCAGGACATGGAAGCAACCTAAGTGTCCATCAACAGATGAATGGATAAAGAAGATGTGGCACATATATACAGTGGAATATTACTCAGCCATAAAAAGGAATGAAATTGAGTTATTTGTAGTGATGTGGATGGACCTAGAGTCTGTCATACAGAGTGAAGTAAGTCACAAAGAGAAAATCAAATACTGTATGCTAACCAATATATATGGAATCTGAAAAAAAAAAAAAGTTTCTGATGAACCTAGGGGCAGGACAGGAAGAAAGACTAAGACGTGGAGAATGGACTTGAGGACACGGGGAGAGGGAAGGGTAAGCTGGGACAAAGTGAAAGAATAGCACTGACATATATACACTACCAAATGTAAAATAGCTAGTGGGAAGCAATTGTGTAACACAGGGAGATCATAAAAGGAAATGAAACTGGGTCATTTGTAGAGATGGACCTAGAGTCTAAATATCGTATATTAACGCATATATGTGGAATCTAGAAAAATGGTACAGATGAAACTATTTGTAGGGCAGGAATAGAAATGCAGACATAGAGAATGGACGTGTGGACACAGTAGGGAAAGGGGAGCGTGGGATGAATTGAGAGATTAGGTTTGACAAAAATACACTACCATGTGTAAAATAGAGAGCTAGTGGGAACCTGCTGTATAGCACAGGGAGCTCAGTTCAGTGCTCTCTGATGACCTAGATGGGTAGGATGGTGGGGGAGGGAGGTCTAAGAGGAAAGAGATATATGTATACATATAGCTGATTCACTTCATTGTATTGCAGAAACTAAAACACAACATTGTAAAGCAATTATACTGCAATAAAATTTTAAAAAATGAAAAGACAACTCACAGGAGAAACTTTTTGCAAATCATAAATCTGATAAGGGATTTGTATCTAGACTATATAAAGAGCTATAAAACTCAATAATAAAAAGACAACCCAATTAAAAATAGGCAAAGGATCTGAATAGATAGCTCTCCAAAGAAGATATACAAATGTCTAAGATAGTGTAATTAACCAACATGGAAATAAAGATGAAAACCACAAGGAGATACCACCTCACAGCCACTAGGATGGCTATCATTACACACACACACATACACACACACAACACACAGAGAGAAAATAATAAGTACCAGAGAGGATATGGAGAAATTGGAACACTTAAGCATTGCTGATGGGAATGTAAAATGTTGCAGCGACTTTGGGAAACAGTCTGGCTGTTCCTTAAAAAGGTTAAACATAGAGTTACTATATGATCCAGCAATTCCACTCCTATGTATACACCCAAGAGAAATTAAAATATATGTGCACACAAAAACTTGTACTCAAGTGTTCTTAGCAGCATTCTTCATAATAGTGAAAAGGTGGAAACAACCCAATTGTCTATCAACTAATGAATGCAGTATACCTCTACAACAGAACATTATTCATCAATAAAAATAAATTATTGATATATGCTACAACATGGTTGAAACTTGAAAACCTTAGACTAAGTTAAATAATCACTGTTAAAGGACCACATATTGTACAATTCCATTTATATAAAATGTACAGAATTGGAAAATCTATAGAAGCAGAAAATAAATTAGAGGTTGCCTAGGGTTGTTAGGAGTATGGGAGGATTAGAGAGTGGTAGCTAAGGGGTCCAGGGTTTCTTTTTAGGCAATGAATATGTTCTATTATGGTGATGGATGCACAACTGTGAATATACTGAAAGGTGCTGAATTTTACACTCAAAGAATGAATTGTATAGTATACTAATTATATTTCAATTAAGCTTTTAAAAGAAAATAGAACTAACTACGTTAAGGACACTGTTCTGAAATAAAATCTATTAGGCATTTTGAGGTGTAGTTCCCAAGTTCTATTTCTAATTCCCTTTGAAAACATGTTTTTAAATTTATATTGAGCTGAGTATTGCTTGCTTAATTTTGTAGTCTTCATAGCAAAACTACAGCACCACATATTTCCTCTGTTTGTGCAAATAACCAGCCTTTGCTTCAAATGAATGTTTCTATTAACACTATGCCTAATTATTGAAATTAAACATGTGCAATATGAGCTTCTGCTCACTGCCTCTCAACCTATCTTTTCCTCCTGCTGGTTCACTCTGAGGGACCTTGGCTTACTGAAGCTTGCCAGGAACCCTGATTTGTATGAACATGGCCTTAACCGGAAGTAGTGTATCTAGTCTATCCTAAGAATTAAAATTTAAATACTTCTTTTCATCATCTTGATAAAAATCATAAACATATACATGTAATAAAACAAATAAGGAAAATTCCATTTAAAATAAAAAGCTCAGCTCCTGAAAGACTGCATTTTTAAGATAATATTTTTTTATTTGATAAATACAAGCAAAATCCCAGAATCCCAAATCCATGTCCCAACACCAAAGTCATGGACTAAGGTGAGATTGTGTCTCCATGACAGAACATTTAAATAAAAAATAAAAAAAAAGCTAGATAACTAATAATTTCAACTAACAAAATTGACACTTTCTGAAGTGTTGTGAGAGCATGTTTTCTCCTTTTTGTTTTCCTTTTAATCTTTCAATGCATTAATCGACTTCCTTTTCAGTGCTTTATACTTCACACCATTTTTCAGTGTGCCACAAATTCCCAACCCTTACTCTCAAACATTGTATCAAGACTATTGTAATACTAGGGAGATTACCTATCATGACTAACTGGAAAATTGTTCGACAGACACACTGCATAATCTTTGGAGGTTTCTACCAAGTAAAGCACACACCTCCCTTTGTAATAGGAAAGATTGAGGTCAGTATATGGAAACGAGTACATGAGACAAAATATGATATTTTACATATTGAATTCTATAGGTATTCTACAATAAACATGGAAGAATTTAGCGTGATAATACATGTGAAGTGATACTATAAATTGCAAAGTATTAGACGAAGTTTAGGTAGTACTGGTAGTAGTAACAGTAATAATTTCTAAGAACATACTCATTGTTACTTATTTGCAAAACTGCATGGTTTGAGGAACTCAAGACTAAAATGGCAATCTGTAAAGTCCCAGGGATAAAAATCAAATCAAATTTACTCATATTGACATTTTCCTAGAAAAGAAAATATATTGTATTTTTCAGCATAAATTAGTGTAAAAAGAGTCTGTTATTATTGAACCTATTGAGACCTAGGAGATCATCAATAAACAGTGCTAAGTAGGTTCAATCCCAAGGAAAACAGCCCAGCCTCTGCTAATGAGATTTCCATGCAATACCAGGCCAAATTTGATTTTATTTCATTCAGTGACTTCACAGCCTCTGAATAAGAGGTTCCTGTGAACTTCTGCAGTTTAATAACTGCAGAAATTCTGCAGTTTAATAAAAGTTGATCAAAATGGGGTTTTTAAGTAAATGCTTCAAACATATTGAGAATGGATACCCTTTCTCTGTAATAATTGTTTTGTGGGAAAAGGTTTAGTATCTTAAGATTCAATTCTTTGGAGGAAGGAGAATCATTAATGGTAAGAAATAAGCCCTCCTGGATTTCAACTGATCCCTCTTTCTTCCCTATGAAATCATAGTTATGGATGATACAGAATATTTTTAAAAACTCCCTATTTTATACAAAAATAAAAGTAGAACTGATTAATAGCAATCTTGAGCCCCAAACTAAGAATTAATTTCAAAATACTTTGAGGCCCATATACCCATATTTGTCTAGTATGTGCTAAAGAAAGAGTAGGTTGAGTAATTACCTGGCCAGAAATCTGTTCCTGTTTCTATTTTTTTAGCCAATTTTATAATTTGTTAAATGAAAATTTAAGTACTTATAATTTTTCTGAATTTTTTAATAAATCTCCAATGCTTTAGCTTTTAGAATTAATGGTTTAATTTTTATATTAAAGATCCTGAAAATGGTTGATCTACTACAGATCTGTAAGAAAAACTCAAAATATAAAACTTTCTCTTGGGGACCTTCAAGATGGCAGAGGAATAAGACATGGAGATCACCTTCCTCCCCACAGATACATCAAAAATACATCTACATGTGGAACAACTCTTACAGAACACCTACTGAACGCAAGCAGAAGACCTCAGACTTCCCAAAAGGCAATAAACTCCCCCATGTAACTGGGTAGGGCAAAAAAAAAAAAAGAAAAAACAGAGACAAAAGAATAGGGACGGGACCTGCACCTCTGGGAGGGAGCTGTGAAGGAGGAAACGTTTCCACACACTAGGAAGACCCTTCACTGGTGGAGATGGGGAGTGGTCAGGGTGAAACTTTGGAGCCATGGAGGAGAAAGCAGCAACAGGGGTGCAGAGGAAAAAGCGGAGAGATTCTCATGCAGAGGATCAGTGCCAACCAGCATTCATCAGCCTGAGATGCTTGTCTGCTCACCCACCAGGGTGGGTGGGGGCTGGGAGCTGACGCTTGGGCTTTGGAGGTCAGACCTCAGGGAGAAGACTGGAGTTGGCTGTGTGAACACAGCCTGAAGGGGGCCAGTGCGCACAGCTAGCCAGGAGAGAGTCCAGGAAAAAGTCTGGACCTGCCTAAGAGGCAAGAGACCATTGTTTCAGGGTGCACAAGGAGAGGGGATTCCTTCCCTGTCTGCCCACAGAAGGCAGAGCACCACCTAAATGAGCTCCAGAGATGGGCGTGAGCCACAGCTATCAGCTCAGACCCCAGAGATGGGCATGAAATGCTAATGCTGCTGCTGCAGACACCAAGAATCCTGTGTGCAAGCACAGGTCACTATCCATGCACACACACACACACACACCAGGAACCTGCACAGAATTCCACTGCCAGGGTCCCATAATCCAGGGACAAGTTCCCTGGGAGAACACATGGTGCTCCTCGGGCTGTTGCAACATCACGTTGGCCTCTGCCACAGCAGGCTTACTCCATATTCCAATTATAACTACCATACCCCTCCCTCACACTGGCGTGAATGAGCAAGAGCCTCCTAATCAGCCCTGCTTTAACCCCATCCTGTCTGGGCAGAAACAGATGCCTGAGGGTGACCTACATGCAGAGATGGGGCCAAAGCCAAAGCTGAATCCCAGGAGCTGTGCGAACAAAGAAGAGAAAGGGAAATTTCTCCATGCAGCCTCAGAAGGAGCAGATTAAATTCCCACAGTCAACTTGATGTACCTTGCATCTGTGGAATACCTGAATAGACAACAAATCATCCCAAAACAGAGGCGGTGGACTTTACGAGCAACTGTACACTTGGGGTTTGCTATCTGTGACTGATTTGTTTCAAATTTTTATGTTTCTCTTAGTATACTTTTTAGCACTTGTTATCTTAGGTGGATTTGTTTATTCATTTGGTTGCTCTCTTCTTTTTTATTATTATTGTTTTTTAAATTTTTTTTATTTTAATAATTTTTTTATTATTTATATTTTTTCTTTCTTTTTTCCCTTTTCTTCTGAGCCGTGTGGCTGACAGGGTCTTGGTGTTCCAGCCTGGTGTCAGGCCTGAGCCTCTGAGATGGGAGAGCCGAGTTCAGGGCATTGGACCACCAGAGACCTCACGGCCCCAAGTAATATCAATTGCTGAGGACTCTCCCAGACATCTCCATCTCAATGCTAAGACCCAGCTCCAATGGCCCGCAAGCTCCAGTGTTGGACATCCCATGCCAAACAACTAGCAAGACAGGAATACAACCCCACCCATTAGCAGAGAGGCTGCCTAAAATTATAATAAGTTCAAAGACACCTCAAAACACACCACCGGACGCAGTCATGCACACTAGAAAGAAAATATCCAGTCCCACCCACCAGAACACAGGCACCAGCCCCTCCACCAGGAAGCCTACACAAGCCACTGAACCAACCTCATGCATTGGGGGCAGAAACAAAAAACAACAGGAAATATGAACCAGCAGATTGCAGAAAGGAGACCCCAAACACAGTAAGTTAAACAAGGTGACAAGACAGAGAAATATGCAGTAGATGAAGGAGCAAGGTAAAAACCCACCAGACTAAACAAATGAAGATGAAATAAGCAGTCCACCTGAAAAAGAATTCAGAATAATGATAGTAAAGATGATCCAAAATCATAGAAATAGAATGGATAAAATACAAAAGTTTGTTTAACAAGGACCTAGAAGAGCAAAAGAACAAACAAACAATGATGAACAACAAATAAATGAAATTAAAAGTTCTCTAGAAGGAATCAATAGCAGAACAACTGAGGCAGAAGAACGGATAAGTGACCTGAAAGATAAAATGGTGGAAACAACTACAGCAGAGCAGAATAAAGAAAAAAGATGAAAAGACTTGAGGACAGTCTCAGATACTTCTAGGACAACATCAAACACACCAATATTCAAATTATAGGGGTCCCAGAAGAAAAACAGGAAAAGAGAGGGTCTGAGAAAATATTTGAAGAGATTATAGTTGAAAACTTCCCTAATATGGGAAAGGAAATAGTAACTCAAGTCCAGGAAGCGCAGACAGTCCTATACAGGATAAATCCAAGGAGGAATATGCAAAGACACATATTAATCAAACAACCAAAAATGAATAACAAACAAAAAATATTAAAAGCAGCAAGGAAAAAGCAACAAATAACATACAAGGGGATCACCGTAAGGTTAACAGCTGATCTTTCAGCAGAAACTCTGCAAGCTAGAAGGGAGTGGCAGGGCATATTTAAAGAGATGAAAGGGAAAAACCTACAACCAAGATTACTTTACCCAGCAAGGATCTCATTCAGATTCACAGAGAAATTAAAAACTTTACAGACAAGCAAAAGCTAACAGAATTCAGCACCACCAAACCACCTTTACAACAAATGCTAAAGCAATTTCTTTAGGCAGGAAACACAAGAGAAGGAAAAGCCCTACAACCAAAACAATGAAGAAAATGGTAATAGGAACATATATATCGATAATTACCTTAACTGTAAATGGATTAAATGCTCCAACAAAAAGACATTGACTGGCTGAATGGATACAAATACAAGACCTCTATATAGGCTGTCTACAAGAGACCAATTTCAGACCTAGGGACACATACAGATTGAAAGTGAGGAGATGGAAAAAGATATTCCATGCAAATGGAAATCAAAAGAAAGCTGTAGTAGCAATACTCATATCAGATAAAATAGACTTTAAAATAAAGTCTATTACAAGAGACAAAGACATGCACTATTTGATGATCAAGGGATCAATCCAAGAAGAAAATATAACAATTGTAAATATTTATGCACCCAACATAGGAGCACCTCAATACATAAGGCAAATACTAACAGCCATAAAAGGGGAAATTGACAGAAACACAATAATAGTAGGGAACTTTAACACTCCACTTTCACCAATAGACAGATCATCCAAAATGAAAATAAATAAGGAAACACAAGCTTTAAACGATGCATTAAAAAACATGGACTTAATTGATATTTATAGGACATTTCATCCAAAAACAACAGAATGCACTTTCTTATCAAGTGCTCATGGAACATTCTCCAGGATAGATCATATCTTGGGTCACAAATCAAGCCTTGGTAAATTTAAGAAAACTGAAATCATATCAAGTATCTTTTCTGACCACAACGCTATGAGACTAGATATCAATTGCAGGAAAAAAAATCTGTAAAAAATACAAATGAATGGAGGCTAATCAGTACACTACTAAATAACCAAGAGATCACTGAAGAAATCAAAGAGGATATCAAAAAATACCTAGAAACAAATGACAATGAAAACATGATGACCCAAAACCTATTTGATGCATCAAAAGCAGTTCTAAGAGGGAAGTTTATAGCAGTACAATCCTACCTCAAGAAACAAGAAAAATCTCAAATAAACAACCTAACCTTACACCTAAAGCAACTAGAGAAAGAAGAACAAAAAGAACCCGAAAGTTAGCAGAAGGAAAGATATCATAAAGATCAGATCAGAAATAAGTGAAAGAGGAATGAAGGAAACGATAGCAAATATCAATAAAACTAAAAGCTGGTTCTTTGAGAAGATAAACAAAATTGATAAACCATAACCCAGACTCACCAAGAAAAAAAGGGAGAAGACTGAAATCAACAGAATTAAAAATGAAAACGGAGAAGTAACAACTGACACTGCAGAAATACAAAGGATCATGAGAGATTACTACAAGCAACTATATACCAATAAATTGAACAACCTGTAAGAAATAGACAAATTCTTAGAAAAGCACAACCTTCTCAGACTGAACCAGGAAGAAATAGAAAATATAACCAGAAGAATCACAAGCACTGAAGTTGAAACTGTGATTTAAAATCTTCCAACAAACAAAAGCCCAGGACCAGATGGCTTCACAGGCAAATTCTATCAAACATTTAGAGAGGAGCTAACACCTATCCTTCTCAAACTCTTCCAAAATATAGCAGAGAGAGGAACACTCCCAAACTCATTCTATGAGGTCACCATCCCCCGGATCCAAAACCAGACAAAGATGTCACAAAAAAAGAAAACCATAGGCCAATATCACTGATGAACATAGATGCAAAAATCCTCAACAAAATCCTAGCAAACAGAATCCAACAGCACATTAAAAGGATAAAACACCATGATAAAGTGGGGTTTAACCCAGGAATGCAAGGATTCTTCGATATATGCAAAACAATCAATGTGTTACACCATATTAACAAATTGAAGAATAAAAACCGTGTGATAATGTCAATAGATGCAGAAAAAGCTTTAAACAAAATTCAACACCCATTTATGATAAAAAAAACTCTCCAGAACGTAGGCATAGAAGGAACCTACCTCAATATAATAAAGGCCATAAATGACCAACCCACAGCCAACGTCATCCTCAATGGTGAAAAACTGAAACCATTTCCTCTAAGATCAGGAACAAGACAAGGTTGCCCACACTCACCACTATTATGCAACATAGTTTTGGCAGTTTTAGCCACAACAATCAGAGAAGAAAAAGAAATAAAAGGAATCCAAATTGGAAAAGAAGAAGTAAAACTGTCACTGTTTGCAGATGACATGATACTATACATAGAGAATCCTAAAGATGCTACCAGAAATCTACTAGAGCTAATCAATGAATTTGGTAAAGTAGCAGGATACAAAATTAATGCACAGAAATCTCTTGCATTCCTATACACTAATGATGAAAACTCTGAAAGAGAACTTAAGGAAACACTCCCATTTACCATTGCAATAAAAAGAATAAAATACCTAGGAATAAACCTACCTAAGGAGACAAAAGACCTGTATGCAGAAAAGTATAAGACACTGGTGAAAGAAATCAAAGACGATACTAATAGATTGAGAGATATACCATGTTCTTGGATAGGATGAATCAACACTGTGAAAATGACTATACTACCCAAAGCAGTTTAGAGATTCATTGCAATCCCTATGAAACTACCAATTGCATTCTCACAGAAGTAGAACAAAAAAATGTCACAATTTGTATGGAAACACAAAAGACCCTGAATAGACAAAGCAATCTTGAGAAAGAAAAATGGAGCTGGAAGAATTAGGCTCCCTGACTTCAGAGTATACTATAAAGCTGCAGTATTCAAGACAGTATGCTACTGGCACAAAAATAGAAATAGAGATGAATGGAACAGGATAGAAAGCCCATAGATAAACCCACACATATATGGTTACCTTATCTTTGATAAAGAGGCAAGAATATACAATGGAGATAAGACAGGCTCTTTATTAAATGGTGCTGGGGAAACTGGACAGCTACATGTAAAAGAATGAAATTAGAACACTCCCAAACACAGTATACAAAAATAAACATAAAATGGATTAAAGACCTAAATGTAAGGCCATACACTATAAAACTATTAGAGGAAAACATAGGCAGAACACTCTATGACATACATCACAGCAAGATCCCTTTTGACCCACCTCCTAGAGGAATGGAAATAAAAACAAATATAAACAAATGGAACCTAATGAAACTTAAAAGCTTTTGCACAGCAAAGGAAACCATAAACAAGATAAAAAGACAACCCTCAGAATGGGAGAAAATATTTGCAAATGAAGCAACTGACAAAGGATTAATCTCCAAAATATACAAGCAGCTCATGCAGCTCAATAACAAAAAAACAAACAACCCAATACAAAAATGGGCAGAATACCTAAACAGACATTTTTCCAAAGAAGATATACAGATTGCCAACAAACACATGAAAGGATGCTCAACATCACTAATCATTAGAGAAATGCAAATCAAAACTACAGTGAGGTATCACCTCACACCAGTCAGAATGGCCATCATCAAAAAATCTACAAACAATAAATGCTGGAGAGGGTGTGGAGAAAAGGGGACTCTCTTGCACTGTTGGTGGGAATATAAATTGATACAGCCACTATGGAGAACAGTATGGAGGTTCCTTAAAAAACTAATAATAGAACTACATATAACCCAGCAATCCCACTACTGGGCATATACCCTGAGAAAACCATAATTCAAAAAGAGACATGTACCACAATGTTCATTGCAGCACTATTTACAATAGCCAGGACATGGAAGCAACCTAAGTGTCCATCGACTGATGAATGGATAAAGAAGATGTGGCACATATATACAATGGAATATTACTCAGCCATAAAAAGAAATGAAATTGATTTATTTGTAGTGAGGAGGATGGACCTAGAGTCTCTGATACAGAGTGAAGTAAGTCACAAAGAGAAAAACAAATACCGTATGCAAACATATATATATGGAATCTAAAAAATAAAAAAAGTTCTTACGAACCTAGGGACAGGGCAGGAATAAAGATGTAGATGTAGAGAATGGACTTGAGGACACGGGGAGGGAGAAGGGTAAGCTGGGATGAATTGATAGAGTAACATTGACATATACATACTACCAAATGTAAAATAGATAGCTAGTGGGAAGCAGCTGCGTAGCACAGGGAGATCAGCTCGGTGCTTTGTGACCACTTAGTTGGATGGGATAGGGAGGGTGGGAGGGAGGCTCAAGAGGGAGGGTATATGGGGATATATGTATACATATAACTGGTTCACTTTGTTATACAGCAAAAACTAACACAACATTGTAAAGCAATTATACTCCAATGAAGATGTTTCAAAAAACACCTTTCTCTTATTTCTACAGTACAATAATGCCATATTTCATAGAATTTAAGACTCCATGAACTGTAAGAAACACAAATGTTTTATACACATTAAAACAGAAGACCAATGCCAATTAAACTATGGCACAAAGCTTCTTGTCACTTAACATTGTGTTCTATATTTTAAAAAAGAGATCTTTGTGACTTACTTGGACATAGATATTTATCACCATATTCCTACATAGAAAGCAAAATATAAGCAAAATAAATTCATTATTGCTTTGGTAAATGTTGTCATTTGCAGGCAATCCTTTAGCACATATATCAGTAGAAAACATAAGGTAGCTTCTACTTTTGGGGATCTTCCTTTCTAAGATCCCATAAAGCATGTGGTCATTGCCTTATAAGAAAGTGTGAAACTGGCTATTCCTCTGGCGATGGATATTACTTCACTGTATCACATTTAGGCTTCATTGCTCTGTTTCTGTGTCTTTCTATTAAATAAATTTCTATTTCAATGCCAAATCATAATGTAATATTTTAATATCTGTATATCATTTAATCAACACATGCAGCAGACTCAATTGAAATAACAGTAAGACTAGCGATAACCAATTTACACATAAGCAGGCAACAACTACTACGTCATGATTGTCCTCTTACCGTCAATTGTAAGACACATACTGATTTTTTTAAATGCTGAAATGTGAAAACATGTGAATCTTAGAATTGAAGAATCCAATGACAGTCCCCTATATCTGCATCATGGTGGCTATTAGCATGAACTTGGTAGCCAGATAGACATGAGTACTGACTCAGTCATTTAACTGCTGTGTGATTGATACTGGGCAAGTTACTTAACCTCTACAAGCCTTAGGTCATTTAAAACTAAGTATTATAGGGGGCTTCCCTGGTGGCACAGTGGTTGAGAATCTGCCTGTCGGTACAGGGGACACAGGTTCGAGCCCTGGTCTGGGAGGATCCCACATGCTGCGGAGCATCTAGGCCCGTGAGCCACAACTGCTGAGCCTGCACGACTGGAGCCTGTGCTCCGCAACAAGAGAGGCCGCGATAGTGAGAGGCCCGCGCGCTGCGATGAAGAGTGGCCCCCGCTCGCCGCAACTAGAGAAAGCCCTCGCACAGAAACGAAGACCCAACACAGCCAAAAATAAATAAATAAATAAATAAAAATTTAAAATAATACAGACATACACTTTATAAAAAAAAAAGTGTTATAGTAGTATCTACTGTACAGAATGATTATAAGGATGTAACAATGTAATTTCTAGACAAACTGCTCATTAAATATTAGATACTATGATTTTTATTAGAAGCATTATCTGTTTGGGTCTTCACAACCACCTGTGACGTAGTAGAAAGACAATATTATCCCCATTTGCTGCTGAGGAGAACAAGGATCAAAGATATTTTGATCCGCCCAAGATCATAAAGTCAGTAAGTGACTGGTTCCTTCCATATATATTCTCCCTAGATTGAGACTGATAAATATACATATATTTCCCATTCTCATTTAAAAAATATTGAATTAGCTTAAAGAAAATAAAAAGGATCTGAGCATTGTGAATATTTTTGGTTCTCCAGCAGCCCACTCCTCTTTATTCTAAAAGCAATACCCCTTCTCAACTTTCAATCCATGTGCTTTGAATCCAACCTCAATTCCTGGTTCCAGGGATGGAACATAAGGCCCAAGTTCAGCTAATCAGAACTTTGAATTCCCCTAGCTACAAAGATTGATCCAGGAATAGGCACTTAACTCAAGCCAAGTTAGTCAGAATAAATCAGAGCTAATCTCAGGACTTTTACTTGAATAACCAGAAAGAGATATTTCAACAGAAAGGACATTTCCCCCTTCGGTTTGGCTTTGACTTGAGGAGATGTGAGGCTGGCGCAGCTGCTACCATCCTGTGACCGCACTGATCCTGAAAATGAAGCCAAAACATGGCCAATCTGGGTAACAGATAGAAACCAGCTACTAAATCCAATAAGTGGGTTTCTGAATCCAGCCATGCTTGAATTTACCCTATTTTTTACTTCTCAGTTATTTGAGACAACATGTTCCCTTTCTCTGCACAAATTATAGCTTTCGCCTCCTGAGCAAGGGACTCAAGGTAGGGCAGTATAAGCCTAAAAGAGCTATGTGTTTAACAAGCACCAAGACTGCTATATCCAATACATAATTATTTATCTTTGTTCTGAAAAAGCAAAATTGGCCAAATGGTAATGATTAAACACCACTGATCTGCAGTGTACACAATTCCAAGAACAGGAGACAAATGTTTACTGTGTCAATTTCCATATCACTGGCCAAGCATCCTAAGGGCTTTCTATATTAATTTATAGTAGGCAACACTATGGAAAGAGTTGGTTTAGATAAATTTAAATACCTTGTGGTGTCAGTGACACACACATAGAATTGTTTATTTCACTATATCCAAGTCCACTCTGATTGGTATCATCGTGCATTTGGAAATGGTTGACACTACGCAATTACATTTTCTGTCTTTTAATCCTCTAAAATCTGACTAGTTAGAAACCCAAATATAATTAACACAACTAACTGGTTACAATAATTTATTCAGACTTGTAAAATTTAAATATGCTACAGAGTAAAATCTAGGCTCTTCAAAACAGCACTAGCACTAATATTTGAATATAAAAAGGGAAAAGAGGAAAATGGCAAATTCAAAACCTTGTTTACTAGGTAAGTAGTTAAGTTTCTTTGCTAAAATGTAAAATAATATTTATTGAGAAATTTAGTGTATCTAAGGTTCTTCCAGGAGAACTTAACAACTGCTGGGACATTTGTAAACATACAGAGAAATCTATATATTCCCCGCATCCTAGGATTCCCCTCTTATTTCCACCAGTAAAGGAACTACAGTACTATTTTGATTTTCTCATTCTTTCAACATGCTGACTTAAGGTGTTGCTTTAACATAACGTTTTTAAACCATCTACTCCTACTACTAATCCACATGTTTTGTGAAAATGTTTGTACACAGAATGGGATTCCAAAGAGAAACAGATTGTAACTTAATACCACACACGGAGTTTAGTTGGATTTTATATATAATTCTATACAATATAAATAATAAATCTGCAAAAGCACATGTGTTCAATAAGTATGAATATTAGCATACATATATGCTTCAATTTCAAATGTTATTCCTCTTTCTCTTTCATTAGAGGTCAAAAATCCAGAGGGAGGTGGGAAGGAGGAGGTGGGGAACCCCCCTCAATTTATCACCTCAGTAAATGACCCACACATACATTTTCCTTGAAACAGTAATTACTACTATCTTCCCTTGATATGGCAGGTGAAGGGTTAAATTAAAGAAGTCTTGTAGTTTGCCATGACTGAAATGAAGGTCCGCTGTCCTCCTTCAGCCCTCATGAAGTTTTCTGCTTCTCATTCCTATTCTACCCTTGCTGTGAGGTGTGCTATCCTGTCGGTTACCTACAAACATTCAACTTCATAGGAGGAAATAAGAAATGAGTTAACGTAGTAGCTGTGATCTGATCTTTATTTCACTAGATGAGTTTTTCAAACTTTTTAAAACTCAGCCAATTGTAAGAAGTATATTTCCCATCATAACTCAGGACACACCAATATTTATGTTTATACATGTGTATGTCTAACTGAAGCAAGAATTTCAACCAGTGTTGACCCTTACTATGTGTAGTGCACTCTGATACCCTCTTTTTTATTTTATTCTAGTCTTTGTATTTTTTTCAAATGCTGTTTAAGAACCACTAAATTGATTCCATGATCCTTTAAGTCTTGACCTAAAGGGTTGAAAAACACTGTCTCAAGAGATGAAAGCAGCTTAAGCTAGAAAGAGCTTGAGTCTTGAAATAGGTTTAAAATCTGACTTTGCCATTGATGGCCATGTGACCTGTGGCAAGATCCTTAGCTCATATACTCAGTTTCCTCAACCATAGAATGGAGGTAATATTCCTACTTTGCAGGATGACTGTGAGGATCATTGAGTTGACATGTGAAAATCCAAGCCCATTCTCTGATATATGGTAGAATGAAAATAAATATTAGTTCATGGATCATCCCTTAAATCTCAAAAAACCTAAGAGAGAGCAAGATCTCTGTAGAAACACTGCTTTTCAAACCCTTTTAAACCTTCTCCCTCTCCTTCCTTCTCAGTCTTTTTCACTAACTCATAGACAAAACACTTGTTTAAATTCTCTAGTCTATTAGGGGCCAAGTGAGCCACGGCCACAGCCACATTGGCAAACACCGGAAGCACCCGGAAGTCCAGGGTAATGCTGGTGGCATACATTGCCACAGGATCAACTTTGACAAATACCATCCAGGCTACCTTGGGAAGGTTGGTATGAGGCATTACCACTTAAAGAGGAACCAGAACTTCTGCCCAACTGCCAACCTTGATAAATTATGGACCTTGGTCAGTGAGAAGACTTGGGTAAATGCTGCGAAGAACAAGACTGGAGCTGCTCCTATCATTTATATGGTGCTATCGGGCTACTACAAAGTTCTGGGGAAGGGGAAGCTCCCAAAGCAGCCTGTCGTCGTGAAGCCCAAATTATTCAGCAGAAGAGCTGAGGAGAAGATTAAGGATGTGGGTGGGGCTTGTGTCCTGGTAGCTTGAAGCCATATGGTGGAAGATTCATTAAATGTTAGCGAGTGCTTTTCAAAAAATATAAATCAATAAAGTCCCTAGTCTAAAGAATAAGAAATTATTAAATAAGGAACGTTTAATATCTCAAACTTTTCCACCAATTTCTGTGCAGACCTAATTAACAATTCTTTGGAATATTGGGTCAAAACCAGTATAAACTTCAAAATTCTTGGAGTGATCCTTGTCCATTATGATCTGATTCTGTTTTCATCTGCAACATTAGATCAAATTATTGCTACTTCCCTCAGCTTCCAAAGAATACCTGATTCAGTCCCATTAGTTCCTGCCTTGTCATGCTCTGTTGCACCTTTGTATTTTGTAAATGTTTCCTTTGTGCTGGTCTCATCATCTCTTTCCCAGCTTTCTGTTTTGACACTTAACTGCCTATGTAATCTTGGGCAAATTACTAATTCAGTATTTCTAAACATACTTTCCTCTTCTGTAATATAAGAATAATAATATTTACCACATGAAGATTCTTGAAAGGATATAATGACATCAGGGTTGTAAATTGCCTGACATATAATAAGCACTCAATGAATGATGATTGTTAGTATTTTTATTATGTTTATCAGTCAATGCTGAGTTAAAGTAGCATCTATTCTAGCAAATCTTTGCTGACACTCCTGTTCTAGATTACATGCCCTACTTCTGGACTCTCTTCACACTCTGTGCAAATGTCTTATTGCATCATGTTCTAAGTGTTTGTTTTCTTGCTGCCTCCTCTACAGGACTGGAAAACCTCTTAAGGACAAGGACATGTCCTTTTCCTTCAAATCTAGAGCATCTAGCAGGGTGCCTGGAACATTATAAGGTTTTTAATATGTTTGTTTGTTTGCTTAACTTGTTTTATGGATGACTAAAATACAAAAGTACATAATTACCACCTCTACCGTACCTTTTAGAACTGGAGAACTATAAGAAAAGAACGGGTAGTCACTGGAAGAAATACTACTCAAAATAAAAATGCTGTTCTGTAATTTCAAAGACAAAGTAATGCTAAGGAATTATTTCTTCATTTTTAGCTTCCTTGGATTGCTTTAGAAGCCTGAAAAGTGAGGGTTCCTTTTTACAGTGACTCCAGTAGTTATTTTCATTCATTTAACAACAGTTTATTGTGTAACAGCAGGGTACACTACTCTATGTGTTGGGGATATAGCAATGAAAAGTCCACACCCTAGAGGAATTTACAGCCCAATGGAAAAAAGAGGCAAATAACTTAAATAAATATATTATATAAAGTATAATATATAATAGATAGTAATAGATGCTATAGAAAAAATAAAGCACAATAAGGAAATGGACGGGATTTGCTGTTTTAGGAAACCTGAATCTGTTATGAGACAATATTTGAGGAAAAAACTGAATGAAGCAAAGAAATAAACAATGTGTTTAGGTCTCTGTAACACTTCTACACTTAATTCTAAAATTTTCCAGTATTGAAGTTGATAATAAACTAGGAAAGCAACTTTGTCATCCTAAGCAGTTGAAGGGGAGACCACCTCAGATGCTTAAAGTGGCATAACGAGCAGACATCAACTCAAGCACTAATTGAATTACAGCCATGACCTTGCAGGAACACACTGAACTCTATTTAAAATTGCTATGGCAATGACTCCGTGACTTAAAAGAAGTGTTCATGTGACCTACAACCCTTTTATGCCATCAACTTCTTTTATCTGTTCAAAAAAGCCTGAACACTGACCCATATCTGCTAGGTTACTTGACTTAGTATTTCATTTATTTGGCCACTAAAATTAGTAAAAGTTCACTCCATCTGACTTTAAATAACTTAAACTTGACAAATTCCTGCATCTTTTTCAATACTGCCTATATCCTAAGCCTGCATGGTTCCAATGTTAGTAAAATGATATCCTAGACTAACGTTTCTCACTCCTTCGACCAATTGGTTACAACATCCAAGGTTTTTCTACTGACCTAAATTTGTTTTTGAAAACAAATCTCAAGCTCATATTAACATAGTCATTTCAAAGTATCTAAATTAACTCTTACTTTTTAAAACGTCTATACTGAAGCACCATAAGCTGCAAAACCAGTATAATTTCTCTAAGGGATATTTCTAGCCATGTTCAAGTTATATAGACATACTTGCAGGACTATAGGAAATCGAACTTGAATAAGAGAAAGGGACTCTCTGACTTCTTTCTGACAATAGTTGAAATAAACATGTGTTACCCAGATAGTTAAGTAGCATTGCAAACAAATTAGTAAATAAGGAGGGGGAAAAAACTACATCGGTTGAATTTATGGCTTACTCTGCATATTAGTGAAAATGTCTGACATATAGGTAAAACAATAAGATCCCACCTGCAATGGATACTGCAACTTACATTTCTAAATTTTGGGGGAAGCATGTCTGTCAGTACGATAACAGACTTTATAATAGACCCACATCTTAAAATAGATGTAATTGATTAGTTATTACTGTAGCTAAAAAGTTGGATATATATTAGTTATTTCATACAACCTTAGAAATACATGCAAACTCATTTAATTTAACATGCAACAATATTGATTGCAAATATCTCAAATGTATATATGTTCAACCAGAGAGACCCAAAACTCCATGTGCACATAGAAGACACAAAATTATTCAGTTAAATTATTTAAACAAGTTCTTCTCTTCATTATTCACCAGTCATCTTTCTACTATCTTTTCATCTTCCAAAACAAACAAATCATTTAAGGATATATTTATGTGTTAAGGGATTGGGGGGGTGGACAGGGAGTGATGGTGGCCTAAATTATAAAAATAATTGCCTTAATTCTTCAACTGGATATGTATGTGCAACACAGCTTCATTCAAGCTGAAAAATTTGTCTAATATTAAAATAATATGCAAGGTCAGTATCATTTTTCTACTATATTTAGTGATTTGTAAGGCTGTTTTAATTGTTAATTGGCTCTCCTGTGATGTAATAATAACCAGATCACTATTTCCCAAACCTGTCTTGTGAGAAGAATCACTAGACCACAGTCCAGACCTGCTAATTCAGGATTTCCACAGGTGAGGTCTGAATTTCTAACAAGAAGATGAGAGGCTGCTTCTTACCTTTAGGCAAATCTGGGAAAAGCTGAACTAAGTAACTGATGAATTGTAAATAAAAGCTGAGAATCATCATCTTTTACATGTGCAAATAACTTCTTATAGGTCTTTCCTCTGACTCAAAGCCAGAATCAAGAGTAAATGTTATGGTTACCAAGGAGGAGAGGGAGGGAGGGATAAATTGGGGGATTGGGGTTGACATACACACAGTATTATATATAAAATAGGTAACTAATAAGGACCTACTGTATAGCACAGAGAACTCTACTCAGTACTCTGTAATGATCCATATGGGAAAAGAATCTAGAAAAAAGTGGATATATGTATATGTATAACTGATTATCTTTGCTGTCCAGCAGAAAGTAACACAACATTGTAAATCAACTATACTCCAATTAAAATTTTTTATAAAAAGAGTAAATGTGATAACAAATGGATTCAAGACTTGAATGTAAGAATTGAAACAATAAAACTAGAAGAAAACATAGGCAGTACACTCTTTGACATCAGTCTTAGAAGTATCTTTCTAGATATGTCTCCCCAGGCAAGGGAAACAAAAACAAAAATAAACAAATGGGATTACATCAAACTAAAAAACTGTGCAACAAAGGAAACAATCAATAAAGTGAAAAGACAACCTACCAAATGGGAGAAGATATTTGCAAATTATATATCTGATAAGGGGTTAACATCCAAAATATATAAAGAAATTATACTATTCAACAACAACAAGCCTAATTTAAAAATGGACAAAGGAGCTGACATTTTTCCAAAGAAGATGTACATATGGCACATGAAAAGATGTTCAACATCACCAGTTATTGTGGAAATGCAAATCAAAACCACGATGAGCTATCACCTCACACCTGTCAGAATGGCTGTTATCAAAAAGACAAGGAATAACAAATGTTGGCAAGGATGTGGATAAAAGGGAAGCTTCACAGTCTGTTGGTGGGAATGTAAATTGGTGCAGTCCCTGTGGAAGACAGTATGGAGATTCTTCATAAAATTAAGAATAGAACTACTATGTGAGCCAACTATCCCACTTCTCGGTATTTATCCAAAGAATACAAAACCTAATCTGCACCCCATGTTCATTGCACCCCCATGTTCATTGCAGCATTATTTACAATAGCCAAGAGGTGGAAACAACCCTAAGTGCTCATCAATAGATAAGTGGATAAGGAAGATGTGGTGGAGTACTACTCGGCCATAAAGAAGACTGAAATTTTTCCATTTGCAGCAACATGGATGAACTTGGAGGGTATTATGCAAAGTGAAATAAGTCAGAAGGAGAAAAACAAATACCATATTATTTCACTCATATGTGGAATATAAAAAAAACTAATAAACAAACAAAAACAAAATAAATGAACAAACCAAACCAAATAAAAACAAACACATAGATACAGAGAATAGACCAGTGGTTACCAGAGGGGAAAGGGCAGGGGGGAGAGCAAAATGGGTAAAGGGGGTCAACTGTATGGTGACGAATGGAAACTATATTTTTGGTGGTGAACACATCATAGGGTATACAGAAGTAGATATAGAATGTCGCCCACATGAGACATATAATGTTATTTTAAAACCTCAAGAAATTAAAATTTTAAAACAGTAAATGTAATTATCATTGACTTTACAGTGGGGGCAAGAAAAAAAATATTATTCCAACAAACGACATCACAGTTCCTAAAAAATGTATCTTTGTTTGGAAGTAATAATACGTTGAGGATTCACTTTGAGTGGTAAAGTTGAGATTAGGAGAGCATGGTAAGAAGACAAAAGAAGCCTTTCCTTTCTGTGAGTCATGAGTCTATCAGAATAAGGTAAGAAAGAGAAATGACATTTTCTTTTAGTAAAGTAATATTGCAATGTTTTATTTACTCTTTGTTCAAAGAGAGAATATCTTTGACCTTTTTAGTATAATGGGGCTCTTTTGAACAGGTAAAAAAAAAAAAACACAATTACTAAATAGAGTAAGAATGTTCCTAAAGCTAGATAAAATGTATATATTTTTCAAAAATATGCATAAAGGCATAGGAGAGCTAACAAGGCAGTGACAACTTGACATCTCAGAGGGGAGAAAAGAACAGAGAAGGGAGTCCAATAATCAGCACCCCTCAAGGGATTTGCTGATTCTCAAGTATAAAATGAGAAGTTGAAAATAATTTCTGGATGCCTTATAAGGTTAAGGCATAAAAATTGGAGTTCAGGATGCATTAAGGAAGAAGGTCACCAATGTAAATACCCTAGCTTTTAGCTGAGACCACTGAAGGTCATACCCTAGAAATAAAGACAAACTAAAAGAAGCTGGGCCCTAAAAATATTGAAAACTTCTTCAAGTCAGCTCAGTTCCTTGTTTGATTGAGATGATCTTCTTGACTCTTAATTGCCTGACACAAGTAGCATAAATCTTCTGGAGGATGCTAATAATCCAAAGACTCAAATTGCCTCTACAAATATTCATATACAAGGTTCATCATTAAGTTACAAGGGATACCAGGTACAAGACCTAATGATCAAACACAAACAAGCAATAAAAATCATACAAACAAAATAGACAGTAGAAATAGACTAACAGGTGATTTAGATATTGAGATATTAGAAGTACCAGACACCAATTCTTAAGATGTATGATTTTATACACAATATATTAGATGACAAAATGAAAATTTTCACCAGAAAAGTAAAAATTCTTTAAAAAAAAAAACAAATGCTAATTTCAGAATTGAGAAATACAACTGAAAATAAGAACACAATAAGTGGAAGTAACAGGACCCAGGAGAGAAAACCACTACCAGTAATTTGAACAGAGGAGTTTAATATAGAGAATGGTTAGCTAGGCATAAATTTATTAACTAAGTAACTAAAAGAGTAGGATAAGAACTCTAATATATCATGAAAGTAGCAACTTCAAGGAGTTAATACCACACCTACAACAGAAATAGGGAAACAAAGGGAAGACATTGACATTATTAAAACTTAGAAACTTAGAGGAAGAGTCCTGTGAAGCTGAAACTTGGGCCTCTGAGGAGGAGGCCCTGGCCAGCTGGTGTTGGTGTTTCCGAGTCTGGGACTTAAATCTCTGAGATTCTGTGGCCTCAGAGGGAAGAACAATGAAGCTATGTCTGCTAGCTTCAGATGGAAAAACTGCAAACAGTATTCAGCTGATGCAACAGGAAGGCATTTCAAGAAGCATGCTGGAGGTGATGCTCAAAGGATCCGGTAGGGGAAAGAAATCTCAAAGGGAACTCACGGGACACAGAGTAAGAAACAAGTTCCTTTTTCCTCCTCCAATCTTGCACTCTCCCTCTAATGTTTCCTCTTGTCAGATCCTAATGTAGAACGAGACGACCTAATGTAGATCCTAGTGACAAAAGCAGAAATGTGGTTTGCAGAGTCCCAGTTCAGCATCCCAAAGCAGAGTACAGAAGAGTGGGTTTGGAGCTGAGAGGCAATAATGTAATTACTGACACAGTAGATTTAACAGCAGATTAAACTCAGTGAAGAGAGCATTTGTTATTCGAAAGGGGACAGAAAAAATATCTAGACTGAAGCTGTAGAGAAAAAAGAGAGAATACAGAAAAGAGAATAAATTAAGAGTTCTACCATATGTATAATTGGAGTCCCAGAAAGGGAAGAGAGAGAAGGGAAACTGAAGCAATATTTGAAGGATAATGACAAATGACTTTCCAAAAATTTGACAAAAGATATCAAGGCAAGATTTAAGAAGCCTGATAAACACTGAGAAAAACTCACCTAAGGCTAGTATAGTGAAACTGAAAATCAAAGAAAAGAAAAAATGTTTTTTAGCGTTCTTAAAGAGGGGAGAAAATCAGATTATTTTCTGTGCTCTTTTTCTTTCTAGAACTAATAAGTGAGTCTCATTTTAGTGATTGTCGCCACTAGTCACTCTGCTACACGTGCCTAAAATGTGCTTTATATTTCCTTTTCACTTATTTCTATACCCAACTTATCAAAAGTCCATTTATTTATGGCTCCACTGTATATTTCAAATATATTCTTCTTTCTATGTTCATCACTATTACCCTACTCTCAGCTACCATTATCTCTAACTCATAGTACAGGCAGACCTTGGAGATATTGCAGGTTCAGTTCCAGAACACCACAATAAAGCGAATATCACAATAAAGTAAGTCACAAGAATTTTTCTTGTTTCCCAGTGCATATTAAAGTTATGTTTACACTATACTATAGTCTGTTAAGTGTGAAATAGCATTATGTCTAGAAAAACAATGTACATAACAATCAAAAATACTTTATTGCTAAAAAATGCTAACCATCATCTGACAATACAGGATTGCCACAAACCCTCAATTTGTAAAAAAATGCAATATCTGAGAAGCACAATAAAGTGAATACAATAAAATGAGGTGTGCCTGTACTGAAATAGTTTCCAAACTGTTTTCTCTGCCCTCATTTCACCTCTTTCAATCTATTCTTCACACCATAGCCAGACAAATCTTTTTTAAGTGCGAATATGATCTTGTCATTTTCCTGATGAATACCTATCAGTGGGCTCTGAGTTCTTTTAGGACAAAAGCCAATGTCTCACCACGGTCTACAAATTCAATCTGACACCTACCTGACCCAACAGTCTCAGGTAGCTCCACTTTTCCCAGCTCTCCATACTCTGGACCTTCTTTTAGATATGCAAACATGAAATGCTTCTTCCCCCTTCAAAGCCTGCATAGAAGGACCAGATAGCATAGGAGTTAAGACTATGAGCTGTGGAGTCACACTAGATTTGTACACATTACCTGCAAGTTGTAAGTTGCTTAAGGTCTCTATGCCTCAGTTTCTCCATGAATTAACTGGAGATTGTTAGGGTTAAAATATATATATATATAGTATATATGGAGCTTAGCACAGTTCACAGTTTTTGGTACATAATAAGTAATAAGTAATCAATGTAAGCTCTTAGTTATTATTTTCCTTATATCTGGAATTCTTGTTGTCCCATCCTTAAACCTTCGTCACCAAATTAACACGTAGTCATCCTCCAAAACTCAGGTTTTGGTCCTTCTAAAAGGAAGTCTTCTTAGACACCCCAGACTTAAATCAAGTGTCTCTGTTATGTTTTCTCATGACACCCTGCGGATCTCTATTCTATTAGCTATCACTTTTGAAATTTAGTTTTTCAATTAGTCCCTTAAAATCTATTTTTCACACTAGGATATAAACTCCTCAAAGGCTAAGTTCTGTGTTGGACTTGTTTGCTGATATATATTCGTGCTTAGTGCAGGGCCTCTCAAACGGTTGGAACCCAGTGAGTAGCTGATGACTTAGTGAGTGAATGAATAATTACTGCATGTACTTCAAAAAAGAGTATAAAGCATTGTCTATATTCTTTAAAAGTGATTAATTTAGTTAAGGAATAACAGATTAAGCCACGTGAAATAATCAGAAAACAATAAATGAGGATGTAACCATGAGTTAAGTAAGTGGAAGATGGAGAATACCAGTGGCCAAAATTATAGAACATTTTAAGGTGTTTGAAGAGTAAGAAGTACTTTTACTAGATATTAAAGAATGAACTGTTTATTGTTTTTAGAACTAGGACTTATATAGAGACCCATATGAAGAAAACTGCTAAACTCCACCAAGGGACATATAAAAAGTTATGACTAAAAGGAAAGACACATAATTATCCTGAGTGAGATGACCAAATACCTTAATAGGTTTAACATTATTTCAATCAAAATCTAAAATGATTTTATGTTTGATAATATTATTCTAAAATTCATCAAAAATATATAATAAAAAGGAGATTAATTAAAGGGATTTGTCTTAACAGATACTAAAACATATTTATAAAGCTCTGAAGCTTCTTCCAAAAAATTGCAGAGGAAGGAACACTCCCAAACTCATTCTATGAGGCCATCATCACCCTGATAACAAAACCAGACAAAGATACTACAAAAAGAGAAAATTACAGACCAATATCACTGATGAATATAGATGCAAAAATCCTCCACAAAATACTAGCAAACAGAATCCAACAACACATTAAAAGGATCATACACCATGATGAAGTGGGATTTATCCCAGGGATGCAAGGATTCTTCAACATACACAAATCAACCAGTGTGATACACCATAATAACAAATTGAAGAATAAAAACCATATGATCATCTCAATAGATGCAGAAAAACCTTTGACAAAATTCAACACCCATTTATGATAAAAACTCTCCAGAAAGTGGGCATAGAGGGAACCTACCTCAACATAATAAAGGCCATATATGACAAACCCACAGAAAACATCATTCTCAATGGTGAAAAACTGAAAGCATTTCCTCTAAGATCAGGAACGAGACAAGGATGTCCACTCTCACCACTATTATTCAACATAGTTTTGGAAGTCCTAGCCACGGCAATCAGAGAAGAAAGAGAAATAAAAGGAATACAAATTGGAAAAGAAGAAGTAAAACTGTCACTGTCTGCAGATGACATGATACTATACATAGAGAATCCTAAAGATGCCACCAGAAAACTACTAGAGCTAATCAATGAATTTGGTAAATTTGCAGGATACAAAATTAATGCACAGAAATCGCTTGCATTCCTATACACTAACGATGAAAAATCTGAAAGAGAAATTAAGGATACACTCTCATTTACCATTGCAACAAAAAGAATAAAATGCCTAGGAATAAACCTACCTAATGAGACAAAAGACCTGTATACAGAAAACTATAAGACACTGATGAAAGAAATTAAAGATGATACCAACAGATGGAGAGATATACCATGTTCTTGGATTGGAAGAATCAATATTGTGAAAATGACTCTACTACCCAAAGCAATCTACAGATTCAATGCATTCCCTATCAAATTACCAATGGCATTTTTTACAGAACTAGAACAAAATATCTTAAAATTTGTAGGGACACACAAAAGACCCCAAACAGCCAAAGCAGTCTTGAGGGAAAAAAACGGAGCTGGAAGAATCAGACTCCCTGACTTCAGACTATACTACAAAGCTACAGTAATCAAGACAATAAGGTACTGGCACAAAAACAGAGGTATAGATCAATGGAACAGGATAGAAAGCCCAGAGATAAACCCACACACCTATGGTGAACTAATCTATGATAAAGGAGGCAAGGATATACAATGGAGAAAAGAAAAGCTAGTGGGAAGCAGCCACATAGCACAGGGAGATCAGCTCAGTGCTTTGTGACCACCTAGAGGGGTGGGATGGGGAGGGTGGGAGGGAGGGAGATGCAAGAGGGAAGAGATATGGGAACATATTGTATGTGTATAACTGATTCACTTTGTTATAAAGCAGAAGCTAACACACCATTGTAAGGCAATTATACTTCAATAAAGATGTTTAAAAAAAAAAGTTAGTTTACACTAAAAAAAAAAAAAAATCTGAAAGAGAAATTAAGGATACACTCCCATTTACCATTGCAACAAAAAGAATAAAATGCCTAGGAATAAACCTACCTAATGAGACAAAAGACCTGTATACAGAAAACTATAAGACACTGATGAAAGAAATTAAAGATGATACCAACAGATGGAGAGATATATCATGTTCTTGGATTGGAAGAATCAATATTGTGAAAATGACTCTTCAATAAGTGGTGCTGGGAAAACTGGACAGCTACATGTAAAAGAATGAAATTAGAACACTCCCTAACACCATACACAAAAATAAACTCAAAATGGATTAGAGACCTAAATGTAAGACTGGACACTATAAAACTCTTAGAGGAAAACATAAGAAGAACACTCTTTGACATATATCACAGAAAGATTTTTTTTGATCCACTTCCTAGAGTAATGGAAATAAAAACAAAAACAAACAAATGGGACCTAAGACAACTTAAAAGCTTTTGCAAAGCAAAGGAAACTGCAAACAAGATGAAAAGACAACTCTCAGAATGGGAGAAAATATTTGCAAATGAATCAATGGACAAAGGATTAACCTCCAAAATATATAAATAGCTCATGCATCTCAATATTAAAAAAACAAACAGGCCAATCCAAAAATGGGCAGAAGACCTAAATAGACATTTCTCCAAAGAAGACATACAGATGGCCAAGAATCACATGAAAAGCGCTCAACATCATTAATTATTAGAGAAATGCAAGTCAAAACTACAATGAGGTATCACCTCACACCAGTTAGAATGGGCATCATCAGAAAATCTACAAACAAATGCTGGAGAGGGTGTGGAGAAAAGGGAACCCTCTTGCACTGTTGGTGGGAATGTAAATTGATACAGCCATTGTGTAGAACAATATGGAGGTTCCTTAAAAAACTAAAAATAGAATTACCATATGACCCAGCAATCCCACTACTGGGCATATACCCAGAGAAAAACATAGTTCAAAAAAACACATGCAAAGCAATTATACTCCAGTTAAGATTTAAAAAATAAAATAAAATAATATTCAAAAAAATAAGAAGAAAAGAAAAAAAACAGACACATGCATCCCGATGTTCCTTGCAACACTATTTACAATAGCCAGGTCATGGAAGCAACCTAAATGCCCATGGACAGATGAATGGATAAAGAAGATGTGGTACATATATACAATGGAATATTACTCAGCCATAAAAAGGAATGAAGCTGGGTCATTTGTAGAGATGTGGATGAATCTAGAGACTGTCATACAGGGTGAAGTAAGTCAGAAAGAGAAAAACAAGTATTGTATATTAACGCATAACTGTGGAACCTAGAAAAATGGTACAGATGAACTGGTTTGCAAGGCAGAAATTGAGTCACAGGTGTAGAGAACAAATGTATGGACACCAAGGGGCGAAAGCGGTGGAGGGAGGTGGTGGTGCTGTGATGAACTGGGAGATTGGGATTGACATATATACACTAGTATGTATAAAATGGATAACTAATAAGAACTTGCTGTATAAAAACATAAATTAAATTTTTAATAAAAGCTCTGAAGATTAAAACAACATTGTGTTATCACTAGGATCTACAGATGACTAGAATGGGATAGCCCTAAATCAGATATGTCATGTATGTATGTAAGAATTTAATATATGATAAAAGAGAGATCAGAAGCCCATAGGAAGAAATGGATTGTTTAACAAATTATGTTGTAAAATTTAGCTATTTGTGGAAAAAACTCAATATAGATTCTCAACAAAATAAATTCCAGATGGATAGCAGGGTTAAATATAAAACTGTTAAACCATAAGAAAACAAGATTATGTGCTCATTTTAGCAGTAAATATACTAAAATTGAAACAGCACAGAGAAGATTTGACATACAATTGTTTTAATCCCGCCCCTTAAAATCAAAACAAAATAATTTAAAAGAAGTAAATATAAATCAATAGGCAACTCAGCACAGTGAATACAAGCAAACAAAAAAATGAAAATGGCAAGTACCAATGAATTTCATTGCATAAAATTTTAAATTTCTGTACGTGTTAAAATACGTAAAGTTAAAATAGGAAAATTTTGCAAAAATAAATTTAATTAGGATTTAACACCTTTAATATATAAAGACATTGTAAAAACTGATTTAAAATACCCAATAAGAAAGTAGACAAAGAAAATGAAAAGACAACTCTAAGGAGGTATTAAAAGTATCTAGCAGTATAGTAATCAAAGAAATTAAAACAATATTGAAATACCATTCTCCACATATCAAATTGGTAAGATTTATAAACCAATAATACCCACTGCTGGTAAGAATATGTAGTAGGGCAAGTACTCTCACAGGTTAGTAGTAAGACTTCTAATTAATACAATCTTTCCAGGAGGTAGTTAGACCATATGCATTAAAAACGGAAATAGGGACTTCCCGGGTGGCACAGTGGTTAAGAATCTGCCTGCCAGTGCAGGGGACATGGGTTCGATTGCTGGTCCAGGAAGATCTCACATGCCACGGAGCAAATAAGCCTGTGCACCACAACAACTGAGGCTGCACTCTGGAGCCAGCAAGCCACAAATACTGAGCCTGCATACCACAACTACTGAAGCCCACACACTTAGAGCCTGTGCTACACAACAAGAGAAGCCACCGCAATGAGAAGCCCGGGCACTGCAGTGAAGAAAAAGCCCCACTCATTGCAACTAGAGAAAGCCCGTGCGCAGCAAAGAACACACAGTGCAGCCAAAAATAAATAAATAAAGAAAATAAAGAAAAAAAAAGAATGGAAATAGCCTTTTGACTTATGGGTCATTTAAAAAATTCTATTTGTGAATACTAATTCAGGACATAACAAATTACACACATAATTAAAATACAAAAGTTAAATATTAATAACTGAGAATAAACTTGTATATATATTATAGCTGCAAATTTATAAATATGTAGGAAAAATACTACAAAGAAATACACCAAAATGTTAACAGTAGTAGTTATTCCTAGGTGATGTGATTAAGGGTAATTTGCTTTTCCACTGTTTTGTTTTTTAATTTTTATTGAAGTATGGTTGATTTACAATGTTATGTTAGTTTCAGGTGTACAACAAAGTGAATCAGTTATAGATATATATATCTCTCCACTCTTTTTTAGATTATTTTCCCATATAAGGCATTACAGAGTACTGAGTAGAGTTCCCTGTGCTATAAAGTAGGTCTTTATTACTTATCTACTAAAAATTATCGATTTTATATATAGTAGTGTGTATATGTCAATCCCAATCTCCCAATTTATCCCTCCCCCCTACTTTCCTCCCTGGTAACCATAAGTTTGTTTTCTGTATTTGTGACTCTTTTCTGTTTTGTAAATAAGTTCACTTTTATCACTTTTTTTAGATTCCACATAAAAGTGATATCATATGATATTTGTCTTTGTCTGACTTGCTTCACTTAGTATAATAATATCTATGTCCATCCATGTTGCTGCAAATGGCATTATTTCATTCTTTTTATGACTAACATTCCACTGTATATAAGTATCACATCTTCTATATCCATTCATCTGTTGATGAATATTTAGGTTGCTTTCATGTCTTGGCTATTGTAGAGAGTGCTGCTATGAATATTGCGGTGCACGTATCTTTTAAAATTAGATTTTTCCCTGGGTATATGCCCAGGAGTGGAATTGCTGGATCATATGGTAGTTCTATTTTTGGTTTTTCAAGGAACCTCCATATTGTTCTCCATAATGGTTGTACCAATTTACATTCCCACCAACAGTATACGAGGGTTCCCTTTTCTGCCCACCCTCAATGCCATTGGTAACCCTCTATTTAGAACTTTTGCCTATTTTTGATTCAGTTGTTTGTCTTTTTTGACGTAGAGTTACTTGAGCTGTTTGTATATTTTGGAGATTAATTCCTTGTCGGTCACATCACTTGCAAATATTTTCTCCCATTCTGTTGTCTTTTCTTTTTATTTATGGTTTGATTTGCTGTGCAGAGGCTTTTAAGTTTAACTAGGTCCCATTTGTTTATTTTTGGTTTTATTTTCATTAACCCAGAAGGTACATCATAAAAGATATTGCTGTGATTTATGTCAAAGAGTGTTCTATGTTTTCCTCTAAGAGTTTTATACTGCCTGGCGTTACATTTAGGTCTTTGATTCATTTTGACTTTATTTTTGTGTATGGTGTTAGAGGGTGTTCTAATTTCATTTCTTTTTACATGTAGCTGTCCAGTTTTCCTAGCACCATTTATTGAAGAGACTGTCTTTTCTCCATTGTATATCCTTGCCTCCTTTGTCATAGATTAGGTGACCACAGGTGCATGGGTTTATCTCTGGGTTTTCTATCCTGTTCCATTGATCTATATTTCTGTTTTTGTAACTTACTGTCTTGATAACTGTAGCTTTATAGTATAGTCTGAAGTCAGGGAGGATTCCTTTGGCTATTCAGGGTCTTTTGTGTTTCCATATAAATTTTAGAATTTTTGTTCTAGTTTTGTGAAAAATGCCATTGGTAACTTTATAGGGATTGCACTGAATCTGTAGATTGCCTTGGGTAGTATATTAATTTTGACAATATTGATTCTTCCAATCCAAGAAAATGATATCTCTTTCCACCTATCTGTGTTGTCTTTGATTTCTTTCATCAGTGTCTTACAGTTTTCAGAGTAGAGCTTTTTTGTCTCCTGAGTTAGGTTTATTCCTACGTATTTTATTCTTCTTGATGTGATGGTAAATGGGATTCGTTCCCTGATTTTTCTTTCTGATCTTTGGTTGTTAGTGTATAGGAATGCAAGAGATTTCTCTTTTTTTTAATTTTTGAATTTTATTTTATTTTTTTATACAGTAAGTCCTTATTAGTCATCAATTTTATACACGTCAGTGTATACATGTCAATCCCAATCACCCAATTCATCACACCACTCCCACCCCGACCTCCCCCACCGCTTTCCCTCCTTGCTGTCCATACGTTTGTTCTCTACATCTGTGTCTCAATTTCTGCCCTGCAAACTGGCTCATCTGTACCATTTTCCTAGGTTCCACATATATGCGTTAATATACAATACTTGTTTTTCTCTTTCTGACTTACTTCGCTCTGTATGACAGTCTCTAGATCCATCCACGTCTCTACAAATGACCCAATTTCATTCCTTTTTATGGCTGAGTAATATTCCATTGTATATATGTACCATATCTTCTTTATCTATTTGTCTGTCGATGGGCATGTAGGTTGCTTCCATGACCTGGCTATTGTAAATAGTGCTGCAATGAACATTGGGGTACAGGTGTCTTTTTGAAATATGGTTTTCTCTGGGTATATGCCCAGGAATGGGATTGCTGTGTCAAATGGTAGTTCTATTTTTAGTTTTTTAAGGAACTTCCATACTGTTCTCCATAGTGGCTTTCTCAATTTACATTCCCACCAACAGTGCAAGAGGGTTCCCTTTTCTCCACACCCTCTCCAACATTTGTTTGTAGATTTTCTGATGATGCCCACTCTAACTGGTATGAGGTGATACCTCATTGTAGTTTTGATTTGCAGTTCTCTAATAATTAGTGATGTTGAACGCTTTTCATGTGCTTCTTGGCCATCTGTATGTCTTCTGGAGGAATGTCTATTGAGGTCTTCTGCCCATTTTCGGATTGGGTTGTTTGTTTTTTGTAATATTGAGCTGCATGAGCTGTTCATATATTTTGGAGATTAATCCTTTGTCCATTGATTCATTTGCAAATATTTTCTCCCATTCTGAGGGTTGTCTTTTCGTCTTGTTTGTAGTTTCCTTTGCTTTGCAAAAGCTTTTAAGTTGTGTTAGGTCCCATTTGCTTATTTTTGTTTTTATTTCCATGACTCTAGGAGGTGGATCAAAAAAGATCTTGCTGTGATTTATGTCAAAGAGTATTCTTCCTATGTTTTCCTCTAAGAGTTTTATAGTGTCTGGTCTTACATTTAGGTCTGTAATCCATTTTGAGTTTATTTTTGTGTATGGTGTTAGGGAATGTTCTAATTTCATTCTTTTACATGCAGCTGTCCAGTTTTCCAGGCACCACTTATTGAAGAGACTGTCTTATTGCCACTGTATATCCTTGCCTCCTTTGTCATAGATTAGTTGACCATAGGTGCATGGGTATATTTCTGGGCTTTCCATCTTCCTCCATTGATCTATACCTCTGTTTTTGTGCCAGTACCTTATTGTCTTGATTACTGTAGCTTTGTAGTATAGTCTGAAGTCAGGGAGTCTGATTCCTCCAGCTCCGTTTTTTTCCCTCAAGACTGCTTTGGCTATTCAGAGTCTTTTGTATCTCGGTACAAATTTTAAGATTTTTTGTTCTAGTTCCGTTAAAAAAAGCCATTGGTAATTTGATAGGGAATGCATTGAATCTGTAGATTGCTTTGGGTAGTAGAGTCATTTTCACAATATTGATTCTTCCAATCCACGAACATGGTATATCTCTCCATCTGCTGGTATCATCTTTAATTTCTTTCATCAGTGTCTTATAGTTTTCTGTACACAGGTCTTTTGTCTTCTTAGGTAGGTTTATTCCTAGGTATTTTATTCTTCTTGTTGCAGTGGTAAATGGGAGTGTTTCCTTAATTTCTCTTTCAGATTTTTCATCATTAGTGTATAGGAATGCAAGAGATTTCTGTGCATTAGTTTTCTATCCTGCAACTTTACCAAATTCATTGATTAGCTCTAGTAGTTTTCTGGTGGCATCTTTAGGATATTCTATGTATAGTATCATGTCATCTGCAGACAGTGACAGTTTTACTTCTTCTTTTCCAATTTGGATTCCTTTTATTTCTTTTTCTTCTCTGATTGTTGTGGCTAAAACTGCCAAAACTATGTTGAATAATAGTGGCGAGAGTGGACATCCTTGTCTTGTTCCTGATCTTAGAGGAAATGCTTTCAGTTTTTCACCATTGAGAATGATGGTTGCTGTGGGTTTCTCATATATGGCCTTTATTATGTTGAGGTAGGATCCCACTATGCCCACTATCTGGAGAGTTTTTATCATAAATGCGTGTTGAATTTTGTCAAAAGCTTTTTCTGCATCTATTGAGATGATCATATGGTTTTTATTCTTCAATTTGTTAATATGGTTTATCGCATTGATTGGTTTATGTATTTTGAAGAATCCTTGCATCCCTGGGATAAATCCCACTTGATCATGGTGTATGATCCTTCTAATGTGTTGTTGGATTCTGTTTGCCAGTATTTTGTCGAGGATTTTTGCATCTATATTCATCAGTGATATTGGTCTGTAATTTTCTTTTTTTGGAGTATCTTTGTCTGGTTTTGGTATCAGGGTGATGGTGGCCTCATAGAATGAGTTTGGGAGTGTTCGTTCCTCCGCAAATTTTTGGAAGAGTTTGAGAAGAATGGGTGTTAGCTTTTCTCTAAATGTTTGATAGAATTCACCTGTGAAGCCATCTGGTCCTGGGCTCTGTTTGTTGGAAGATTTTTAATCACAGGTTCAATTTCATTACTTGTGATTGGTCTGTTCATATTTTCTCTTTCTTCCTGGTTCAGTCTTGGAAGTTTCTAACTTTCTAAGAATTTTTCCATTTCTTCCAGGTTGTCCATTTTATTGGCATAGAGTTGCTTGTAGTAGTCTCTTAGGATGCTTTGTATTTCTGCAGTGTCTGCTGTAACTTCTCCTTTTTCATTTCTAATTTTATTGATTTGAGTCCTCTCCCTCTTTTTCTTGATGAGTCTGGCTAATGGTTTATCAAGTTTGTTTATCTACTCAAAGAACCAGCTTTTACTTTTTTTGATCCTTGTTATTGTTTGCTTTGTTTCTATTTCATTTATTTCTGCTCTGATCTTTATGATTTCTTTCCTTCTACTAACTTTGGGTTTTGTTTGTTCTTCTTTCTCTAGTTCCTTTAGGTGTGAGGTTAGATTGTTTATGTGAGATTTTTCTTGTTTCTTGAGGCAGGCTTGTATAGCTATAAACTTCCCTCTTAGAACTGCTTTTGCTGCATCCCATAGGTTTTGGATTGACGTGTGTTCATTGTTATTTTTCTCTAGGTATTTTTTGATTTCCTCTTTGATTTCTTCAGTGATCTCTTGGTTATTTAATAACGTATTGTTTAGCCTCCACGTGTTTGTGTTTTTTACCTTTTTTTCCCTCTAATTCATTTCTAATCTCATAGCATTGTGGTCAGAAAAGATGCTTCATATGATTTCAATTTTCTTTAAATTACTGAGGCTTGATTTGTGACCCAAGATGTGATCTATCCTGGAGAACGTTCCATGCGCACTTGAGAAGATAGTATAATCTGCTGTTTCTGGCTGGAATGTCCTATAAATATCAGTTAAATCTGTCTGGTCTATTCTGTCATTTAAAGCTTCTCTTCCCTTAGTTACTTTCATTTTGGATGATCTGTCCATTGGTGTAAGTGAGGTGCTAATGTCCCCCACTATTATTGTGTTACTGTCGATTTCCTCTTTTATAGCTGTTAGCAGTTGCCTTATGTATTGAGGTGCTCTTATGTTGGGTACATTTATATTTATACTTGCTATATCTTCTTCTTGGATTGATCCCTTGATCATTATGTAGTGTCCTTCCATGTCTCTTGTAACAGTCTTTATTTTAAAGTCTATTTTATCTGATTTGAGTATTGCTACTCCAGCTTTCTTTTGATTTCCATTTGCATGGAGCATCTTTTTCCATCCCCTCACTTTCAGTCTGTATGTGTCTCTAGGTCTGAAGTGGTTCTCTTGTAGGCAGCATATAGATGGGTCTTGTTTTTGTATCCATTCAGCGAGCCTGTGTCTTTTGGTTGGAGCATTTAATCCATTCGTGTTTAAGGTAATTATCGATATGTATGTTCCTATTACCATTTTCTTAATTGTTATGGGTTTGTTTTTGTAGGTCCTTTTCTTCTCTTGTGTTTCCCACTTAGAGAAGTTCCTTTAGCATTTGTTGTAGAGCTGTTTTGGTGGTGCTGAATTCTCTTAGCTTTTGCTTATCTGTAAAGCTTTTGAATTCTCCATCGAATCTGAATGAGATCCTTGCAGGGTAGAGTAATCTTGGTTGTAGGTTCTTCCCTTTCATCACTTTAGGTATATCATGTCGCTCCCTTCTGGCTTGTAGAGTTTCTGCTGAGACATCACCTGTTTACCTTATAGGAGTTCCCTTGTATGTTATTTGTTGTTTTTCTCTTTCTGCTTTCAATAATTTTTCTTTGTCTTTAATTTTTGACAGTTTGATTACTATGTGCCTTGGCTTGTTTCTCCTTGGGTTTATCCTGAGTGGGACTCTTTGCGCTTCCTGGAGTTGGGTGGCTATTTCCTTTCCCATTTCAGGAAGTTTCCAACTATAATCTCTTCAAATATTTTCTTGGATCCTTTCTGCCTCTCTTCTCCTTCTGGGACCCCTATACTGCGAATGTTGTTGTGTTTGATGTTGTCCCAGAGGTCTCTTAGGCTGTCTTCATTTCTTTTCATTCTTTTTTCTTTATTCTGTCCTGCAGCAGTGACTTCCACCATTCTGTCTTCCAGGTGACTTATCCGTTCTTCTGCCACAGTTATTCTGGTATTGATTCCTTCTTGTGTAGTTTTCATTTCAGTTATTGTATTGTTCATCTCTGTTTGTTTGTTCTTTAATTCTTCTAGGTCTTTGTTAAACATTTCTTGCATCTTCTTGTTCTTTGCCTCCATTCTTTTTCCGAGGTCCTGGATCATCTTCAGTATCATTATTCTGAATTCTTTTTCTGGAAGTTTGCCTATCTCCACTTCATTTAGTTGTTTTGGGGGGTTTTATCTTGTTCCTTCATCTTGTACATAGCCCTCTGCCTTTTCATGTTGTCTATCTTTCTGTGAATGTGGTTTTTGTTCCACAGGCTGCAGGATTATAATTCTTCTCACTTCTGCTGTCTGCCCTCTGGTGGATGAGGCTATATAAGAGACTTGTGCAAGTTCCCTGATGGGAGGGACTGGTGGTGGGTAGAGCTGGGTGTTGCTCTGGTGGGCAGAGCTCAGTAAAACTTTAATCTGCTTGACTGCTGATGGGTGGGGCTGGGTTCCCTCCCTGTTGGTTGTTTGGCCTGAGGCAACCCAACACTGAAGCCTACCTGGGCTCCTTGGTGGGGCTAATGGCGGACTCTGGGGGGGGCTCACACCAAGGAGTACTTCGCAGAACTTCTGCTGCCACTGTCCTTGTCCCCACAGTGAGCCACAGCCACTGCCCGCCTCTGCAGAAGACCCTCCAACACTGGTAGGTAGGTCTGGTTCAGTCTCCCCTGGCGTTACTGCTCCTTCCCCTGGGTCCCGATGCACACACTACTTCGTGTGTCCCCTCCAGGAGTGGATTCTCTGTTTCCCCCAGTCCTGTCAAAGTCCTGCAATCAAATCCCACTAGCCTTCAAAGTCTGATTCTCTAGGCATTTCTCCTCCCATTGCCAGACTCCCAGGTTGGGAACCTGACGTGGGGCTCAGAACCTTCACTCCAGTGGGTGGACGTCTGTGGTATAAGTGTTCTCCATTCTGTGAGTCACCCACCCAGCAGTTATGGGATTTGATTTTACTGTGATTGCCCCCCTCCTACCTTCTCATTGTGGCTTCTGCTTTTCTTTGGATCTGGGGTATCTTATTTGGTGAGTTCCAGCGTCTTCCTGCCAAAGATTGTCCAGCAGATATTTGTGATTCTGGTGTTCTCGCAAGAGGGAGTGACAGCACGTCCTTCTACTCTGCCATCGAGATTTCTGTGTATTAATTTTTTACCCTGAAACTTTCCAAATTCACTGATGAGCTGTGGTAGTTTTCTGGTAGCATCTTTAGAATTTTCTATGTATAGTATTATGTCATCTGCAAACAGTGACAATTTTACTGCTTCTTTTCCAATTTGGATTTCTTCTATTTAGTTTTCTTCTGTGATTGCTATGGCTCGGGCTTCCAAAACTATGTTGAATAAAAGTGGTGACAATGGACATCCTTCAGCTTTTCACCATTGAGAATGATGTTAGCCATGGGTTTGTCATATATGGCCTTTATTATGTTGATGTAAGTTCCCTCTATTCCCACTTTCTGGAGAGTTTTCATCATGAATGTTGTTGGATTTCGGCAAAAGGTTTTCCTGCATCTGTTGAGATGATTGTATGGTTTTTATTCTTCAGTTTGTTAATGTGGTGTCTCACGTTGATTGATTTGCCGATATTGAAGAATCCTTGCATCCCTGGGATAAATCCCACTTGATTATGGTGCATGATCCTTTTCATGTTATTGCTGGATTCGGTTTGATAGTATTTTGTTGAGTATTTTTGCATGTATGTTCATCAGTGATATTTTCTGTAATTTTCTTTTTTGTGATATCTTTGTCTGGTTTTGGTATCAGGGTAATTGTAGCCTCATAGAATGAGCTTGGGAGTGATCTTTCTTCTGCAATTTGTTGAAAGAGTTTTAGAAGGATAGGTATTAACTCTTCTCTAAATTATAGAATTTGCCTGTGAAGCTATCTGGTCCTGGACTTTTGTTAGTTGGAAGTTTTTTAATCACTGTTCCAATTTCAGTACTTTTGAATTGTCTGTTCATATTTTTGAGTCTGGCTAAAGGTTTATCTATTTTGTTTATCTTCTCAAAGAACCAACTTTTAGTCTCATTGATCTTTGCTATTGTTGTCTTTGTTTCTATTTCATTTATTTTTTCTCTGATCTTTCTGATTTCTTCCCTTCTAGTAACTTTGGGTTTGTTTGTTCCTCTTTCTCTAGTTGCTTTAAGTGTAAGGTTAGGTTATTTATTTGAGATTTTTCTTGTTTCCTGAGGTAAGATTGTATTGCTATAAACTTCCCTCTTAGAACTGCTTTTGCTGTGTCCCAAAAGTTTTGGACCATCGTTTTTTCATTGTCATTTGTCTCTAGATATTTTTTGATTTCCTCTTTGATTTCTTCAGTGATCCACGGTTGTTTAGCAACATATTGTTTAGCCTTCATGTGTTTGTGTTTTTTACAGTTTTCTTTCCTCTAATTTATTTCTAATCCCATAGCTTTTTGGTTGGAAAAGATGCTTCATATGATTTCAATTTTCTTAAATTTACCAAGGCTTGATTTTTGGCCCAAGATGTGATCTATCTTGGAGAATGATCTGTGTGTGAGTGAGAAGAAAGTGTATTTGACTGCTTTCAGATGTAGTGTTCTATAAATATTAATTAAGTGCGTCTGGTTTAGTGTGTCATTTAACCTTACGTTTCCTTATTGATTTTCTGCCTGGATGATTTGTCCATTGATGAGAGTAAGGTACTAAACTTCCCCACTGTTTTACTGTATTACTGTCAATTTCTCCTTTTATGACTGTTAGCATTTGGCTTGTATACTGAGGTGTTCCTATGTTGGGTGCATATATATTTACAATTGTTTTATTTTCTTCCTGGATTGATCCTTTGATCGTTATGTAGTGTCCTTCTTTGTCTCTTGTAACATTCCTTATTTTAAAGTTTATTTTGTCTGATATGAGTATTGTTACTCCATCTTTCATTTGATTTCCGTTTGCATGGAATATCTTTTTCCATCCTCTCACTTTCAGTCTGTATGTGTCCCTAGGTCTGAAGTGGGTCTCTTGTATATAGCATATATATGGGTCTTGTTTTTGTATCCATTCAGCTAGTCTATGTCTTTTGGTTGGAGCATTTAATCCATTTACATTTAAGGTAATTATTGATATGAATATTCTTTTTTTTATTTTTAAACATCTTTATTGAAGTATAATTGCCTTACAATGGTGTGTTAGCTTCTGCTTTATAACAAAGTGAATCAGTTATACATATACATATGTTCCCATTTCTCTTCCCTCTTGCATCTCCCTCCCTCCCACCCTCCCCATCCCACCCCTCTAGGTGGTCACAAAGCACCGAGCTGATCTCCCTGTGCTATGCGGCTGCTTCCCACTAGTTATCTATTTTACATTTGGTAGTGTATATATCTCCATGACACTCTCTTACCCTGTCACATCTCACCCCACCCCCTCCCCATATCCTCAAGTCCATTCTCTAGTAGGTCTGTGTCTTTATTCCCGTCTTGCCACTAGGTTCTTCATGGCCTTTTTTTTTTTTTTTCCTTAGATTCCGTATATATGTGTTAGCATACTGTATTTGTTTTTCTCTTTCTGACTTACTTCACTCTGTATGACAGACTCTAACTCCATCCACCTCATTACAAATACCTCCATTTCATTTCTTTTTATGGCTGAGTAATATTCCATTGTATATATGTGCCACATCTTCTTTATCCATTCATCTATCGATGGACATTTAGGTTGCTTCCATGTCCTGGCTATTGTAAATAGAGCTGCAATGAACATTTTGGTACATGACTCTTTTTGACCTATGGTTTTCTCAGGGTATATGCCCAGTAGTGGGATTGCTGGGTCGTATGGTAGTTCTATTTGTAGTTTTTTCAGGAACCTCCATACTGTTCTCCATAGTGGCTGTATCAATTTACATTCCCACCAACAGTGCAAGAGTGTTCCCTTTCCTCCACACCCTCTCCAGCATTTATTGTTTCTAGATTTTTTGATGATGGCCATTCTGACCGGTGTGAGATGATATCTCATTGTAGTTTTGATTTGCATTTCTCTAATGATTAATGATGTTGAGCATTCTTTCATGTGTCTGTAGGCCATCTGTATATCTTCTTTGGAGAAATGTCTATTTAGGTCTTCTGCCCATTTTTGGATTGGGTTGTTGGTTTTTTTGTTATTGAGCTGCATGAGCTGCTTGTAAATCTTGGAGATTAATCCTTTGTCAGTTGCTTCATTTGCAAATATTTTCTCCCATTCTGATGGTTGTCTTTTGGTCTTGTTTATGGTTTCCTTTGCTGTGCAAAAGCTTTTAAGTTTCATTAGGTCCCATTTGTTTATTTGTGTTCTTATTTCCATTTCTCTGGGAGCTGGGTCAAAAAGAATCTTGCTGTGATGTATGTCATAGAGTGTTCTGCCTATGTTTTCCTCTAAGAGTTTGATAGTGTCTGCCCTTACACTTAGGTCTTTAATCCATTTTGAGTTTATTTTTGTGCATGGTGTCAGGGAGTGTTCTAATTTCATACTTTTACATGTACCTGTCCAATTTTCCCAGCACCACTTATTGAAGAGGCTGTCTTTTCTCCACTGTATATTCTTGCCTCCTTTATCAAAGATAAGGTGACCATATGTGTGTGGGTTTATCTCTGGGCTTTCTATCCTGTTCCATTGATCTATATTTCTGTTTTTGTGCCAGTACCAAACTGTATTGATTACTGAAGCTTTGTAATATAGTCTGAAGTCAGGAAGCCTTATTCCCCCAGCTCCATTTTTCGTTCTCAAGATTGCTTTGGCTATTCGGGGTCTTTTGTGTTTCCATACAAATTGTGAAATTTTTTGTTCTAGTTCTGTGAAAAATGCCAGTGGTAGTTTGATAGGGATTGCATTGAATCTGTAGATTGCTTTGGGTAGTAGAGTCATTTTCACAATGTTGATTCTTCCAATCCAGGAACATGGTATATCTCTCCATCTATTTGTATCATCTTCAATTTATTTCATCAGTGTCTTATAATTTTCTGCATACAGGTCTTTTGTCTCCTTAGGTAGGTTTATTCCTAGATATTTTATTCTTTTTGTTGCAATGGTAAATGGGAGTGTTTTCTTAATTTCACTTTCAGATTTTTCGTCATTAGTGTATAGAAATGCAAGAGATTTCTGTGCACTTATTTTGTATCCTGCTACTTTACCAAATTCATTGATTAGCTCTAGGAGTTTTCTGGTAGCATCTTTAGGATTCTCTATGTATAGTATCATGTCATCTGCAAATAGTGACAGCTTTACCTCTTCTTTTCCGATTTGGAATCCTTTTATTTCTTTGTCTTCTCTGATTGCTGTGGCTAACACTTCCAAAACTATGTTGAATAATAGTGGTGAGAGTGGGCAACCTTGTCTTGTTCCTGATCTTAGTGGAAATGGTTTCCGTTTTTCACCATTGAGGACAATGTTGGCTGTGGGTTTGTCATATATGGCCTTTATTATGTTGAGGAAAGTTCCCTCTATGCCTACTTTCTGCAGGGCTTTTATCATAAATGGGTGTTGAATTTTGTCGAAAGATTTCTCTGCATCTATTGAGGTGATAATATGGTTTTTCTCCTTCAGTTTGTTAATATGGTGTATCATATTGATTGATTTGCGTATATTGAAGAATCCTTGCATTCCTGGGATAAACCCCACTTGATCATGGTGTATGATCCTTTTAATGTGCTGTTGGATTCTGTTTGCTAGTATTTTGTTGAGGATTTTTGCATCTATGTTCATCAGTGATATTGGCCTGTAGTTTTCTTTCTTTGTGACATCTTTGTCTGGTTTTGGTATCAGGGTGATGGTGGCCTCGTAGAATGAGTTTGGGAGTGTTCCTCCCTCTGCAATATTTTGGAAGAGTTTGAGAAGGATAGGTGTTAGCTCGTCTCTGAATGTTTGATAGAATTCACCTGTGAAGCCATCTGGTCCTGGGCTTTTGTTTGTTGAAAGGTTTTTAATCACAGTTTCAATTTCAGTGCTTGTGATTGGTCTGGTCATATTTTCTATTTCTTCCTGGTTCAGTCTCAGCAGTTTGTGCATTTCTAAGAATCTGTCCATTTCTTCCAGGTTGTCCATTTTATTGGCATAGAGTTGCTTGTAGTAATCTCTCATGATCTTTTGTATTTCTGCAGTGTCAGTGGTTACTTCTCCTTTTTCATTTCTAATTCTATTGATCTGAGTCTTCTCCCTTTTTCTCTTGATGAGTCTGGCTAATGGTTTATCAATTTTGTTTATCTTCTCAAAGAACCAGCTTTTAGTTTCATTGATTTTTGCTATTGTTTCCTTCATTTCTTTTTCATTTATTTCTGACCTGATCTTTATAATTTCTTTCCTTCTGCTGGCTTTGGGGTTTTTTTGTTCTTCTTTCTCTAATTGCTTCAGGTGCAAGGTTAGGTTGTTTATTCGAGATGTTTCCTGTTTCTTGAGGTAGGCTTGTATTGCTATAAACTTCCCTCTTAGCACTGCTTTTGCTGCGTCCCATAGGTTTTGGGTCGTCGTATCTCCATTGTCATTTGTTTCTAGGTATTTTTTGATTTCCCCTTTGATTTCTTCAGTGCTCACTTCGTTATTAAGTAGTGTATTGTGTAGCCTCCATGTGTTTGTAATTTTTACAGATCTTTTCCTGTAATTGATATCTAGTCTCATAGCGTTGTGGTCAGAAAAGATACTTGACACGATTTCAATTTTCTTAAATTTACCAAGGCTTGATTTGTGACCCAAGATATGATCTATCCTGGAGAATGTTCCATGAGCACTTGAGAAAAATGTGTATTCTGTTGTTTTTGGGTGGAATGTCCTATAAATATCAATCAAGTCCATCTTGTTTAATGTATCATTTAAAGCTTGTGTTTCCTTATTTATTTTCATTTTGGATGATCTGTCCATTGGTGAAAGTGGGGGGTTAAAGTCCCCTACTATGATTGTGTTGCTGTCGATTTCCCCTTTTATGGCTGTTAGTATTTGCCTTATGTATTGAGGTGCTCCTATGTTGGGTGCATAAATATTTACAATTGTTATAGCTTCCTCTTGGATCGATCCCTTGATCATTATATAGTGTCCTTCTTTGTCTCTTGTAATAGTCTTTATTTTAAAGTCTATTTTGTCTGATATGAGAATTGCTACTCCAGCTTTCTTTTGATTTCCATTTGCATGGAATATCTTTTTCCATCCCCTCACTTTCAGTCTGTATGTGTCTCTAGGTCTGAAGTGGGTCTCTTGTAGACAGCATATATATGGGTCTTGTTTTTGTATCCATTCAGCCAGCCTGTGTCTTTTGGTGGGAGCATTTAATCCATTTACATTCCAGGTAATTATCGATATGTATGTTCCTATTCCCATTTTCTTAAATATTTTGGGTTTGTTATTGTAGGTGTTTTCCTTCTCTTGTGTTTCTTGCCTAGAGAAGTTCCTTTAGCATTTGTTGTAAAGCTGGTTTGGTGGTGCTGAACTCTCTCAGCTTTTGCTTGTCTGTAAAGGTTTTAATTTCTCCATCGAATCTGAATGAGATCCTTGCTGGGTAGAGTAATCTTGGTTGTAGGATTTTCTCCTTCATCACTTTAAGTATATCCTGCCACTCCCTTCTGGCTTGCAGAGTTTCTGCTGAAAGATCAGATGTTAACCTTATGGGGATTCCCTTGTGTTTTAATTTGTTTTTTTTCCCTTGCTGCCTTTAATGTGTTTTCCTTATATTTAATTTTTGACTGTTTGATTAATATGTGTCTTGGCGTGTTTCTCCTTGGGTTTATCCTGTATGGGACTCTCTCTGCTTCCAGGACTTGATTAACTATTTCCTTTCCCACATTAGGAAAGTTTTCAACTATAATCTCTTCAAATATTTTCTCAGTCCCTTTCTTTTTCTCTTCTTCTTCTGGGACCCCTATAATTCGAATGTTGGTGCGTTTAATGTTGTCCCAGAGGTCTCTGAGACTGTCCTCAGTTCTTTTCATTCTTTTTTCTTTATCCTGCTCTGTAGTAGTTATTTCCACCATTTTATCTTCCAGGTCACTTATCCTTTCTTCTGCCTCAGTTATTCTGCTATTGATCCCATCTAGAGTATTTTTAATTTCATTTATTGTGTTTTTCATCATTGCTTGGTTCCTCTTTAGTTCTTCTAGGTCCTTGTTAAATGTTTCTTGCATTTTGTCTATTCTATTTCCAAGATTTTGGATCATCCTTACTATCATTATTCTGAATTCTTTTTCAGGTAGACTACCTATTTCCTCTTCATTTGTTAAGTCTGGTGTGCTTTGACCCTGCTCCTTCATCTGCTGTGTGTTTTTCTGTCATCTCATTTTGCTTATCTTACTGTGTTTGGGGTCTCCTTTTCACAGGCTGCAGGTTTGTAGTTCCCGTTGTTTTTGGTATCTGTCCCCAGTGGCTAAGGTTGGTTCAGTGGGTTGTGTAGGCTTCCTGGTGGAGGGAACTAGTGCCTGAGCTCTGGTGGATGAGGCTGGATCTTGTCTTTCTGGTGGGCATGTCCACATCTGGTGGTGTATTTTGGGGTGTCTGTGGCCTTATTATGATTTTAGGAAGCCTCTCTGCTAATGGATGGGGCTGTGTTCCTGTCTTGCTAGTTGTTTGGCATAGGGTGTTCCGCACTGTAGCTTGCTGGTCATTGAGTGATGCTGGGTCTTGATGTTGAGATGGAGATCTCTGAGAGATTTTTACCGTTTGGTATTACGTGGAGCTGGGAGGTCTCTTGTGGACCAGTGTCCTGAAGTTGGCTCTCCCACCTCAGAGGCACGGCCCTGATGCCTGGCTGGAGCACCAAGAGCCTGTCGTCCACACGGCTCAGAGTAAAAGGGAGAAAAAATAGAAAGAAAGAAAGAAAGAAAGAGGCTATAATATAGTGAAGTAAAATAAAGCTATTGTAAAGCAAAGCTATACAGACAAAATCTCACCCAGAAGCATATACATATACACTCACAAAAAAAAAGGAAAAGGGGAAAAATTAATCTATCCTGCTCCCAAAGTCCACCTCCTGAATTTGGGATGATTTGTTGTCTATTCAGGTATTCAACAGATGCAGGCACATCAAGTTGTTTGTGGAGTTTTAATCCGCTGCTTCTGAGGCTGCTGGGAGAGATTTCCCCTTCTCTTCCCTGTTCGCACAGCTCCTGGGGTTCAGTTTTGGATTTGGACCCGCCTCTGCGTGTAGGTCGCCTGAGGGCGTCTATTCCCCGCCCAGACAGAACGGGGTTAAAGGAGCCGCTGCTTCGGGGGCGCTGGCTCACTCAGGCTGCGGGGAGGGAGGGGTACAGATGAGGCGGGGTGAGCCTGCGGCGTCAGAGGCCGGCGTGACGTTGCACCAGCTTGAGGCGCGCAGTGCGTTCTCCCGGGGAATTTGTCCCTGGATCATGGGACCCTGGCAGTGGCGGGCTGCACCGGCTCCCGGGATGGGCGGTGTGGAGAGTGACCTGTGCTCACACACAGGCTTTTTGGAGGCGGCAGCAGCAGCCCCAGCGTCTCACGCCTGTCTCTGGGGTCCGCGCTGATCGCCGCGGTTCGTGCCCTTCTCTGGAGTTCGTTTAGGCGGCGCTCTGAATCCCCTCTCCTTGCGCGCAGCGAAACAAAGAGGCAAGAAAAAGTCTCTTGCCTCCTCGGCAGCTGCAGACTTTTTCCCGGGCTCCCTCCCGGCTAGCTGTGGTGCACTAACCCCTTCAGGCTGTGTTCACGCCGCCAGCCCCAGTCCTCTCCCTGCGATCCGACCGAAGCTGAGCCTCAGCTCCCAGCCCCGCCTGCTCCGGCGGGGGAGCAGAGAAGCCTCTCGGGCTGGTGAGTGCTGGTCGGCACCGCTCCTCCGTGCGGGAGCCTCTCCGCTTTGCCCTCCGCACCCCTGTGGCTGCGCTCTCCTCCGTGGCTCCGAAGCTTCCCCCCTCTGCCACCCGCAGTCTCTGCCCGCGAAGGGGCTTCCTAGTGCGTGGAAATCTTTCCTCCTTCACAGCTCCCTCCCACTGGTGCAGGTGCCGTCCCTATTCTTTTGTCTCTGTTATTTCTTTTTTCTTTTGCCCTACCCAAGTACGGGGGGGAGTTTCTTGCCTTTTTGGAGGTCGGACGTTTTCTGCCAGCGTTCAGTGGGTGTTCTGTAGGAGCAGTTCCACGTGTAGATGTATTTCTACTGTATCTGTGGGAAGGAAGGTGATCTCCACGTCTTACTCTTCCGCCATCTTCTATCTACCCCCGATATGAATATTCTTATTGCCATTTTGTTAATTGTTTTGGATTTGTTTTTTTTTTTTTTTAAAGATTTATTTTTTATTGATTAATTGATTGATTGATTGATTGCTATGTTGGGTCTTCGTTTCTGTGCTAGGGCTTTCTCTAGTTGCGGCAAGTGGGGGCCACTCTTCATCACGGTGCGCGGGTCTCTCACTATCGTGGCCTCTCTTGTTGCGGAGCACAGGCTCCAGACGCGCAAGCTGAGTAGTTGTGGCTCACGGGCTCAGTCGCTCCGCGGCATGTGGGATCTTCCCAGAGCAGGGCTCGAACCCGTGTCCCCTGCATTAGCAGGCAGATTCTCAACCACTGCGCCACCAGGGAAGCCCTGGATTTGTTTTTGAAGGTCTTTTTTCTTCCTTTCCTCTTTTATTCTCTTCTCTTGTGATTTGATGTCTATCTTTAGTGATGTGCTTGGATTGCTTTTCTTTTGTTTGTGTGTATCTATTATAAATTTTGGTTTGTTGTTCCCATGAGGTTTTGATATAGTAGTCTATAGGTTAACAAGATTGTTTTAAGTTGCTGATCTCTTAATTTCAAATGCATTTCCAATATCCTGCCTTTATACTCTCCTCTTCTCATGATTGCTGGTTTTGATATCATATTTGTGTGTGTGGATGAGTTCCTATTTTTACTTTATGTTTGCCTTTACCGGTGATCTTTCCAATTTGTAATTTTCTTGATTTTAGTTGTGGCCTCTTCTTTTCTGCCTAGAGAAGTTCCTTTAGGATTTATTGTAACACTGATTTGGTGGTGCTGAATTCTTTTAGCTTTTGCTTGTCTGTAAAACTTTTGAATTATCCATCCAATCTGAATGATAGCCTTGCTTGATAGTATTCTTGGTTGTAGGTTTTTCCCTTTCATCACTTTAAATATATCATGCTACTCCTTTCTGGCCTACAGTGTTTCTGCTGAAAAATCAGCTGATAACCTTATGGGGGGTTCCCTTGTATGTTCTTTGTTGTTTTTCTCTTGTTGCTTTTGACATTTTTTTCTTTGTCTTAATTTTTGTCAGTTTGACTAATATGTGTCTCAGTGTGTTCTTTCTTGGGTTTCTGTTGTATCGGACTCTCTGTGCTTCTTGGACTTGAATGAGTGTTTCCTTTCTCATGTTACGGAAGTTTTCAGATATAATCTCTTCAAATATTCTCTGAGGCCCTTTCTCTCTCTCTTCTCCTTCTGGTACCCCTATAATGTGAATGTTGGTGCATTTAATGTTGTCCCAGAGACTGTTCTCATTTCTTTTCATATTCTTTTTTCTTTGTTCTGTTCCATAGCAGTGATTTCCACCATTCTGTCTGCCAGCTCACTTATTCGTTCTGCCTCACTATTCTGTATTGATTCTTTCTGTGTATTTTTCACCCCAGTTATTGTATTGTTCATCTGTGTTTGTTTGTTCTTTAAATCTCCTAGCTCTTTGTTAAACATTTATTGTAACATCTTGGTCTGTGCCTCCATTCTTTTTCCAAGATCTTGGATCATCTTTATTATCATTACTCTAAATTCTTTTTCATGTAGGTTGCCTATCTCCTCTTCATTTAGTTGTTCTTGTGGTTTTTATCTTACTCCTTCATCTGATGCATATTTCTCTGCCATCTCATTTTATCTGACTTTCTGTGTTTGTGGACTCCTTTCCACTGGCTGGAGGATCATAGCTCTTCCTGCTTCTGGTGTCTGCCCTCGTGGGTGAGGTTGGTCCTGAGGCTTCTTGTGGAGGCTTTCTGGTGGGAGGGGCTGGTGCCTGCCCACTGGTGGGTGGAGCTGGGTCTTGTCCCTCTGGTGGGCAGTGCTGTGTCTAGGGGTGTGTTTATAGGTGGCTGTGAGCTTAGTATGGCTTTAGGCACCCTGTCTGCTGATGGGTGTGTGTGTGTTCCCATCCTGCTGGTTGTTTGGCCTGAGGCGTTCCAGCACTGGAACCTGTAGGCTATTGGGTGGGGCCAGGTCTTGATGCCAAAATGGGGACCTCTGGGAGAGCTCACACTGATCAATATTCTCTGGGGCCTCTGCCACCAGTGTCCTTGCCCACCCCCAGTGAGCCGCAGCTGATGCCCGCCTCCCCAGGAAACCCTCCAGCTCATAGGTAGGTTCAGCCCCAGCTCCTATTGAGTTACTGCTTTGTGCTGGGTCCCAGTGTATGTGCAATCATCTTGTGTGCGCCCTCCAGGAATGGAGTTTCTGTTTCCCCTAATCCTGTGGAGCTCCTGCACTCAAGTTCTGCTGGCCTTCAAAGCCAAATGCTTTGGGGATCTTCCTCCTGATGCCAGACCCTCAGGCTGAGGAGACTGACATGGGTTCAGGACTCACTCTTGTGGGAGGACCTCTGCAATATAATTATTTTCCAGTTTGGGGTTGTCCACCTGGCAGGTATGTGATATGATTATGTCATGAAAGCACCCCTCCTGCCATCTCGTTGTGGCTTCTTCTTTGTCTTTGAATGTAAAATCTTTCTTGGTGGGTTCCAGTCTTTTTTATTGATGGATTTTCAGCAGTTAGTTGTGATTTTGGTGTTTTTGTGAGAGGAGGTGAGCTCAAGTCCTTCTAGTCCACCCTCTTTTCTGGAATCAAAGGGCTACTTTTAGATTGGATGCTTGCTGTCTCTTTCCTCAGTGTGTGTTGGCAGTTATCCCCCTGATATGGGGTGTGCATTTACAGCAGCCCTTGCACGCTCCCAGGGGGCAAGTGGGGCAGGGCCTGGCACCTACTTGAGGGTCTTCTGTGGGCAGCTCCTCTCTACTTCCTCCTGGGACAGTAGGGGCAGGGCCCAGCGCCTGGTCATGGAAGAGGCAGGTGCTATCCATGCTGCCCTGGGACAGCAGGCACAGGGCCTGATGCCTGCTCACAGATTTCCTAGAGGTGGGCATTATCCGCACCCTCATGGGACAGTAGGTGCAGGTTCTGGTGCCTGCTTGCAGAATTCCTAGGGGCTGGTGCTCTCCACACTCTCCCGGGACAGCAGGTGCAGTGTCCAGCACCTGCTCGTGGATCTCCTACAGGCTGATGCTCTCCGTGCCCTCCTGGGACAGTGCGGGCAGGGCCCAGTGCCTGCTCATGGATTTTCTAGGGGTGGGTGTTATCCATGCCCTCCCAGGACAGTGGGGGCAGGGCCTGCCACCTGCTTATGGGTCTCATAGCAGCAGCCAGTGCCCACCTCTGGAGCCCATGATGGCAGCAGTGACTTGCACCTGCCCCTGGAGCTCCACTAGGAGATGTCCTGTTGCCTGGGAGCACTCACAGGGAAAGATGCACTTATGGTGGTCCCACCCCTCTCCTCATGTGCTCCCAAATAATGGCACCTTGCCTCTTTGGTGGGCCCAGGCTTCTTCTGGGTACACCCTCAGCTGCCACAGCTCAGCCTCTTCAGGCTGCTTCCATGCAGCCAACTCTGGTCCTCTCCCTGGGTCTGACCTCTGAAACCTGAGCTTCAGCACCCAGCCCCCACCCACACCAACAGACAAGTGTCTCAGGCTGGAGACCGCAGGGTGGCAGTTCTGACCTTCTGTGCAGGTTACTCTCTGTTTTGCCTTCCACAAACCAGTCGCTGTGCTCTCCTCCTAGGCTTTGAGTCTCCCCCTCTGTCCAGCCTGATCTCCCACCAGTGGGGAGACTTCCCTGGGTTCAGGAACCTTTCTTCCTTCACAGCTCCCTCCCTGGGCCACAGGCCCCACACCAATTCCTTCTTTTTCTTTTTCCTTTTGTCCTACCTGGTTACATGGAGGTTTCTTGTATTTTCAGAAGTCTGAGGTCTTCTGTCAGCATTCAGTAGCAGTTCTGTGTAGATTGTTCCACTTGTAGTTGTATTTTTAATGTTTTTGTGGGAGAAGGTGTGCTTCATGTCTTAATCCTCCACCATCTTGATCTCCCCTTCCAATCTTTATATTTCTTTCTATTCCCACTTTTTTTTTGCCATTCTTTTATAATCAGGAAAAATTACATCATAAAATAGCAAAAGCAAAGTAGTGTTAACATAAACATAATCACTGCTTACTTGTGAGTGTCTGGCATGTCTCATTTTTGTCTAATTTATCTGCTGAGTTTTAGTTATACAGTAAAGGACCGAATCTAAGCCTGTACACTGTATAGCATCAAACACACAATATGCTATTAATACATTTTAAATAATTATTTGAGGTGAGGGATAATAACCAGCAGGTGAGAGCCTGAAATTATTGATTCAAAAGCAGAAATAATTATAGGAGGTTTTAAGTGCCTCTCAACTCTGTACACATATTCATTGCATCATGGTGAAACTCTCAACTACTTCATTTATAAGGCAGAAAAAAACCAATATCTAATAATGTGACTCACTAACTGAATTAAAATATTAATTCTTGGTTTAAAGATTTGCAAACATTTTCTGAAGTAATTTAAATAATTAACTCTATCATTCGCTAATTACACTTGTGAGACATTAAAAATAAAACATTGCCAAGTAATTTTAATTAAATTACAATAACTTAGCTATAGAATTGTGTTTCCTAACTTCAGATATACTATCTCAAGAATACGGTGCAACTGCATTGATAAAGAAGAAGAGCAGATTCCCTCAGCTTTACCAAAATCTAGATGAGTCTCCCTAATTCCATGTGTTTTTCTTTCTGATACAATTATTTGTCTTACTTTACAAATATCATGTTTCTATTAAAGAAATGACTGTGCAGTGAACCATCACACAAAACAAACGAATGGGATTTGTATTTTTCACTTCTCCAATTGTTCTTTCTTGGAATTTCAGGATAATTAGATCCAATACTGTAGAAGGTAATTAATACCTAGCAAAATACAGCAAGGTGTACATTTTCCGTTTTCTAGGTAATATTTGTTTTTCAGAGGCCCTCAATCTTTACTTTCTACTGTCCTTTGAATTTTTTCAGTTTTCTCTTCTACCTCCTAAAGACTCCAGAATTCACAGATGTAGAAAACAAACTTATGATTACCAGGGGGGAAAGTGGGGAGAGGGATAAATTGGGAGATTGGAATTGACATATACACACTACTATATATAAAATGACTAGTAAAGATCTACTGTAGAGTACAGGGAACTCTACTCAATACTCTGTAATTGCCTATATGGGAAAAGAATCTAAAAAAGAGTGGATATATGTATATGTATAACTGAATCACTTTGCTGTACACCTGAAACTAACACAACATTGTAAATCAACTATATGCCAATAATTTTTTTTTTAATTGAAAAAAATAAAGACTCCAGAATTATTTTTGGCCTCTGTTTTAATGCTAGAGCTAGGGGAAAAACAAAGAAAAAATAACCTAACTGAAGTTAGAAAAAAATCAATGCTATTTGTGAGCCTACTTGGTAAGGATCTGCTTATTTTGTGGCTTTCACTAGGCCTTTCCCATTGTCTAAAGATGCTGAGAAGAGAGAAACATGTTAAACCACTGTCTTATAACTGAATGTTGATACAAAATGTAACAAAAGAGAAAAAAAGAGAGTGTAAATAGTAGTGCCATAAAGAACATGAGGAGGAAAGAAATGGCTGCCAATATCAGGCCACCCATATAGAATCTTGCTTGTCTGGACAACACAGTGATGAGACCACTAAAAGTGCTTATGAAATTGAAGTCCTGATTTCAGTACAGTCAGTCCTCATATTGCCCAGTTACCCATATGAGTCTGACTTGTTTCACTTCTATAGTGTCTGATAATGCTCACCCATCTGGACATAGCTGCCTTTGAAAATGTGAGCAGAAGGTAACAAGTGGGTTTGAATAATGAAATATGACTAGCCTGCCAAGAAGTCATCTCTACTATCAGAAACCCACAGAGGAGGCCCTGGTTTTTTCTTCCTCTTCCTAAATGCCTGTTGATCACCCATGCCCCTCTTAATGATGTGTGGGCAATAACATTATGCCAATTAGAAGATGTTAAATAAAGTATTTCAATTAGAAATGCCATTCTCTTGACTACATGCAGTAGTAATTGTTGATGGGAAGTTAGGTGCAAATTATTTCTTTGAAGTATATTTTATCCCAAGAGTGCAACTTAACTAATGCTAGCAAAACTAAGATTTCATCAAATTTAATTCAACAAAGATTGGCTTTGAGGAACTTAGGTAAATAGATGAAAATATTTGCCGTGTAAGTTATCTTGAAAAATCAGAGATAGCACATGGGAGGGACAGCATGGTTAATTTTAATGGTAAATTTGAACTCCAGTTAGAAACTAAATATTTTCTACTTTGCCACAATACTAACAGTATTAGAAAGTATAACCTGGTAACTATTAGAGTTGCAGAAAAATGTAGGCTCATATACTATTGTACCTAGCCTTCCAATGTCAATTTTTTCCTACCTGGATTAATCAGTTGACTATAAAAACCAGATAGTTTCATTAATTCAGAGCTTTATAGTTTCAAAACATTCTCATTTTCATTCTGTCAAATCACTTGAAGAAATATTGTGTGTGTGTGCGTGTGTGTTTTGTGTGTGCGTGTGTGTGTGTGGTGAGGTGTTAAGAACAAATGAGACTGAGAGAATTTGACTCCTCCACACATTTTCTTTCATTGAAGTGACCACAGACGAATATAGAATCCAAAGACGATGATACATTTAACACTTACAAAACTAAAATATATCAAGATGTTTATCTGAGGCTCATGGAAGATAACAAATGTGAATATTCCTTGAAAAGTGCTATAAATTCTTGCCATGTAGTTCTCTGTGATTACACTATATAGATTGCAACTATTAAGTTTTTCTGTTATTTGTTGCCTAAGGAGGTCATGAAGAGATTTTTGTTATTTTGTCATTTTTTCTTTGTCTGAAAAATAAAATTTCATTTGTCTTAAAAAAGTACGAGAATACCAGAAGGGGCTGTTTTGCCCTTAAGTGATTTAACCTTTTGGCCAAGGCTGTGTTCATATGTAAAACAGTGTCTGATGTCTTCCAATTTCCCAAGGTCTGTCTCAATTTCTTCACAAATTCATACTTGAGGGACAAAGTCAACCCTATGAACATCTTTCAGCTCACATCTTCACAGTGGCTAAAAGGGGTATACAAATGAAGGAAAAATTAGCCCTCATTGACTGCCAAAAGTCTCTTCTGTATTGTAAAAGAAAAAAAAAATTTAATTGCATTCACTGATGACAAGCGTGGGTGCATTTGGCAGACAAGGGGAAAGGACTTTGCTGTGTGTCTGCTGTTCAAAAATTCTTCTCATTCTGCTAACACTTTTCCTCTTCATGTCATCAAAAATAATTTTTTACTGATTATGTTGACACCTTCACAGTGCCAGAATTTTTCTTACATCTCAGATGTAACTGTCTATCATGATCTGCATTCAAGTGTGTTGTCTTTTTTTTTAATATAGCATATATGTAAAAAAAATACTTTTTGAAACTAACAAGTTCAAGTTTTACTTTGCTTAAAGAAGATGAGTTCATATCTACACAGGACTGAACAGGCAACACATTCATTCTCAGCCTTCAGAAACTAATTTTGTCTTTCTGAGTAGTTGAGGCTTTAAAGCATATTAATCCATGTTTGTTAGCTTACAGCACAAAGTGGTGTAAAATGAGACAGTTTTAGAAGGTGAATTAATTTTGTCATTTCACTAGTGAAAGGGTTTCTTTCAAGATATTTTTAATTTAAAAGAGATATAATCTGCCAACAATAAAAATGGAAAAGATAAAGATTCACCACAAGTTGCTTTATGTAATAAAACAGGTTGCTTTTTTTTCCTGAAAGTATAATTGCAAACTAAGTCATATTTTCCCATTGAATTGTTTTATACTTGAAATCTGTGTTCAGGGCTCTTTTGCAAATGATGTATTCAATACCATCTTCTTGGAATAACTCTTGCTTCTGCAATGTTTCTTATATCTGTATCTTTCACCAACTGGCCTTTTCATAAACCTTTTATTACAAGTGGTGAAACAGTATAATTTCTTCTTTAGATCACAGCATATGGTTTTTGCAGCTTCTGCAAATGATCCCCCACATTCTCCTTCCTCAATTCCTAATGGAATTAAATGGATGATTTTCTTGCTGATAATCTCATGGATAAATTGGAAATAGAGGTTAGTAATTTCAGGGGCTTTGTGCCTTTTGAACCACATTCAACTAAAGATCGTTCTGCATAGAAAAATCACCTATCAGAAAAAACTAGTCAATAAAAATGGAAAAAAAAGTTTAAAAAATAAAAGAGAACAAAAGCATAGCATCAAGGAATAGATTAAATTCATATAAAGCCTGAAGGGGAAATATATATATTTTCCATCCCTGTTAAAGGAAAATTACTAGAACAACATGGTGCCTCATGGAACCCATTTAATATGTGCCTATTGAATCATTAAATCTGTAGGTTGAGTCATAGATATATCTAGTAACCATCACTACAAATAGCACACAAATCAAACAAAGGCTGAATAGATTTTCTCTGTCATTGACATGCTGCTAGATCAGTTTTCTTATCAAGAATTTCAGAAACACAAGTACTCTAGTTTGCCAGTAGAATTTTCCAAAGCTGTTTACATGTGGTTGGGTACAACCAAGGGAAACATTGGAGACCAAAGGAATAATAGAGGGTTTCATTGTAAGAGATTTGATCAAAATGCTACAACAGGGGACTTCCCTGGTGGTCCAGTGGTTAAGACTCCGTGCTCCCAATGCAGGGTGCCAGGGTTCGATCCCTGGTTGAGGAACTAAGATCCCACATACTGCAACTAAGCCTGCACACCGCAACTACCGAGCGCATGCAATCTAGAGCCCCCGCGCTGCAACTAGAGAGCCTGTGCACTGCAACTAGAGGGCCCACTTGCTGGAACAGCTGAGCCTGCACTCTCTAGAGCCTGCATGCCACAGCTAGAGAAGCCCATACACTGCAACGAAGACACAGAGCAGCCAAAATTAATTAATTAATTAATTAATTTTAAAAGAAACAAAATGCTACAACACTTCTCTGCCCTAGAGACACAGTCTAGACAGGCAGCATAATCATACTCAGATTAAATTTAAGAAAATATATTACTCATCAAAAATGTACAGTTACAAGGTACAAAGTAAATACTGATTATAATAAGATTCATGGGGCTTCCCTGGTGGCGCAGTGGTTGAGAATCTGCCTGCCAATGCAGGGGACATGGGTTCGAGCCCTGGTCTGGGAAGATCCCACATGCCGCAGAGCAACTAGGCCCGTGAGCCACAACTACTGAGCCTGTGAGTCTGGAGCCTGTACTCTGCAATAAGAGAGGCCGCGATAGTGAAAGGCCCGCGCACCGCGATGAAGAGTGGACCCCGCTTGCCACAACTAGAGAAAGCCCTTGCACAGAAACGAAGACCCAACACAGCCAAAAATAAATAAATTAATTAATTAATTAAAAAAAAAAAAAAAAGATTCATGATAAGATAGAATTTCAATTCACTCGCACCAACAGAAATATAAAAATATGATAGCTCTCTATTCATACATTAGCTTACCAAATTGTGTGGCTTAAAGCTGATATTAATTTAAATACTTTTTCTAATATATTAATATTAATTTATTTTACAGTTAATTAATATTCGAGTTTTAACTCATATTCTTGATTTGCAATGTTAAGTATTTTTTCACTCGTTGAAACACTGTTTCCTCATAACCTGTTAATATGTTGAACAAGTCTGAAATCAGTGGGTTGACCTTATAAATGTGTATCAATTTTTTACGTGGGGTAGGGGGAATTGTTGGTAAAACCATATATATATATATATATGCAATAGCTCTGAGCCTACCTACTTCATTTCAGGACATAAAGCTCCCCTTGCTCCCTCCTTCCAATTGACTATAGGAATCATAAAAGAGTGCTCAAAAGTCATCTTTGGGCTGCTGTCACCACATGATGTTTACTACATTTTTTTCTCTATTTTGGTTTCCACTTGGCTGTGTTCACTGTAGGAAAAGTGGTCTGAATTAGTCCCAGTGTTGGTAAGGCTGACTGCTCTTCCTGTGTAAAGACCAATACCCATGCCAAGGATATTGGAAGGGAGAAATTTAGCAAAATGGCAGCAGGGAGAGGTAAGAAGGACATACCCAGGAAGACTGGAGACGAGGCAGAAAATGAAAGCAAACCTCTCATATGAGGAGAGAGGTTTGCGGGGTTGAGAGAGCAAGGACGATGTTTTGAGAGAACTGCGTGGTACCCAGGAAGACTGGAGACGAGGCAGAAAATGAAAGCAAACCTCTCATACGAGGAGAGAGGTTTGTGGGGTTGAGAGAGCAAGGACGATGTTTTGAGAGAACTGCGTGGTGCACAGGAAACTAAGAGTAACTGAAAACCAACTCAATTTTATTGTTGTAAATTTCTAAAGGAATGTCAAAAAGGACCTATTTTGTAACACACATGCTTAAAATTTTTCCCTTTTTAAGCATCTCTTTATTTATTGAGGATAACAAGCTTTTGTCATATATGCTGCAAATGTTTTCCCATTTGTCTTTTACCTTTTGATTCTATTGTATAGAATTTTTAAATAAACATACATTTTAACATTTTAGATAGTCAAACTTTTTCATTTATGATTATATTTCAATGTTAAGTTTATAAATGCTTTCCTTTATTCAAATATATACATTCATCAATATTTTTCTAGTTCCATTATTTTATTTTTACATTTAATTCTTTAATCACTTAATTTTATCCACCAATTACCATGTAATCATTTGTAAAATAATCAAAATTTCCTCCAGTTTTAAAGACTCTTTATTACATTCCAAATATTTAAACGCTTTGAAATTATTTTGGAGGATTTATATTCTACTCCCTTAATCTATCATTTATTCCAGCACATGTACAATATTCAGTTAATTTTTGTAGTTTTGTAATATGTTACCTGGTGATATAAACCCTCCTCAGTAATTACTATTCCTCTCAGCTTTTACTTGGCTTTTTTAAATATTGAGGTTAAATAAACATAATATAAAGTTAGTCATTTTAACCATTTTGAAGTGTGCAATTCAGAGGCATTAAGTACATTCACAATGTTGTGCAACCATCGCCATTATCTAGTTCCAAAACATTTTCCTCACATCAGAAGGAAACCCTGTACCCATTAGGCAGTCATTCCTTTTTGCTCCCTCCCCCTAGTTCCTGGCAACCACAAATCTGCTTTCTGTCTCTAATGGATTTCATATAAGTGGAATCATACATATTTGTCCTCTGTATCTGGCTTATTTCACTTAACATAATGGTCTCAAGGTTCATCCATGTTGTGTTGTATATCAGTATTTCATTCCTTCCTATGGCTGAATGATGTTTCATTATATGGATGTACATTTAGTTTATTCATTCAGCAGTTGATGAAAATTTGGGTTGTTTCCACCTTTTGACCAGTGTGAATAGTGCTGCTGTAAACAGTTGCACACAAGTTTTTATTTTAACACCTATTTTCAGTTATTTTGGTAGTGGAATTGCTGGGTCATATGGTAATTCTATGTTTAACTTACTGAGGAACTGCCAAACTGTTTTCCACAGTAACTGCACCATTTAACATTCTCACTAGCAATGCATAAGTGTTCTGATTTCTTCCACCCTCCTTCCTTCCCTCACTCACTTCTTTTCTCCTTCCTTCCTTCCTTTCTTATTATGAATTGAATCTCTTTTTTTTCTGTTAAATTTTCTAAATGATTATTGCTGATAAATAGGACATAGGAGGCCATTTTGCTAGTGACCCATTTTGTCTTCCATCTCTGAATTTTTATATTACTGTATAGATCCCAGTAAAATTTAGCACCTGGTTCTATACCGCTTTTTATTACTATCAAGTTGTTTTATGCAGGAAAGTGCTTTCTTCTCAATAATATTTCAAACTCCTCAGGAATATCTATATTGGCTTCTGTATTACCCCCAATTATTTAAGAAGTACCTGTGGACCTTATTATAGATCATCTTGTAAGTTGTATGACAGATACTTTGAAGATAGCCTATGATATAGAATTCTAGGTAACTATATGTTATTGAAGAATTTCTAGAATCACATCTAGTTTAGATCTGGGAAGTAAATAGGCTACTGTAATTGGTTTGGAAGTGCAATTAAGAGAGAAAAGTCCAAGAGAAAATGAGGAGAAGAATCAATAGAACTTGATCAAAGTGTATCTTTGTTTTTGTACATATTCACTAGTGCACATAGGAAATCATGTATTGAACAAGACTGAAATAGTCTGAGATAATTATGTGTCTTCCCAAATTCTTCTAGTGTCATTAGAAGCTGCAAACTACATGGGGCTTTGGTTTTTCATAAGGCTTAAAAAAAAAACCCAAACCGTGCTAACCTTAGAAGTAACCAAACATCAACATTTTAATACCAATATTGCAGAGCTCTTGAATTTTATTCTAACATACTCTATCTTACTGACAAAAATAAAACTTTATATTTAGAAAAAAGCATTTTAAAATTCTGAATCTAACATTTCACCTAATTGTAATACACCTAAGCATAAACCCTTAGAAGAAGCATAGAATTTTGGTCATGCTGTGTAATTGTGTCCAAAATGACTATTATTTATTATGAATAATATACAACAGGTACAACTGTAAAAACTTACTAACCAATTCACTGCACTAAAGCAAACAGAAATGTTCTTAAATTTAGAACTAAAATTCTATCTTCTTCACTCAGATGAAATAGAACAGAAAGTAGATCGAAAACAAAAAGAATTCCTCCTCACTCTCTTTCTTTCTCTTGCTTACTTCCTTTTTCCTCCTCTCTCCCTCTCTCTCTGTCTCTGTCTCTCTCTCTCTCTCTCACACACACACACGCACGCACGCACACACACACTTCTTATTTGAAGGTGCATCTGCTGATTGTGTTATATATTCTTTTAAAACTAAATCTCATATATATTAGTTTTTCTAAGGTAGTATTTCATTGGGAAATCTTTGCAGGAAAAAACAAAAAATGCTGGAGTCACATAAGTTTGAGAAGCACTACTTGTTATATTACATTCTTGAAAATTCACAGTTCATATTAGTATAGTGAAGTCTTCCAAAAGTCCTACAGAAAAAAATTTTAAATTGGTATATCCCCAATGTATTTGACCATGGTGCCATTTTACACCCAATACCTAACAACACTCACAACATCATAGTAATTAGGATGCGCTTTGTCACCCCATGGTAACAAACTACCCCAAAATATCATTGACATAACATGAGAAAATTTATTTATCACTCAGACCACTTATCTAATGTAGTTCAGGAGGAAGTTCCACTTACTGTGTTCACGTGGTGAAGAGTGTGAGTTGGATTTTTTTTTTTTTCACAGTCACTACAACAGTGGTAAAGAAGTTTAGCAAATCATTCACTACTTTTAAAAATTCCTCCAGGAAATGACATTCCTCTCTTTCTGTCAAATCTCATTTAGTAAGGCAAATATTATTGCTATGTCCAACTGCCGTGTCAAAGGTGAAGCTTAATTCTACCATGTGCTTCAAAGACAGAGAGCCAAATTCTTTGGTAAACAGCAGGACTATCACAAACACACTTTGGGAAATGCTGGTCTGAAGAAACAGCTTTGATGCCTGTTATTCAGTAACTCAGCAAACAAAACACACTTACAAAATACATAATCCCTGTTAAGTGAATGATCCTGGGGTTCGCCCAGTCTGTAAGCAATGCCAACTTGGCTTCTTTGCTTTACCAGGTGCATAGTGTGCAGTTGAGTTGCCCCATCTGTAACTCAAACACTGATCTGGTCCCTTTGTTGATGTTAGTTCCTGGCGATTGGTGACCATGCTAATAACATAAAGCAGTCATTCACCATCCTGCTTTGAAAGCTACCAGCATCGCAATGTATCTTACCTTCTCTAAACCTTTCTGTTTCTGTCCTTATCCCATGGTCTCTGATGTTATCAACAGAAAAGACCTATCGTATTTGTCAGTGACCACTGTGTTATAGTGATTTCTATTCATTATAAATTAGCCACATGAAAAATAACATTAAAAACCCTAATGGTCTGTTTCCCTGTCTCTAAATTTATAGTTGTGTGCAGGGGGACTTGTGCTGTGCAAGGGGTTCAGACCTGCCATGTGCCTCAGAACTCCAGTTCAGTCTGCTCAGCCCCACCCAAGTCTGACTTAATGTCTGAGGATCCAGTATCCTGGGGTCAACCCCCTGCTGAGAGTTGGAGACTTAAGTCCACCCAGTTTCAACAATGAAGCTTGACATTTAAATGTTTTTAACTTTCCATCCTTTTTAATAATTTTTATGAAACCACCAAAGTTTAGACCAAGGATCATAAAAGAGTTTCATCACAAGTGATAATTCTGACATACTGAGAATGCTACTTGAGATGGAATAAGAATTCTGAGGTCAAGAATAGATTCAGCAGAAATGAGTACCATCATTCATTAGTGATGTCTGCATGGCAGTGTTCATGCCACAGATTTGTCATCCTGAGGCCTTTCCAATCTTATGATAAACTTCCATCATCAACATAGCTATCTTGGAACTGGTCCTTTTGTGTTTTCTATACCTGGAAATGACCGATGTCTCATGTGTCAAAACTCAAAATCCAAAGCAGTAGCAATGGGTGATCAATAAGTCATCATAAATTGGATCTGAGTACCTTTGAATGGGGAGTACCTTTTCTGTGTTTGGCACTTTCACTAACAAGAGATAACTGGTATTATTTATGTTGATTTAATGAGAATTCACACTTAGTCCTTCAAAGTTAAGTAGCTATGTATTGGTGTTCACTTCCCATTAAAAATTTTCTTTAAACATTTTTTTTTTTTAATTCCTCAGAATAAAAATTTACATGCTGACATTTCAGACCTTGGTGGTATAGTTAGAGATAAAAATTACAACCACTTATAAGGACAATTTATTACAAGGCCAAAAAGTAATCCCAACTCAGAGAGCTGAGGTAGATTCTTTTCTAAACCCATTTGCTTGCTTCTATTAGATTAATCAATCAACCAATCTAAAAGTGAAGTTTAACCTTTCAGATTTAAATTTCTGGTAATTAATATTCTTTACACATAAATAAGTAGAATCTGGGTCCCTTTCAGCTTATTTTAAAGCAAGGTCACCTTCAGTGTATGAAAACAGCCAAATCCAGTTATCATACTTTTCAGAATGAGCAAGAACTATGAATTATCCAGTTGCTCTTCTCATATATATCTTTGGGCTGGGATTTACACTCGTTCTAAATGAAACACACAAAGAATATCACAGCAGATTTAGATGGCAAAATTCTAAGCAGAAGGCTGGCTGCTGCTCTATCCCAATTTTGGAGCTCTGCTCTATTTGTCAAAACCAAAAGAGTGAAATAGCATGGTGAAGACCAGCTAGTTTTTCACCAAATTGTTATCCTCTTGCTCCCTGGGCACACAGTTATATGACATATTCAAGCCTTCCTTGAACTTAGATACAGCTATATAAAACTGAGTTCCATTCAATAGAATATGGGCAGCAGTGATGCCTGACATTTCCATGCCTGTCCTTTAAAAGATCCCTCCTGTGTACAACCATCCATTCATTCTCTTTTTCCATCCAGTGGCTAAATGGGGGGACTCCAAGAACTCAGAGATGGGAAGAGGTGAAAGAGGCAGAATGATCTAGGTCCCTGAGTTACCATTTGGATGAGAAGTGACCAACAATGAGTTGACTATTGACTATTAAGTAAACTGTATATGTGCTAAGGCCCTGAAATCATAGGGTTGTTTCTTGTGTCAATTAGTCTATTGTGACTAAGTCAGCTAGTATGAATGACGGTCTTGATCATATTGTCTCTATTAAAATTCCTGGACAATAAACAAATAAATAATTATCCTTGTCAACAAATCACAAAAATAAAAGTGAATACCTACATATGACATTGTAAGGACTGAGCACTCTTCATATGCCAAGCAAAATATAATTTTGCAGTTCCTATGTACAGATCATAAAAATGAAAATCCATATGATTAAATAACTGGATCAAGATCAGTCAGTTAATAAATAATAGAGATAGGACTCAAATCTAACTTTGATTGCAAGATCTACACTGTTAAGCACCAAGATATACTGACTCAGTTCTCACACTCATTCTGTCTCTTTCCTGACAATTATAGAATCAGTTTAACCTGTCTATTTTATCACTTCAGAGTATGCCTACTGCTTGATATGACACATTGCACTTGATATTCCAGAATTCTGAACCTGTCGAAAATTGTCGTTTTGAAGTTCACATCTATCATCAAAGATCTTGCTTACAAGCAACATAACCCCCTTGAATTAAAGTAGAAAAATAGTTTATTGTAAGCTATTAGAAAACTAATGGAAACCTTCAGGAGGCTTAAAGACTCACGTACAAGAACAATCTCCAAATTGCACACTATGCCTCTCCAGTAGAGGCCCTTCTGAGCATAGACATAGCTGTTAACACAGTGGACACTGCGTACGTGCATATCATCACTATCCCTCTGACATCTTCATTAGTGCCTCTGGAATGCCTGATATCTCTCCTCTACGTTCTGCTATTCTCATGAGAATATGGATTCTATGCAACAACTCCACCTGTTTCTTCCTGATGTTCCCTTCTGAATAAGACTATCTCAGGAGAGTGGCTCCATTTGGGAGAGCCTACTCCTGACCTGGAGGCTGGAAAGTGAGTTTTGATTTAACATTAAGTAGGTAGGATTGGCCACATCATGTGGCAAATTCCCCAAACATAAAAAGTCTGTTCAAAAGGTGCTCGGTGGCTACAAACATGACATAGGTCCACTAAAATGGCAACCCAAAGTCACATGGAAGCCGAGATTACAGGGGAATAGAAACTATAGACCTTTCAGAAGCAGCTCATTCACAGAAAGAACAGACCAGAGGTCCAGAAAAACAGCAGCCCAAGGAAAGACAGAGCTGCTCTATGATGACATCTACGTTTTGGTGAAGCCTGGCTGTCCTTGCTCAAATTGGTTTCCGTGTATTTTCACAATACCAAGCTCTCTGCACACTTAAATAGCAAGTTGATACAGACATGCCAGGCAGTGTACGCCTTCAAAATGTTGACATGCAGAAATTAGACTCTCAGAGAACAGAGGGAAACTTCTGTTTCTAATGGATTTAGGAAGTACTCTTAGATGGTGTTTAAGATGATTGAGCTTTGACAGCTCACACACTTGGTTAGAATCCTGGCTGTACCGGTTGCTTTATCACCTCATTATCTTGTAAATTCCATGAAATTATGGGTCATGTCTCATTCAAATTGTTGCCAGTTATAGCCCCTCCCTTAACACAGAGCTTAGAAATTCATATTTGTTGAACTAATTCTTTCAACTAGTAGTAGCAAAAAATGAATTTTACTTATTTAGATTAAACAGAATGTACAAGCAACTACTTAGTAATTGGGAAGAATAATGCATTGGACAGCTTGATTTTCAACAACCCATGCTTGAATGTACCATTTCTAGAAGGTTTGCTTTAGAGAATCAATTTTATGTCATTTTTGATTGCCACACATGCACAGATTGGCCTCAAAACACCGTATCATGATTACGGCAGCTATAGATCGCATTGACTGTGACATTGCTTCCTCTAAGTCCAGAAGCTAGTTACCATATAATATTCGCTATCCCTCTCTCTTTCCAATGTTTGTGTCCAAGCATTGTTTCTTAAGTAGTCAGATTGATCATATTGATTAATCTCCCGGTAGAAAGGATGAAAAAATATTGATTTGCTCTGTAAATCTCAGCTCTAGCTAAAATATCTGGAGTGCTGCTTCCTTGAACTCCATAAGAGCTCTCTTCTCAAACCTCTTCCTTCTTGCTGATTACATCTGCAGATGGAAATCAGGTGTGAAAATCAGTTCAGACGCCGAACAACAGGACAGACGCTGACTCTTATTGAACCCTAATGTTTTCTCTTCCTTAATTAAGGCACAAGAACATTTTACCATGAAGAGAGTGACTTAGATTATGGATCGTATTCCTTCTAATGGCATACATTTCACCCAATTGGGGGATAATACATTTCTTACTGCTTTGCCTTGCAAAGAACCACTTACTCAGTTCTTACAAGGGAAGAATAAAGAGCATGATTGTACTTATAAAGAGCGCTCCATTATCCATGCTACAAAAGAAAGATGAAGTATACAGCTGTTTTCCCCAAATTATAACATGTTTTTTTCACTAAACATTTAAAACCCAAATAAAGAATAGCATTTAAATGCATTAATGACATAGAATCTTATTTTAGAACTAGAATAATCCTTAACATTTGCAGCACAAAAAAAAGCAGTTACAAGCACAGGCTTTGGAGTCAGATGACCTGGATTAAGACCCTGACTTTAAATTTATTAGCTGTGTGACCTTAGGCAATTACAAAGCCTCCTGTACCTCAATATTTTCTTCTGAATAAGGATAACTGTACAAATAAATATTTTAATAATACTACAAACAGCAAAAATAAGCAAGTGGGACTATATTAAACTAAAAACCTTCTGCACAGCAACGGAAGTCATCAACAAAATAAAAAGACAACCTACTGAATGGGAGAAAATATTTGCAAATCATATATCTGATAAGGGGTTAATATCCAAAATATATAAAGAACTAATACAAATCAATAGCAAAAAAACCAACAGTATGATTAAAAAATGGGCAGAGGATCTGAATAGATTTTTTCCAAAGATTGTCAACAGGCATATGAAAAGATGTTCAGTATCATTAATCATCAGGGAAATGCGAGTCAAAACCACGATGAGATATCACCTCACACCTGTTAGAATGTCTATTATCAAAAAGACAAGAAATAACAAGTGCTGGGGAAGTTGTGGTGAAAAAGGAACACTTGTGCACTGTTATAGGAAAGTAAACTGATGCAGCCACTACCTTGTCTATCCTGGAGCTTCAAGTTCTATGACCGTACCGGGACTGGCACCAGCTGGGGGTCCAGATGTGTGGATGGACTGACTCTGTTCTTTTCCATACACTCCTTCCCCATTGCCAGATGTGCACCTGGGGCTACGTATCTATTCCTGTCCTATGCTTTTCTTAACCACTCTCTTAACTTTCCAACTACAGTAGTGAAAGAAGCAGAACAGGCCTAAGTGTGAAGAGTTCACAAATGAAAAGGGAGTGATTTTGTTTGTGTTACAGAAGAGTCTGAAGTGGGGTCAGGGAGCCAGCAGGGACTGTTTCCACTAGAGAGGGCCATTGAGAGCTCTCTCGTGGTAAAAGGGTGGGACAAAGGCACAGAGGCAGGAAGAAGATAGCTAATTTACCCATAAATAAATAAATATGGCTGGCAAGGAGATTTGTCAAGGATAGTAGTGCAATCTAGAGGTACGAAGGAGGGAGAAAGAGTTATTGAAGGTCCTTGAATCCAGACTATGGCGTCCAGCCTTTATTCTAAAGACAATTGAACTGACAATAAAGGTTTCTGTTAAAAGTTGAGTTTGGCCCAAAGTTAGCAGAAGGAAAGAAATCATAAAGATCAGAGCAGAAATAGATGAAATAGAAACAAAGAAAACAATAGCAAAGATCAATAAAACTAAAAGCTGGTTCTTTGAGAAGATAAACAAAATTGATAAGCCATTAGCCAGACTCATCAAGAAAAAGAGGGAGAGGACTCAAATCAAAAAAATTAGAAATGAAAAAGGAGAAGTTACAACAGACACCGCAGAAATATAAAGCATCCTAAGAGACTACTATAAGCAACTCTATGCCAATGAAATGGACAACCTGGAAGAAATGGACAAATTCTTAGAAAGGTATAACCTTCCAAGACTGAACCAGGAAGAAACGGAAAATATGAACAGACCAATCACAGTAATGAAATTGAAACTGTGATTAAAAATCTTCCAACAAACAAAAGTCTGGGACCAGATGGCTTCACAGGTGAATTCTATCAAACATTTAGAGAAGAGCTAACACCCATCCTTCTCAAACTCTTCCAAAAAATTGCAGAGGAAGGAACACTCCCAAACTCATTCTATGAGGCCACCATCACCCTGATACCAAAACCAAAGATACTACAAAAAAAGAAAATTACAGACAAATATCACTGATGAATAGAGATGCAAAAATCCTCAACAAAATACTAGCAAACAGAATCCAACAACACATTAAAAGGATCATACACCACAATCAAGTGGGATTTATCCCAGGGATGCAAGGATTCTTCAATATACGCAAATCAATCAATGTGATACACCATACTAACAAATTGAAGAATAAAAACCATATGATCATCTCAATAGATGCAGAAAAAGCTTTTGACAAAATTCAGCACCCATTTATGATAAAAACTCTCCAGAAAGTGGGCATAGAGGGAATCTACCTCAACATAATAAAAGCCATATACGACAAAGCCACAGCAAACATCATTGTCAACGGTGAAAAACTGAAAGCATTTCCTCTAAGGTCAGGAACGAGACAAGGATGTCCACTCTCACCACTATTATTCAACATAGTTTTGGACGTCCTAGCCACGGCAATCAGAGAAGAAACAGAAATAAAAGGAATACAAATTGGAAAAGAAGAAGTAAAACTGTCACTGTTTGCAGATGACATGATACTATACATAGAGAATCCTAAAAATGCCACCAGAAAACTACTAGAGCTAATCAATGAATTTGGTAAAGTTGCAGGATACAAAATTAATGCACAGAAATCTCTTGCATGCCTATACACTAACGATGAAAAATCTGAAAGAGAAATTATGGAAACACTCCCATTTACTATTGCAACAAAAAGAATAAAATACCTAGTAATAAACCTACCTAGGGAGACAAAAGACCTGTATGCAGAAAACTATAAGACATGAAAGAAATTAAAGATGATACCAACAGATGGAGAGATATACCATGTTCTTGGATTGGAAGAATCAATATTGTGAAAATGACTCTACTACCCAAAGCAATCTACAGATTCAATGCAATCCCTATCAAATTACCAATGGCATTTTTTACGGAACTAGAACAAATCATCTTAAAATTTGTATGGAGACACAAAAGACCCAGAATAGCCAAAGCAGTCTTGAGGGAAAAAAACGGAGCTGGAGGAATCAGACTCCCTGACTTCAGACTATACTACAAAGCTACAGTAATCAAGACAATATGGTACTGGCACAAAAACAGAAACATAGATCAATGGAACAAGATAGAAAGCCCAGAGATTAACCCACGCACCTATGGTCAACTAATCTATGACAAAGGAGGCAAAGATATACAATGGAGAAAAGACAGTCTCTTCAATAAGTGGTGCCTGGAAAACTGGACAGCTACATGTAAAAGAATGAAATTAGAATACTCCCTAACACCATACACAAAAATAAACTCAAAATGGATTCGAGACCTAAATGTAAGACTGGACACTATAAAACTCTTAGAGGAAAACATAGGAAGAACACTCTTTGACATAAATCACAGCAAGATCTTTTTTGATCCACCTCCTAGAGTAATGGAAATAAAAACAAAAATAAGCAAATGGGACCTAATGAAACTTCAAAGCTTTTGCACAGCAAAGGAAACCATAAACAAGACGAAAAGACAACCCTCAGAATGGGAGAGAATATTTGCAAATGAATCAACGGACAAAGGATTAATCTCCAAAATATATAAACAGCTCATGCAGCTCAATATTAAAGAAACAAACAACCCAATCCAAAAATGGGCAGAAGACCTAAATAGACATTTCTCCAAAGAAGACATACACATGGCCAAGACGCACATGAAAGGATGCTCAACATCACTAATTATTAGAGAAATGCAAATCAAAACTACCATGAGGTATCACCTCATACCAGTTAGAATGGGCATCATCAGAAAATCTACAAACAACAAATGCTGGAGAGGGTGTGGAGAAAAGGGAACCCTCTTGCACTGTTGGTGGGAATGTAAATTGATACAGCCACTATGAAGAACAATATGGAGTTTCCTTAAAAAACTAAAAATAGAATTACCATATGATCCAGCAATCCCACTACTGGGCATATATCCAGAGAAAACCGTAATTCAAAAAGACACATGCACCCCAATGTTCATTGCAGCACTATTTACAATAGCCAGGTCATGGAAGCAACCTAAATGCCCACCAACAAATGAATGGATAAAGCAGATGTACATATATACAATGGAATATTACTCAGTCATACAAAGGAACGAAATTGGGTCATTTGTAGAGACGTGGATGGATCTAGAGACTGTCATACAGAGTGAAGTAAGTCAGAAAGAGGAAAACAAATATCGTATATTAACGCATGTGTGTGGAACCTAGAAAAATGGTACAGATGAACTGGTTTGCAGGGCAGAAGTTGAGACACAGATGTAGAGAACAAACGTGTGGACACCAAGGGGGGAAAACCACGGTGGGGTGGGGATGGTGGTGTGCTGAATTGGGAGATTGGGATTGACATGTATACAATGATGTGTATAAAATTGATGACTGATTAAAAAAAAAAAGTTGAGTTTGGGAAAGATTGGTCATTTAGGTGTGCAGTTAGGGATGATAAAGAGCTGACCTTTGTAAGCAAAATACAACGGGAGAGAATGATAAGATTTATATACATTTGAGGTCTTGTTTATGATAAATGTGATAAATGAGAGGGAAAAATGTATTACAGAAGCTTATATGAGTAAGTGCCTTATGAAAGCATTCAGGTAAGTTTGGGAAATATCAGAGTACACAGAACTACCTGATAATTCCAATACTAGACTTTTCAGATCCTTAGGGCGTATAAATTATAACATTACTCACGTGTTGATCACTGAACACATTTTACATTTTTCCCATGAGTCGCCTATTACTGACTTCTGGAGCCACAATTCCAAAGAACGTGGTTTGAGAAATGCTGAGTTATTTGTTGACCAAGCTGCAGCATTTTTATTAGTAGTTTCTAGTCCAGCCTTGGGTTATCAATCTCAGACCTTGTATAAGCATATTTGAATTCAACCTAATATTTTTGTTTCAGAACCATAAATTACTAGGTTACTGAAATTAACTTAGATGATAATATTGTAAGAACATTTCATAAAAGTAGGTAGTAATCGCAACTGACATGAACACATGTATACAGTATATGCATGTACACATGTGTACATTTATTTATGTATATGTGTATATGTGTGTTTGTATTCTTTATAATCCATTTAATTCCACAAAAAGCGATAGTTATTACTTTATGCCTACTTTATGGGGTACGTATTAAATAGTAGAACAGTAGGAAAAAAGTATCTTGCTAACAGTTTTCAAAGTCTTTGCTAATAGAGCAAAAAGAATGTACTACTAGCCATCAAAAGGGGTGGTTTGTACTTACCTTAATTTTACTGTCTGTGACTTTGTCAGCAAAATGCACAATTGTAATAAGCAGAATTGTAAAAGTCTGCCATTAGATTTTGCAGACTCTCTACCCTTCATCACACTTCCAGAAGATGGATTTTAAATAGCAGTATACACCATCTAAAACAAGGGTTTGCAACAAGTTTAATTCAGAATACAAAAATGTTTTTCTTTGCCAGAGAAAACGTTGACCTCATTTTCAAGTAAGCAAAGAATCGATAATTTATTTATTTACTTTTTGCACACAAGAAAGTCAAGCCATCATCAGTTTCCTGAGAAAGGCTATTATTATAAAACTTTCCCTCCCTCTGAAAACAAAAACCCAACACTGCCTTATTTCTTATGTTTCAGCAAAATTCAGGGCTGTGTTTCTTTTTTTTTTTTTTTTTAAAGCATTTTATTTATTTTTTATTTTTTTGGCTGTGTTGGGTCTTCGTTTCTGTGCGAGTGCTTTCTCTAGTTGTGGCAAGCGGGGGCCACTCTTCATCGCGGTGCGCGGGCCTTTCACTGTCGCGGCCTCTCTTGTTGTGGGGCACAGGCTCCAGACGCGCAGGCTCAGTAGTTGTGGCTCACGGGCCGAGTTGCTCCGCAGCATGTGGGATCCTCCCAGACCAGGGCTCGAACCCGCGTCCCCTGCATTGGCAGGCAGACTCTCAACCACTGCGCCACCAGGGAAGCCCCCCAGGGCTGTGTTTCTTCACGGGCATGCGATGTTGCTTTTTTGGCATCTGTGCTTATACTCATGGAGTCACCTCTGCCAGGAATGTTCTCTCTTTCTGTCTTAGTTCATTTGGGTTGCTGCAACAAAACACCACAGACTGGGTGGCTTATGAACAGAAACTTATTGCTCATGGCTCTGGAGCCTGGAAAGCTGAGAGCAGGATGCCACCATGGTTGGGGGATGGTCCTCTTCTGGGGCACAGACTTCTCATCGTGTCCTCACATGGTGGATCTCGGTGGGGTCTCTTTTATAAGAGCACTAATCCCATTCATGAGGGCTTCACCCTCCTGATCTAATCACCTCTCACCCACCCACCCCCAAACCTCCTAACCTTGGAGGTTATGTTTCAACATATGAATCTGGGGGGGACACATTCCGATCATAGCACCATCACAACTTCTTTTTTGTGGCACCTCTTTGTCCTCATTCTTGTGTAGCTCGTCTTGAGAACATTCCCTGAAGCAAATGCAGGGGCCCCCAAAATGAGTTATTAACTGAACTGGTTTGGAAAACTTTGCTCCCTCTGCCCCTTACTCCAAGATGACAACCTTCCTGCCCAAACTTTTGGTCGATAGGCTTAGTTCTCTGATAAACACAAAGAGCACTAGGGCTTCATTATCACCATCAGTAGCCCCTAAATGTGGCTGCATATCCTGCTATAAGATTCTGATTCTGTAAGTCAGCAGTGGGGCACAGGAACAAAAATGTCGCCTGTGGCCCGTGAGGCCTTTTAAACCTGCTTCCTGCTTAACTTGACCTCATGTGGGAATCCAGAACCTGGACGAGCCCTAAGTGGTCAGAAGCGAGACCATGAGGTCCCAGCTATGCCAGTTGTCACTGTGGGCTATTAGCTCTCTAAAATTCCAAAATATTTTCTAATGTTTCAGAACATTAAAAACATGTGGTATCCTACATGAATAAATTAATAGAGAACTGTAACAATTACCCTGCAAATAGTGACCTGAACAGTTCCCTCACCCCTTTGGCATTTATACCCTCTGATGTTTGTCAACAGTGGTCACGCTGCCTCTTCAATGCCATCTGATCAAGCTGCATGTGGGTTAATCTCCCCTCTTCAAACTATTCCTCCAGCCAGTTAAATCATTTCCCTTACTTTCTGTTCCTTTGGCCAATTTGTTAATTTCTGGGAAAACTGGCACCACATTATTCTAGCTGCAAACTCAGTTGTATTTTAATTAATATTTATTCAGTGCTAACTGGGTGCTTGGCCCCACATGAGGCACTGAAAAGGGCTCCAGTTGCCATTGATTTATGTGGGGACACACATGGCCTCCAGCAGCCATGTTCTCACCAGTCTCAAATTCCCACTGTGCTATTTATCCCTTTCTTTTTTTTTTTTTTTTTAATTTAATTTTATTTATTTTTTTATACAGCAGGTTCTTATTAGTTACCCATTTTATACATATTAGTATATATATGTCAATCCCAATCTCCCAGTTCATCACACCACCACTCACCACCCCCAGGCGCTTTCCCCCCTTGGTGTCCATACGTTTGTTCTCTACATCTGTGTCTCAATTTCTGCCCTGCAAACTGGTTCATCTGTACCATTTTTCTAGATTCCACATACATGCTTTAATATACGATATTTGTTTTCCTCTTCTGACTTACTTCACCCTGTATGAGAGTCTCTAGATCCATCCACATCTCTACAAATGACCCAATTTTGTTCCCCTTTATGGCTGAGTAATATTCTATTGTATATATGTACCACATCTTCTTTATCCATTTGTCTGTCGATGGGCATTTAGGTTGCTTCCATGACCTGGCTATTGTAAATAGTGCTGCAATGAACATTGGGGTGCAGGTGTCTTTTTGAAATATGGTTTTCTCTGGGTATATGCCCAGTAGTGGGATTGCTGGATTATGTGGTAATTCTATTTTTAGTTTTTTAAGGAACTTCATACTGTTCTCCATAGTGGCTGTATCAATTTACATTCCCACCAACAGTGCAAGGGAGTTCTCTTATCTCCACACCTTCTCCAGCATTTGTTGTTTGTAGATTTTCTGATGATGCCCATTCTAACTGGTGTGAGGTGATACCTCATTGTAGTTTTGACTTGCATTTCTCTAATAATTACTGATGTTGAGCAGCTTTTCATGTGCTTCTTGGCCATGTGTATGTCTTCTTTGGAGAAATGTCTATTTAGGTCTTCTGCCCATTTTTGGATTGGGTTGTTTGTTTTTTTAATATTGAGCTGCATGTGCTGTTTATATATTTTGGAGATTAATCCTTTGTCCATTGATTCGTTTGCAAATATTTTCTCCCATTCTGAGGGTTGTTTTTTCGTCTTGTTTGTAGTTTCCTTTGTTTTGCAAAAACTTTTAAGTTTCATTAGGTCCCATTTGTTTATTTTTGTTTTTATTTTCATTACTCTAGGAGGTGGATCAAAAAAGATCTTGCTGTGATTTACATCAAAGAGTGTTCTTCCTATGTTTTCCTCTAAGAGTTTTATAGTGTCTGGTCTTACATTTAGGTCTCAAATCCATTTTGAGTTTATTTTTGTGTATGGTGTTAGGGAGTGTTCTAATTTCATTCTTTTACATGTAGCTGTCCAGTTTTCCAGGCACCACTTATTGAAGAGACTGTCTTTTCTCCACTGTATATCCTTGCCTCCTTTGTCATAGATTAGTTAACCATAGGTGCGTGGGTTTATCTCTGGGTTTCCTATCGTGTTCCATTGATCTATATTTCTGTTTTTGTGTCAGTACCATATTGTCTTGATTACTGTAGCTTTGTAGTATAGTCTGAAGTCAGGGAGTCTGATTCCTCCAGCTCCATTTTTTTCCCTCAAGACTGCTCTGGCTATTCGGGGTCTTTTGTGTCTCCGTACAAATTTTAAGATTTTTTTGTTCTAGTTCTGTAAAAAATGCCATTGGTAACTTGATAGGGATTGCATTGAATCTGTAGATTGCTTTGGGTAGTAGAGTCATTTTCACAATATTGATTCTTCCAATCCAAGAACATGGTATATCTCTCCATCTGTTGGTATCATCTTTAATTTCTTTCATCAGTGTCTTATAGTGTTCTGTATGCAGTTCTTTTGTCTCCCTAGGTAGGTTTATTCCTAGGCCTTTTATTCTTTTTGTTACAATGGTAAATGGGAGTGCTTCCTTAATTTCTCTTTCAGATTTTTCATCATTAGTATATAGGAATGCAAGAGATTTCTGTGCATTAGTTTTCTATCCTGCAACTTTACCAAATTCATTGATTAGTTCTAGTAGTTTTCTGGTGGCATCTTTAGGATTCTCTATGTGTAGTATCATGTCATCTGCAAAGAGTGACAGCTTTACTTCTTCTTTTCCGATTTGGGTTCCTTTTATTTCTTTCCTCTCTGATTGCCGTGGCTAGGACTTCCAAAACTATGTTGAATAATAGTGGTGAGAGTGGACATCCTTGTCTTGTTCCTGATCTTAGAGGAAAGGTTGTCAGTTTTTCACCATTGAGAATGATGTTTGCTGTGGGTTTCTCGCATATGGTCTTTATTATGTTGAGGTAGGGTCCCACTATGCCCACTTCCTGGAGAGTTTTTTTCATAAATGGGTGCTGAATTTTGTCAAAAGCTTTTTCTGCATCTATTGAGATGATCATATGGTTTTTATTCTTCAATTTGTTAGTATGGTGTATCACATTGATTGATTTGCATATATTGAAGAATCCTTGCATCCCTGGGATAAATCCCACTTGATCGTGGTGTATGATCCTTTTAATGTGTTGTTGGATTCTGTTTGCTAGTATTTTGTTGAGGATTTTTGCATCTCTATTCATCAGTGATATTTGTCTGTAATTTTCTTTTTTTGTAGTATCTTTATCTGGTTTTGGCATCAGGGTGATGGTGGCCTCATAGAATGAGTTTGGGAGTGTTCCTTCCTCTGCAATTTTTTGGAAGAGTTTGAGAAGGATGGGTATTAGCTCTTCTCTAAATGTTTGATAGAATTCACCTGTGAAGCCATCTGGTCCCAGACTTTTGTTTGTTGGAAGATTTTTAATCACAGGTTCAATTTCATTACTTGTGATTGGTCTGTTCATATTTTCCGTTTCTTCCTGGTTCAGTCTTGGAAGGTTATACCTTTCTAAGAATTTGTCCATTTCTTCCAGGTTGTCCATTTTATTGGCATAGAGTTGCTTGTAGTAATCTCTTAGGATGCTTTGTATTTCTGCAGTGTCGTAACTTCTTTTTCATTTCTAATTTTATTGATCTGAGTCCTCTCCCTCTTTTACTTGATGAGTCTGGCTAATGGTTTATCAATTTTGTTTATCTTCTCAAAGAACCAGCTTTTAGTTTTATTGATCTTTGCTGTTGTTTCCTTTGTTTCTATTTCATTTATTTCTGCTCTGATCATTATGATTTCTTTCCTTCTGCTAAATTTGGGTTTTGTTTGTTCTTCTTTCTCTAGTTCCTTTAGGTGTAAGGTTAGATTTTTTATTTGAGAGTTTTCTTGTTTCTTGAGGTGGCTTGTATTGCTATAAACTTCCCTCTTAGAACTGCTTTTGCTTCATCCCATAGGTTTTGGATCATTGTATTTTCATTGTCATTTGTCTCTAGGTATTTTTTGATTTCCTTTTTGATTTCTTCAGTGATCTCTTGGTTATTTAGTAACGTGTTGTTTAGCCTCCATGTGTTTGCATTTTTTACATTTTTTTTCCATTTTTTCTAATCTTATAGTGTTGTGGTCAGAAAAGATGCTTGATATGATTTCAATTTTCTTTAATTTACTAAGGCTTGATTTGTGACCCAAGATGTGATCTATCCTGGAGAATGTTCCATTCGCACTTGAGAAGCAAGTGCAATCTGCTGTTTTTGGATAGAATGTCCTATAAATATCAACTAAATCTATCTGGTCTATTGTTTCTTTTAAAGCTTGTGTTTCCTTATCAATTTTCTGTTTGGATGATCTGTCCATTGGTGTAAGTGAGTTGTTAAAATCCCCCACTATTATTGTGTTATTGACGATTTCCTCTTTTATAGCTGTTAGCAATTGCCTTATGTATTGAGGTGCTCCTATGTTGGGTGCATATATATTTATAATTGTTTTATGTTCTTCTTGGATTGATCCCTTGATCATTATGTAGTGTCCTTCCCTGTCTGTTGTAACATTCTTTATTTTAAAGTCTATGTTATCTGGTATGAGTATTGCTACTCCAGCTTTCTTTTGATTTCCATTTGCATGGAATACCTTTTCCCATCTCCTCACTTTCAGTCTGTATGTGTCCCTAGGTCTGAAGTGGGTCTCTTGTAGACAGCATATAGATGGGCCTTGTGTTTGTATCCATTCAGCGAGCCTGTGACTTTTGCTTGGAGCATTTAATCCATTCACGTTTAAGGTAATTATCAATATGTATGTTCCTAGTACCATTTTCTTAATTGTTTTTGGTTTGTTTTTGTAGGTCCTTTTCTTCTCTTGTGTTTCCCACTTAGCATTTGCTGTAGAGCTGGTTTGGTGGTACTGAATTCTCTTAGCTTTTGCTTGTCTGTAAAGCTTTTGATTTCTCCATCGAATCTGAATGAGATCCTTGCCGGGTAATCTTTGTTGTAGGTTCTTCCCTTTTGTCACTTTAAATATGTCATGCCACTCCCTTCTGGCTTGTAGAGTTTCTGGTGAGAAATCAGCTGTTAACCTTATGGGACTTCCCTTGTGTGTTATTTGTCATTTTTCTCTTGCTGCATTCAATAATTTTTCTTTGTCTTTAATTTTTACCAATTTGATTACTATGTGTCTCAGTGTGTTTCTCCTTGGGTTTATCCTGTATGGGACTCTTTGCACTTCCTGGAGTTGTGTGGCTATTTCCTTTCCCATGTTAGGGAAGTTTTCGACTATAATCTCTTCAAATATTTTCTTGGATCATTTCTCTCTCTCTTCTCCTTCTGGGACCCCTATAATGAGAATGCTGTTGCCTTTAATATTGTCCCATAGGTCTCTTAGGCTGTCGTCATTTCTTTTCATTCTTTCTTCTTTATTCTGTTCCGTAGCATTGAACTCCACCATTCTGTCTTCCAGGTCACTTATCCGTTCTTCTGTCACAGTTATTCTCTCATTGATTCCTTCTAGCATATTTTTCATTTCAGTTTTTGTATTGTTCATCTCTGTTTGTTTGTTCTTTAATTCTTCTAGGTCTTTGTTAAACATTTCTTGCATCTTGTTCTTTGCCTGCATTCTTTTTCCGAGGTCCTGGATCATCTTCAGTATCATTATTCTGAATTCTTTTTCTGGAAGGTTCCTATCGCCACTTCATTTAGTTGTTTTTGGGGGTTTTATCTTGTTCCTTCAACTGGTCCATAGCCCTCTGCCTTTTCATCTTGTCCTTCTGTGAATGTGGTTTTTGTTCCATAGGCTGCAGGATTATAATTCTTCTTGCTTCTGCTGTCTGCCCTCTGGTGGATGAGACTATCTAAGAGGCTTGTGAAAGTTTCCTGATGGGAGGGACTGGTGGTGGGTTTATCTGGCTGTTGCTCTGGTGGGCAGAGCTCAGTATAACTTTAATCCAGTTGTCTGCTGATGGGTGGGGCTGGGTTCCCTCCCTGTTGGTTGTTTGGCCTGATGTGACCCAACACTGGAGCCTACTGGGGCTCTTTGTTGGGGCTAATGGCAGACTCTGGGAGGGCTCATGCCAAGGAGTACTTCCCAGAACTTCTGCTGCCAGTGTCCTTGTCCTCTCAGTGAGACACAGCCACCTCCGCCTCTGCAGGAGACCCTCTAACACTAGTAGGTAGGTCTGGTTCAGTCTCCTATGGGGTCACTGCTCCTTCCCCTGGGTCCCGATGTGCACACTACTTTTGGAGTCTCTGTTTTCCCCAGTCCTGTTGAAGCCCTGCAATCACATTCGACTAGCCTTCAAACTCTGATTCTCTAGGAATTCCTCCTCCCATTGCTGGACCCCCAGGTTGGGAAGCCTGACGTGTGGGTCAGAACCTTCACTGCAGTGGGTGTACTTCTGTTTTATAAGTGTTCTCCAGTTTGTGAGTCATCCACCTAGCAGGTATGGGATTTGATTGTATTGTGATTGCGCCCCTCCTACCATCTCATTGTGGCTTCTCCTTTGTCTTTGGATGTGGGGTATCTTTTTTGTGAGTTCCAGCGTCTTCCTGTCGATGATTGTTCAGCAGTTAGTTGATTCCAGTGCTCTTGCAAGAGGGAGTGAGAGCACATCCTTCTACTCCGCCATCTTCAACCAATCTCAATTTATCCCTTTCTTGACAGTGGAATACAGAACTCCAACACAAGAACATTAAGAACTAAGAGCAGATAATCCTTCTCTTATTCATCAGAATTTTTCTCCACATTCAAATATTATTTTTAGTATAGTAAAATAGACAATTGTATTGTCTTGATCTTGAGGAGTTCTCATAGACTGCCCATGTATAATCTTGAAGAATTTTCAAAAATGTTATCTGAATCTGAAAATTCCAAAAGCAAATGACCACAGTACCTTGGTCCTACTTCTGTTCTTCTATGGATGGAAAAGTGAGATGGGAAGAAACAGTTTCTGTATTTGTCTGACTCAGTTTCCCCAGTATGACTGAGAACAGACTGACCAGGGACAGGTTTGAGCAAACACAACTTTATTTTTTCGCTTTGGAGTAAGGGTATAGACACCCATACAGAACAAAGCCCCTTTGCTCATTCCATCTCCTCCCATTCCATAAAAATGGCTATAATGTTCTTTCATGGTAGACACATTCTTTTATAATATTATCAAATACATCATTAACACTTCTAAAAAATATGGTGTCTACCACCTAGAAGTCTCCAGATTTTGCTCATGTCTTTCATATAAACTACAAAGCATTCCCCATTTGTCCAACATATCTACTTGCATGAAAACGTCACAGACGTGTTTTCAAGAATTACTTATAAGGGAACTATTTCAATGGGTCTCATTTCTATTCTTGTCTGCTGTCTTCTGGCCTGTTCCACTTTGAAGAGGAAAAAAAAGATACATTAACACATTAAAGGGTAGGCACCTTAGGTCAGGCTGGCCTGTCTTTTGCCAAAATAAATCATTAACTACTAAGGTAAGTATCCAACCCTGACTATCACAATTGCAGGGGTAAGGAGGTGTCCACCATTAATTTTAAAAAGTTTTGTATTTTTTTTTTTTTTCTGTGTGTTTCTAGAGTAAGAAATGTGAAAATAGGCAGGCACACTTCCCAGCAAGACAAGTTAGAGAAGCCAGGCCTTGGGACAAGGACCCAGCTGACACAAGGAGGAAGCTGAATGGCCAGTCTCAACCACCCTCCACTTAACCAGCACTCACTCTCTCCAGATACAGGCCCTTGCACATGCTTTTTCCTCCTGTTCTTTGCAACTATTCTTCAACCCACAAAGTTGAGAACACTCAGAGGGAAGAGAAATTTCTGCTATAATACAGTACATACATTACTTCAAAAAACAAAACAAAACCAAAACCAAAATCCTGTGTTTTGAAAATTACACATAAAAATTAATAGGATTCATGGGCCAGGGGGAGAAGGGTTGGGGCTTCAAACCTTAATCAAGTTTTTAACTAGAGCATGGAAAAATGCATGTCAGAGGGAATACTTCTGACCTCCCAGCAAAGGCGGAGCTCGCCATAGGGGATGTTTAACAATATACAAAAAGAAGAGTGGAGATGCTGCCGACTTTTAGAGGATGGTGGACAAGGCAAATGGAAGCAAGCCCTGCAGCAGTGGGTCTGCCATTCAGGTGTGCCTGGGTGAGCTGAGCACTGGAAGAGCCAGTGCGGAAGGTTGGGATGAACCTTTCTGGCACAGTCGACCCAGAAGCAGGCAACTCATTTCTAATTTTATCAAAATACAGCCAAAA